>NC_092260.1:12010007-12365840 GCF_036320965.1 Panulirus ornatus | reverse complement strand
AGAGAAGAGGTAGTGAAAAATTTGTGGAAAATTAATATGACTGTATTGTTCACTGGTTGGTAAGGTTATTTAATGCATGTATGATTCATGGTGAGGTGCCTGAGGATTGGCAGAATGCTTGCATAGTGCCATTGTACAAAGGCAAAGGGGATAAGAGTGAGTGCTCAAATTACAGAGGTATAAGTTTGCTGAGTATTCCTGGTAAATTATATGGGAGGGTATTCATTGAGAGGGTGAAGGCATGTACAGAGCATCAGATTGGGGAAGAGCAGTGTGGTTTCAGAAGTGGTAGAGGATGTGTGGATCAGGTGTTTGCTCTGAAGAATGTATGTGAGAAATACTTAGAAAAGCAAATGGATTTGTATGTAGCATTTATGGATCTGGAGAAGGCATATGATAGAGTTGATAGAGATGCTCTTTGGAAGGTATTAAGAATATATGATGTGGGAGGAAAGTTGTTAGAAGCAGTGAAAAGTTTTTATCAAGGATGTAAGGCATGTGTACGTGTAGGAAGAGAGGAAAGTGATTGGTTCTCAGTGAATGTAGGTTTGCGGCAGGGGTGTGTGATGTCTCCATGGTTGTTTAATTTGTTTATGGATGGGGTTGTTAGGGAATACAAGAGTTTTGGAAAGAGGGGCAAGTATGCAGTCTGTTGTGGATGAGAGAGCTTGGGAAGTGAGTCAGTTGTTGTTCGCTGATGATACAGCCCTGGTGGCTGATTCATGTGAGAAACTGCAGAAGCTGGTGACTGAGTTTGGTAAAGTGTGTGAAAGAAGAAAGTTAAGAGTAAATGTGAATAAGAGCAAGGTTATTAGGTACAGTAGGGTTGAGGGTCAAGTCAATTGGGAGGTAAGTTTGAATGGAGAAAAACTGGAGGAAGTAAAGTGTTTTAGATATCTGGGAGTGGATCTGGCAGCGGATGGAACCATGGAAGCGGAAGTGAATCATAGGGTGGGGGGAGGGGGCGAAAATCCTGGGAGCCTTGAAGAATGTGTGGAAGTCAAGAACATTATCTCAGAAAGCAAAAATGGCTATGTTTGAAGGAATAGTGGTTCCAACAATGTTGTATGGTTGCGAGGCGTGGACTATGGATAGAGTTGTGCGCAGAAGGATGGATGTGCTGGAAATGAGATGTTTGAGGACAATGTGTGGTGTGAGGTGGTTTGATCGAGTAAGTAACGTAAGGGTAAGAGAGATGTGTGGAAATAAAAAGAGCATGGTTGAGAGAGCAGAAGAGGGTGTTTTGAAATGGTTTGGTCACATGGAGAGAATGAGTGAGGAAAGATTGACCAAGAGGATATATGTGTCGGAGGTGGAGGGAACGAGGAGAAGAGGGAGACCAAATTGGAGGTGGAAAGATGGAGTGAAAAAGATTTTGTGTGATCGGGGCCTGAACATGCAGGAGGGTGAAAGGAGGGCAAGGAATAGAGTGAATTGGAGCGATGTGGTATACCGGTGTTGACGTGCTGTCAGTGGATTGAATCAAGGCATGTGAAGTGTCCGGGGTAAACCATGGAAAGCTGTGTAGGTATGTATATTTGCGTGTGTGGACGTATGTATATACATGTGTATGGGGGTGGGTTGGGCCATTTCTTTCGTCTGTTTCCTTGCGCTACCTCGCAAACGCGGGAGACAGCAACAAAGCAAAAAAAAAAAAAATATATATATATATATATATATAGGGGATAGGGGAGAAAGAATACTTCCCACGTATTCCCTGCGTGTCGTAGAAGGCGACTAAAAGGGGAGGGAGCGGGGGGCTGGAAACCCTCCCCTCTCAATTTTTTTTAATTTTCCAAAAGAAGGAACAGAGAAGGGGGCCAGGTGAGGATATTCCCTCAATGGCCCAGTCCTCTGTTCTTAACGCTACCTCGCTAACGCGGGAAATGGCGAATAGTTTGAAAAAAAAAAAAAAAAATATATATATATATATATTATCCCTGGGGATAGGGGAGAAAGAATACTTCCTACGTATTCCCTGCGTGTCGTAGAAGGCGACTAAAAGGGGAGGGAGCGGGGGGCTGGAAATCCTCCCCTCTCAATCTTTTTTAATTTTCCAAAAGAAGGAACAGAGAAGGGGGCCAGGTGAGGATACTCCCTCAATGGCCCAGTCTTCTGTTCTTAACGCTACCTCGCTAACGCGGGAAATGGCGAATAGTTTGAAAAAAAAAAAAAAAAAAAAAAAAATATATATATATATATATAGTGATGGGTGATTTGAATGCAAAGGTCAGTAATGTGGCAGTTGAGGGAATAATTGGTATACATGGGGTGTTCAGTGTTGTAAATGGAAATGGTGAAGAGCTTGTAGATTTATGTGCTGAAAAAGGACTGGTGATTGGGAATACCTGGTTTAAAAAGCGAGATATACATAAGTATACATATGTAAGTAGGAGAGATGGCCAGAGAGTGTTATTGGATTACGTGTTAATTGACAGGCGCACGAAAGAGACTTTTGGATGTTAATGTGCTGAGAGGTGCAACTGGAGGGATATCTGATCATTATCTTGTGGAGGCTAAGGTGAAGATTTGTATGGGTTTTCAGAAAAGAAGAGTGAATGTTGGGGTGAAGAGGGTGGTGAGAGTAAGTGAGCTTGGGAAGGAGACTTGTGTGAGGAAGTACCAGGAGAGACTGAGTACAGAATGGAAAAAGGTGAGAACAATGGAAGTAAGGGGAGTGGGGGAGGTATGGGATGTATTTAGGGAATCAGTGATGGATTGCGCAAAAGATGCTTGTGGCATGAGAAGAGTGGGAGGTGGGTTGATTAGAAAGGGTAGTGAGTGGTGGGATGAAGAAGTAAGATTATTAGTGAAAGAGAAGAGAGAGGCATTTGGACGATTTTTGCAGGGAAAAAATGCAAATGAGTGGGAGATGTATAAAAGAAAGAGACAGGAGGTCAAGAGAAAGGTGCAAGAGGTGAAAAAGAGGGCAAATGAGAGTTGGGGTGAGAGAGTATCATTAAATTTTAGGGAGAATAAAAAGATGCTCTGGAAGGAGGTAAATAAAGTGCGTAAGACAAGGGAGCAAATGGGAACTTCAGTGAAGGGCGCAAATGTGGAGGTGATAACAAGTAGTGGTGATGTGAGAAGGAGATGGAGTGAGTATTTTGAAGGTTTGTTGAATGTGTTTGATGATAGAGTGGCAGATATAGGGTGTTTTGGTCGAGGTGGTGTGCAAAGTGCAAAGGTTAGGGAAAATGAGTTGGTAAACAGAGAAGAGGTAGTAAAAGCTTTGCGGAAGATGAAAGCCGGCAAGGCAGCAGGTTTGGATGTTATTGCAGTGGAATTTATTAAAAAAGGGGGTGACTGTATTGTTGACTGGTTGGTAAGGTTATTTAATGTATGTATGACTCATGGTGAGGTGCCTGAGGATTGGCGGAATGCGTGCATAGTGCCATTGTATAAAGGCAAAGGGGATAAGAGTGAGTGCTCAAATTACAGAGGTATAAGTTTGTTGAGTATTCCTGGCAAATTATATGGGAGGGTATTGATTGAGAGGGTGAAGGCATGTACAAAGCATCAGATTGGGGAAGAGCAGTGTGGTTTCAGAAGTGGTAAAGGATGTGTGGATCAGGTGTTTGCTTTGAAGAATGTATGTGAGAAATACTTAGAAAAGCAAATGGATTTGTATGTAGCATTTATGGATCTGGAGAAGGCATATGATAGAGTTGATAGAGATGCTC
The DNA here is from genome assembly GCF_036320965.1 of Panulirus ornatus. Lineage (NCBI taxonomy): Eukaryota > Metazoa > Arthropoda > Malacostraca > Decapoda > Palinuridae > Panulirus > Panulirus ornatus. The sequence continues at coordinate 12,362,157 of NC_092260.1, read as the reverse complement.
TGTGGAAGGTATTAAGAATATATGGTGTGGGAGGAAAGTTGTTAGAAGCAGTGAAAAGTTTTTATCGAGGATGTAAGGCATGTGTACGTGTAGGAAGAGAGGAAAGTGATTGGTTCTCAGTGAATGTAGGTTTGCGGCAGGGGTGTGTGATGTCTCCATGGTTGTTTAATTTGTTTATGGATGGGGTTGTTAGGGAGGTGAATGCAAGAGTTTTGGAAAGAGGGGCAAGTATGAAGTCTGTTGGGGATGAGAGAGCTTGGGAAGTGAGTCAGTTGTTGTTCGCTGATGATACAGCGCTGGTGGCTGATTCATGTGAGAAACTGCAGAAGCTGGTGACTGAGTTTGGTAAAGTGTGTGAAAGAAGAAAGTTAAGAGTAAATGTGAATAAGAGCAAGGTTATTAGGTACAGTAGGGTTGAGGGTCAAGTCAATTGGGAGGTGAGTTTGAATGGAGAAAAACTGGAGGAAGTGAAGTGTTTTAGATATCTGGGAGTGGATCTGGCAGCGGATGGAACCATGGAAGCGGAAGTGGATCATAGGGTGGGGGAGGGGGCGAAAATTCTGGGAGCCTTGAAGAATGTGTGGAAGTCAAGAACATTATCTCGGAAAGCAAAAATGGGTATGTTTGAAGGAATAGTGGTTCCAACAATGTTGTATGGTTGCGAGGCGTGGACTATGGATAGAGTTGTGCGCAGGAGGATGGATGTGCTGGAAATGAGATGTTTGAGGACAATGTGTGGTGTGAGGTGGTTTGATCAAGTAAGTAACGTAAGGGTAAGAGAGATGTGTGGAAATAAAAAGAGCGTGGTTGAGAGAGCAGAAGAGGGTGTTTTGAAATGGTTTGGTCACATGGAGAGAATGAGTGAGGAAAGATTGACCAAGAGGATATATGTGTCGGAGGTGGAGGGAACAAGGAGAAGAGGGAGACCAAATTGGAGGTGGAAAGATGGAGTGAAAAAGATTTTGTGTGATCGGGGCCTGAACATGCAGGAGGGTGAAAGGAGGGCAAAGAATAGAGTGAATTGGATCGATGTGGTATACCGTGGTTGACGTGCTGTCAGTGGATTGAATCAAGGCATGTGTATGGGGGTGGGTTGGGCCATTTCTTTCGTCTGTTTCCTTGCGCTACCTTGCAAACGCGGGAGACAGCGACAAAAAAAAAAAAAAAATATATATATATATATATATATATATATATATATGAATTATGTACATGTCTATATATGTATACGTCTGTGTGAGTATATATATGTATACATTGTGGGTGGGTTGGGCCATTCTTTCGTCTGTTTCCTTGCGCTACCTCGCAAACGCGGGAGACATATATATATATATATATATATATATATATATATATATATATATATATATATATATATATTATATATATATATATATATATATATATATATATATATATATATATATATATATGTCTCCCGCGTTTGCGAGGTAGCGCAAGGAAACAGACGAAAGAATGGCCCAACCCACCCACATACACATGTATATACATACACATCCACACACGCAAATATACATACCTATACATCTCAATGTATACATATATATACTCACACATACGTATACATATATAGACATGTACATAATTCATACTGTCTGCCCTTATTCATTCCCATCACCACCCCACCACACATGAAATAACAACCCCCTCCCCCCACATGTGCGCGAGGTAGCACTAGGGAAAGACAACAAAGGCCACATCCGTTCACACTCAGTCTCTAGGAGTCATGTATAATGCACCGAAACCACAGCTGCCATATATATATGGAAACTCTCCCCTCCTTGTATTCTAACTGTCTTAAAGGGGAAACAGAAGGAGTCACGCGGGGAGTGCTCATCCTCCTCAAAGGCTCAGATTGGGGTGTCTAAATGTGTGTGGATGTAACCGAGATGAGAAAAAAGGAGAGATAGGTAGTATGTTTGAGGAAATAAACCTGGATGTTCTGGCTCTGAGTGACACAAAACTCAAGGGTAAAGGGGAAGAGTGGTTTGGAAATGTCTTGGGAGTAAAGTCAGGGGTTAGTGAGAGGACAAGAGCAAGGGAAGGAGTAGCAATACTCCTGAAACAGGAATGGTGGGAGTATGTAATAGAGTATAAGAAAATAAACTCTAGATTGATATGGGTAAAACTGAAAGTGTATGGAGAGATGGGTGATTATTGGTGCATATGCACCTGGGCATGAGAATAAAGATCATGAGAGGCAAGTGTTTTGGGAGTAGCTGAGTGAGTGTGTTAGTAGTTTTGATGCACAAGAACGGGTTATAGTGATGGGTGATTTGAATGCAAAGGTGAGTAATGATACAGTTGAGGGAATAATTGGTGTACATGGGGTGTTCAGTGTTGTAAATGGAAATGGTGAAGAGCTTGTAGATTTATGTGCTGAAAAAGGACTGATGATTGGGAATACCTGGTTTAAAAAGAGAGATGTACATAAGTATATGTATGTAAGTAGGAGAGATGGCCAGAAAGCGTTATTGGATTACATGTTAATTGATAGGCGTGCGAAAGAGAGACTTTTGGATGTTAATGTGCTGAGAGGTGCAACAGGAGGGATGTCTGATCATTATCTTGTGGAGATAAAGGTGAAGATTTGTGGAGGTTTTTAGAAAAGAAGAGGGAATGTTGGGGTGAAAAGAGTGGTGAGAGTAAGTGAGCTTGGGAAGGAGACTTGTGTGAGGAAGTACCAGGAGAGACTGAGTACAGAATGGAAAAAAGTGAAAACAAAGGACGTAAGGGGAGTAGGGGAGGACTGGGATGTATTTAGGGAAGCAGTGATGGCTTACGCAAAAGATGCTTGTGATATGAGAAGTGTGGGAGGTGGGTAAATTAGAAACAGTAGTGAGTGGTGGGATGAAGAAGTAAGATTATTAGTGAAAGAGAAGAGAGAGGCATTTAGACGATTTTTGCAGGGAAATAATGCAATTGACTGGGACATGTATAAAAGAAAGAGGCAGGAGGTCAAAAGAAAGGTGCAAGAGGTGAAAAAGAGGGCAAATGAGAGTTGGGGTGAGAAAGTATCATTAAATTTTAGCGAGGATAAAAAGATGTTTTTTGGAAGGAGGTAAATAAAGTGCATAAGACAAGGGAGCAAATGGGACTTCAGTGAAGGGGGCTAATGGGGAGGTGATAACAAGTAGTAGTGACGTGAGAAGGAGATGGAGTGAGTATTTTGAAGGCTTGTTGAATGTGTTTGATGATAGAGTGGCAGATATAGGGTGTTTTGGTCGAGGTGGTGTGCAAAGTGAGAGGGCTAGGGAGAATGATTTGGTAAACAAAGAAGAGGTAGTAAAAGCTTTGCGGAAGATGAAAGCTGGCAAGGCAGCGGGTTTGGATGGTATTGCAGTGGAATTTATTAAAAAAGGGGGCGACTGTATTGTTGACTGGTTGGTAAGGTTATTTAATGTATGTATGATTCATGGTGAGGTGCCTGAGGATTGGAGGAATGCTTGCATAGTACCATTGTACAAAGGCAAAGGGGATAAAAGTGAGTGCTGAAATTACAGAGGTATAAGTTTATTGAGTATTCCTGGGAAATTATATGGGAGGGTATTGATTGAGAGGGTGAAAGCATGTACAGAGCATTAGACTGGGGAAGAGCAGTGTGGTTTCAGAAGTGGTAGAGGATGTATGGATCAGGTGTTTGCTTTGAAGAATGTATGTGAGAAATACTTAGAAAAGCAAATGGATTTGTGTGTAGCATTTATGGATCTGGAGAAGGCATATGATAGAGTTTATAGAGATGCTCTTTGGAAGGTATTAACAATATATGGTGTGGGAGGCAAGTTGTTAGAAGCAAAGAAAAGTTTTTATTGAGGATATAAGGCATAGGTACGTGTAGGAAGAGAGGAAAGTGACTGGTTCTCAGTGAATGTTGGTCTGCGGCAGGGGTGTGTGATGTCTCCATGGTTGTTTAATTTGTTTATGGATGGGGTTGTCAGGGAGTTGAATGCGAGAGTTTTGGAAAGAGGGGCAAGTATGCAGTCTGTTGTGGATGAGAGAGCTTGGGAAGTGAGTCAGTTGTTCGCTGATGATACAGCGCTGGTGGCTGATTCGTGTGAGACACTGCAGAAGCTGGTGACTGAGTTTGGTAAAGTGTGTGACAGAAGAAAGCTGAGAGTAAATGTGAATAAAAGCAAGGTTATTAGGTACAGTTGGGTTGAGGGACAAGTCAATTGGGAGGTAAGTTTGAATGGAGAAAAACTGGAGGAAGTGAAGTGTTTTAGATATCTGGGAGTGGATTTGGCAGCGGATGGAACTATGGAAGCGGAAGTGAATCATAGGTAGGGGGAGGGGGTGAAAGTTCTGGGAGCATTGAAAAATGTGTGGAAGTCGAGAACTTTACCTTGGAAAGCAAAAAATGTGATAGAGTAAGTAATGAAAAGGTAAGAGAGATGTGTGGAAATAAAAAGAGTGTGGTTCAGAAAGCAGAAGAGGGTGTATTGAAATGGTTTGGTCGCATGGAGAGAATGAGTGAGGAAAGATTGACAAAGAGGATATATGTGTCAGAGGTGGAGGGAACGAGGAGAAGTGGAAGACCAAATTGGAGGAGGAAGGATGGAGTGAAAAAGATTTTGAGCGATCGGGGTCTGAACATGCAGGAGGGTGAAAGGTGTGCAAGGAATAGAGTGAATTGGAACGATGTGGTATAATGGGGTCAACGTGCTGTCAATGGATTGAACCAGGGCATGTGAAGCATCTGGGGTAAACCATGGAAAGTTTTGTGGGGCCTGGATATGGAAAGGGAACTGTGGTTTCAGTGCATTACACATGACAGCTAGAGACTGAGTGTGAACGAATGTGGTCTTTGTTGTTTATTCTTAGCGCTACCTCACGCGCACATGGGGGGAGGGGGGGTGGCATTTCATGTGAGGAAGATTGGTGACGGAAATGAATGAGGGCAGCAAGTATGAATATGTACATGTGTATATATGTATATGTCTGTGTATATATATATATGTATGTATATGTTGAAATGTATAGGTATGTATATGTGCGTATGTGGGCGTGTATGTACATACATGAGTATGTGGGTGGGTTGGGCCATTCTTTCATCTGTTTCCTTGCGCTACCTCGCTAACGCAAGAGACAGCGACAAAGTATAATAAATAAATAAATAAATAAATAAATATTCTTCGATGCAAACACCAGATCCACATATCCTCTACCACTTCTGAAAACATACTGCTCTTCCCCAGTCTGATGCTCTGTACATGCAAAGCTTCATCCTCTCAATCAACATCCTCTCATATAATTTCCCAGGAATACTCAACAAACTTATGCTTCTATAGTTTGAGCACTCACCTGTATCCCCTTTGCCTTTGTACAATGGCACTATGCATGTGTTCTGCAAATCCTCAGGCACTTCACTATGATCCATACATACATAGTATATCCATACCAACCAGTTAACAACACAGTCATCCCCTTTTTTTTATAAATTCCACTGCAATACCATCCCAACCTGCCGCATTGCTGGCTTTCATCTTCCACAAAGTTTTCACTAACTCTTCTCTGTTTACCAAACCATTCTCCCTGACCCTCTCACTTCTTCATCCCACCAGTCACTACCCTTTCTTATCCGCCGACCTCCTACCTTTCTCATGCCACATGCATGTTTGGCGCAAGCCATCAATGCTTCCCTAAATACATCCCATTCCTCCCCCCACTCCCTTCATGTCATTTGCTTTCACTTTTTGCCATTGTGCACTCAATCTCTCCTGTTACTTCCTCACACAAGTCTCCTTTCCAAGCTCACTTACTCTCACCACTCTCTTCATCCCAACATTCTCTCTTCTTTTCTGAAAACCTCTACAAATCTTCACCTTCACCTCCACAAGATAGTAATCAGACATCCCTCCAGCTGCCCTTCTCAGCACATTAGCATCCAAAAGTCTCTCTTTTACACACCTATCATTAACACATAATCCAATAATGCCCATTGACCATCTCTCCTGCTCATATATGTATACTTATGTATATCTCTCTATTTAAACCAGGTAGTCCCAATCACCAGTCCTTTTTCAGCACAACAAAGATTCTGAGCAGAGCTCATGCTTAAATGAAAATAATAATCAAGCTTTCATTCAAACTGTCTAATGCAGTGCATGCAATGCCTACACATCAGTAAATTGACAAAAATCACATATTTTCAATTCAGTCTTTAAAGTAAGAGCATATCTAATCATAAATAATAACACTCTAACTGACTCAACATAAGAATTCTTCTTATGCCTAAGGTGTACAATTATATGTTCATGATCCAAGTCCAAAGAGTGTGGAAGCAGGAAAGGATATATCATCTATTAGAGGGGCTTACAGGTAGCTTAATGACTTCAAAACCCTTCCATGATCTTAATCCCAATCATGAGCATTAAAAAAAAAAAGGTAACCAAACAGCCCATACTTCTGCACATATGTATAGAATACTACCATTCCTTACATCTATCTATATATCTAAATGATCCTGATCCAAATGTACTTACCCTGGGTATCAATGACATTTCGAAGAATAAACCAGGCTCGAAGACCAGTCCCACCACGCTGAATGCAAATCCCCACAAAGCGATTTGTTTTACCTGAGGCATTAGGATCAGCAACAGTTACAGACATGATGGATCCTGGAAGACACAAAAAACAATATTAACAAGTGACTAAATAAAAATTTCTTTTCCAAAATTCATGCTCCCTCCAGTATCTGCCAACTCAAAGAACTTATGATTTTGAGTTACTAGCATACCAATACAAACTTCACATACAAAACATACATATATAACTAGGACAGATATGAATCCAACAACTGCCATTCAACAGAACTCCGACCATACTGGATATCAAACACATTACAAAAAACATTTACTCCCCACACTACAGCCACCAATGCAAAGGCCATAAACAGATTACATATGCTCAGAACACTTCCTGGCAATAGATCAAGAGAATGAAGAAAATCCCTTTGTATCCTCTACAAATAATTTATCCCCTCCATCCTAAACTATGCCTCACATGTCTGGTCATCAATCCAGTCAAATTCAAAAGCAAGTCTAACAAGGATAAAGACCACATAAAAAGATTATCGGAAGTCACAAGGTGCTTAGTAACCACAAACATTCAACCCTCCACAAAAGAAAATACTTTCAATGCAATTTTACATCAATACTCTCAGCGCTCAATTCCTTGCATGGGCACTAAACCCCTTCCACCTAAACCTCCAATAATCAACAACCAACTTACTTGTACATCTATTCCCCAATTCATGAAAGGATTCTGTTCCTTAAAACTGTTTTCCAGTTGAAAATTTATATAAAGGGAGATATGCTCCCAGGAAGAAAAATTTTCCATTGAGCATAATAAAAGGACACTAGAGATGTTATAAGAATCTCTTTATGGGAAGCAATAAGGCTAGACTAAACTTCTTCACTCAAATTCAAAAGACATTCTACTTAAGAGAAACTGTGGTGATTGGTGCTTAAGGTGAGGGTATGAGAGGAAGGGAGAAGACACTCTCTTTATTACCACACATCTCTCTTTCCCTTTCATTAATTACTTGATCATACCACCTTACACCACATACTGTCCTCACACATTTCATTTCCAATACATCCACCCTCCTCCGAAAAACCCTACCTATAGCCCATGCCTTGCAACCGTATAAAATTGTTGGAACCACTGTTCCTTCAAACATATACATACATATATATATATATATATATATATATATATATATATATATTTTTTTTTTTTTACTTTGTCGCTGTCTCCCGCGTTTGCGAGGTAGCACAAGGAAACAGACGAAAGAAATGGCCCAACCCCCCCCATACACATGTATATACATACGTCCACACACGCAAATATACATACCTACACAGCTTTCCATGGTTTACCCCAGACGCTTCACATGCCTTGGTTCAATCCACTGACAGCACGTCAACCCCGGTATACCACATCGCTCCAATTCACTATATTCCTTGCCCTCCTTTCACCCTCCTGCATGTTCAGGCCCCGATCACACAAAATCTTTTTCACTCCATCTTTCCACCTCCAATTTGGTCTCCCTCTTCTCCTTGCTCCCTCCACCTCCGACACATATATCCTCTTGGTCAATCTTTCCTCACTCATCCTCTCCATGTGCCCAAACCACTTCAAAACACCCTCTTCTGCTCTCTCAACCACGCTCTTTTTATTTCCACACATCTCTATTACCCTTACGTTACTCACTCGATCAAACCACCTCACACCACACATTGTCCTCAAACATCTCATTTCCAGCACATCCATCCTCCTGCGCACAACTCTATCCATAGCCCACGCCTCGCAACCATACAACATTGTTGGAACCACTATTCCTTCAAACATACCCATTTTTGCTTTCCGAGATAATGTTCTCGACTTCCACACATTCTTCAAGGCCCCCAGAATTTTCGCCCCCTCCCCCACCCTATGATCCACTTCCGCTTCCATGGTTCCATCCGCTGCCAGATCCACTCCCAGATATCTAAAACACTTCACTTCCTCCAGTTTTTCTCCATTCAAACTCACCTCCCAATTGACTTGACCCTCAACCCTACCGTACCTAATAACCTTGCTCTTATTCACATTTACTCTTAACTTTCTTCTTCCACACACTTTACCAAACTCAGTCACCAGCTTCTGCAGTTTCTCACATGAATCAGCCACCAGCGCTGTATCATCAGCGAACAACAACAGACTCACTTCCCAAGCTCTCTCATCCCCAACAGACTTCATACTTGCCCCTCTTTCCAAAACTCTTGCATTTACCTCCCTAACAACCCCATCCATAAACAAATTAAACAACCATGGAGACATCACACACCCCTGCCGCAAACCTACATTCACTGAGAACCAATCACTTTCCTCTCTTCCTACACGTACACATGCCTTACATCCTCGATAAAAACTTTTCACTGCTTCTAACAACTTTCCTCCCACACCATATATTCTTAATACCTTCCACAGAGCATCTCTATCAACTCTATCATATGCCTTCTCCAGATCCATAAATGCTACATACAAATCCATTTGCTTTTCTAAGTATTTCTCACATATATATATATATATATATATATATATATATATATATATATATATATATATATATATATATCTTTTTTTTTATACTTTGTCGCTGTCTCCCGCGTTCGCGAGGTAGCGCAAGGAAACAGACGAAAGAAATGGCCCAACCCCCCCCCCATACACATGTATATACATACGTCCACACACGCAAATATACATACCTACACAGCTTTCCATGGTTTACCCCAGACGCTTCACATGCCTTGATTCAATCCACTGACAGCACGTCAACCCCGGTATACCACATCGCTCCAATTCACTCTATTCCTTGCCCTCCTTTCACCCTCCTGCATGTTCAGGCCCCGATCACACAAAATCTTTTTCACTCCATCTTTCCACCTCCAATTTGGTCTCCCTCTTCTCCTCGTTCCCTCCACCTCCGACACATATATCCTCTTGGTCAATCTTTCCTCACTCATTCTCTCCATGTGCCCAAACCATGGAAAGCTGTGTAGGTATGTATATTGCGTGTGTGGACGTGTGTATGTACATGTGTATGGGGGGGGTTGGGCCATTTCTTTCGTCTGTTTCCTTGCGCTACCTCGCAAACGCGGGAGACAGCGACAAAGTATAAAAAAAAAAAAAAAAAAATATATATATATATATATATACACAGACATACACATATATATACACAAACATACACATATACATACATTTTGGAAAGGATCACATTTTGTGTGTGATCAAGTATACTCCTATGAGTTCACAGGGAAAATGAAACACGATAAGTTCCCAAGCGCACTTTCGTGTAATAATCACATCATCAGGGGAGATACAGGAAAGAAATATAAGTCAGTTGATATACAATGAAGAGACCTGGCTAGAACGCCATTAGGTAAACAAGTGATTGTTGAAGAGAGACAATGAGCATATCATAAATTTATTATGTGGACAAGAAGGGGAATTGTTTAAAAATTTCAATAATATAGCTATCCAATTTGTATAGGCCTTCACTAATTTTAAGGCCATAATTCTTTGTGTATTCAATAATAGGAGATTGAATGATATTTATCATGGTACTGGAGTTAAGAGGAAATAACTGAAATGGCATTACTCCAGTCAATACAATGATCATAGTCTTTAACGTGATTAAACAAGGCATTTCATTCTTGTCCTGTTCTTATACTATAATTATGTTGCTTAAGTCTAACAGAAAGAGCCTCACCAGTCTGCCCAACATAAAAGTTATCACAATTTCTACATGGCACTTATAGATGCATCCAGGAGAATTTTCTGGTGAGTTCCTGATTAAGATAATCTTTATAGTACTATTGTTGCTGAGGGAAACATTTACATTAAAGGATTTAAGCAACATGGGAAGTAAAGTACAATTATTATTGAAGGGGAGAACCAAAAGATTCTTTGTGTCAATGGGAGGTTTGGGTTCAACTCTATAAAATGATTTCTTTGCTAACTTAAGACTTTTATCAAAGAAAGATCTAGGGTAATTTAACTTAGATCCAATACAATATACCTTCTTAAACTCATCATCAATCAACTCTGGACTGCAATTACGTAATGCCCTAAGGAACATAGATTGAAATGATGATAATTTAACTCTGCCATGTTGAGATGAGTAATAATGGATATATGAGCATACATTGGTAGGTATTCTGTATATGTTAAACTTAAACTTGTTTCCCTGTCTGGATAATTTGGTTTATGTATTCTGATAAGGTTATAAATATATGGCAACGAAGGGGACAAAGATGACAAACTTTTGATAAGAGAACCATTACCTTGCAACCATATAACATTGTTGGAACCACTATTTCTTCAAACATACGCATTTTTGCTCTCCGCAATAATGTTCTCACCTTCCACACATTCTTCAACAGTCCCAGAACCTTCGCCCCCTCCCCCACCCTGTGACTCATTTCTGCTTCTATGGTTCCATCTGCTGTTAAATCCACTCCCAGATATCTAAAACATTTCACTTCCTCCAGTTTTTCTCCATTCAAATCTATACAATTCAACATATACATATATAAACACAGACATATACATATACATATGTACATTTTCATACTTGCTTGCCTTCATCCATTCCTGGTGCTACCCCACCCCACAGGAACAGCATCGCTACCCCCTGTTTGAGCGAGGCAGCTCAGGAAAACAGACAAAAAAGGACACATTCATTCACACTCAGTCTCTAGCTGTCAAGTGTAATGCACCGAAACCACAACTCCCTATCCACATTATGACCCCCAGGGTCCTTTCCATGGTTTACCCCAGACATTTCACATGCCCTCGTTCAGTTCTAAGGAGTTACTTATAAGGTACTTATATGATGCCTGGGCAATACAGAAAGATGCAGTACTATCAGCTGGACTTGTCCATGTTCTCTAAAATGTTCATCTCTCCAATCAAAACATTAACTTCATTATAACATAGGAAGACAAGAACAGAATTACAGGTAATTTAAAAAGGTAACAAGGCTTAGTGTAAACATACCAACATAGAACTCGGGGATCTCCATGACAGCTCTACGTGCTAGCATGTCTTGACGTTCCAGTCTTTCACGGAGCTTATTTCTCCACTCTAAGTTTGGATCAGGTAAGAATTCTGGGTACACTATTCTAGAAGAAAAATTTATGCTGACATATTTTCAAATAAATGGATAAAGTGAAATGCAGACCATTCTTTATTTGTACTGTATCATTTAGAAATGGATGTTTGCAATTTCCACATGATCATTTTTTGTGCAGTTTCCCAATATAAGCACAGCCACCTTTAAAAGTTATCATAAAGAGACTAATGGGATGGTTTAATCAACCTAAATGAGCATCATTAATGCATTACTTTACTTTTAGGGACCTTTAACTTTCTTATATCAGTAAAGACAGCTCACTTAACAATCTGATATATTAAATAAATCAATGTAACTGATAGAAAAAAATACACATACAATGTATTTGTTGTTTCTTATAGTAAATAAATGAAAATACATATTAACTGCACTTAATGATTTAAGCTCTTTAAGAGCAAATTACAAAACAGGCTAAATACTAATTAACTTTATTTTTTTTCTAGTTATTCAAATTGAAAAAAAAGACAGGGGCTGACACAAATCAACATAAATATATAAACTATGAAACAAATAATAAAAAACTAGCAGAATACAAATCAGATTCAAAGGTTTCTTCTATGTTCATTACATAAGTTAGTCTATCATCATTAGGACAAACACTTTTCATTCATTGAATGATTTTCATTACTGGAAATGTACTTTCCTTGCCTTGTGGTCAATGGTTTAACTCAAATAAGCATGGGATAATCAGCTCTCTATAGGAAGGGTTCCCATATCAGTAAGTCAGTCATGGGCAATGTTCCAGTTTGCTAAAAGACCACTCCCCTTCTACGAGTGTCATCAGAACTGTGCAGAAAATGCAAATGAATAAAGATACATTTGCAGAAACTGGATGAAGCTTGAATTTGATCAGTTTGTTTACATCAAACTATTTTATTATATCACCACCAGAGAGCTTTCTGAATGGCCTTTATATGATTCAGTATTTCCAGTAAATCTTCAGACACATCTAACCTATAACTGAAAACTACTTTTTTTTTAAGACCACTCTCTGATGTATCCAGACACTGTCACAAAAAACAAAAAGTCTTATTACTATCAATGGCTGTTCTCTACATTGTACTACCTCTTCTATAGGTTCACTGTCTTTCCTGCTCCTACACTACTCCTAAGTCATCATTATTTTCATCATGAAAATTCTTAGAAATGTTTTCCATTTTAAAGGCAGCTCAAGCAGAATGTTTAAGTTATTTGCAATTATTTTTGGCTTCACTAGAAGTGAGCTCCACTTCTTAAATCAGTCAACAAACTTTCACTGCTGCATACTTCACTATATATGGTTGCTTTGTGGGCCTGAAATACTTGACTGCACTAACCAGTAATTACAAGTACCTTTAGTCAGATCCAAGTTATTGAGATGCAAAAAAATAAGAAAAATATATTGCATACAGTCACTTATACATTCAATCTCAATCCTTAGTTGAGATGTAACACTGAAGTGAAGAAATTCTGATAAAAAGATGGGCTGCATATTGTCTACTATATTGTCCAATGTGTTTCTGAAAGTTCATGAAGAGAACAATCAGTATTCTTCAAAAGAATGTTCCATCACTCTGGCCTACCACTAAACAGACTGTTCAATACTAATTAGAAAAAATGTCTAAACCCTTCTGTAAGTTTATAAAGCTATTTGTGCTCCATAATGATTGAAAACATAACAAGCACATGGTGTGAATTTAGCAGGAATTTAGCGAGACCAACTTTTAGTGTTAGAGCTTGAACACCATATGTTTACTTATTATATTGGGTACATTACCATGCTAGATTTTGCAATTCATTATTCATATTTCATGATCAGCTGCATCAGTTGCAAAATTGAGTATCAGATCTGAAATATCATCATCCGTAATTTGCTATCATAGTAAATGTATCCATACCATCAGAATGGTCTTCCTTTGACTGCAGTAAGTCTTTTCTCTGAAATATAGATGAGTACATACTGAGCAAATGCTTCTAAGAATTCACTCTTGGACTCATCTGACAACCACACTTTGCCAGCTAAAACATGTCAGCATGCACTGTGCTGCTTGACATATCACAGGGAAAGACATCACACTAATAATGACAAGTCAGTATGTGCTACACTGCCTGATGCATCATGCATAGGCCATTTTACAGGGAAAGAAATACAAGCATGAGGTAACAGTTCTGTGCTGCTTGGCATGTAACAGAAAGAGACACTGTTTAGTCAAATATGTAATAGCATGTGCTGTGCTACTTGACACATTACACATCAGAAGATAGCACTATGCACTGTGCTGCTTGAGGCATCATATTAGGAGACAATGCATACAGGAGTCACAGACACATCTGCACACACTGTGCCAGGGAAGAAACACATGTATGCACTGAATTGCTTGAAACATCATAAAAGAAGACAACTCACATGTAAAAACTCATCAGTATGTGCTGTGCTGTTCATGTAAGCTTCTAGCAAAGCAGGTATGTAGATTATAAATGATCTAAATCTTTTGTTTTTCAGTAATACATTGAAATGAATTACCAATAAACCATGCTTCTTTCCTTGTATTATCATTACTTCAGACTATGGTATTAACTTTCACATAGAAAAGAAAATAGTGAAATAAGTGAACCAGGAGATGCCAACATATACTAACTGATCCATGTTGAGCTTACTACTTTCTAGTAAGACTCATTAGGTCCAAAAACATATTCAATATACTTGCATGAAAATGATCACTAAACTAAAATCTGCTGCGTACTCCACTATCAATCCAAGATTATTCACTGCACTGCCAAGTCATGGATGAAACTTTCACTCTGAAAGCCAAAGTGGCAAGTATATGCCATCCAAAGTGAAAAAATGCAAAACCATCTCCAACATATACATGGAATCATATACTCGCATATCTCCACTCCACCTAACAAATACAACAGTGGCAAATCATACCCCAATGAATTAACCCAACAAGCATTGAGCAACCACCCTCCCAACCCAATTGTAAATGCCACCCAGTTCTATATTTCCAAATAAAAAAAAAAATAATTTGAAGTTGACATATTAATCCATAAATAAGTTTCGTCTTGATCAGAGTAAATTCCACCCTCATCAATTCAATGACAATAAGAGACTGACAGCATATACAGCTGTGGTGGGGTGTGATGGCATAATGGTATGGAGAGGGGATTGAGAATTGAGTGGTTTCATCACAATGCCCTGCACAACACACTGTAATTTTGTTTTTTATATGAATGATGTGTGACTGCATCTTTTTTCTGTGTGTGTTTGAATGACCTGTTGATGTCAGCCATGTGACTTCAACTGCTTTACTGAAGAACCACAAGAGGGAAGGACAAGAAAGTATTTTGCTCAAGAAGTCAATTAATAACTGGTTGCTTAAAATGTGAAGAAGTTTACTGCAGCTAACACAGGAGAGCCCAAGGCTTCTCTTCCCACTGTCAGGAGCAGCAGAACCTGGACTGATTATGGATAAAGATACTGTAATAGGATTTCAAGTTTTCAAACTGGTCAACAGTGCATTCTAGCCTAGTCTAACAGAATGATTCATAATCCACAAACACCAAAAAGCACCCTTAAACAGCCTCTGAGGGCATTATAGGGTCCTCAGCATATGTAAAGAACTATTACTGAAGTTAAGAGCTGGTTACACGTGGATTGTATGAGGAATGAAACTTAAACTTGCAGTTTATATATCAACATGCATTCAGGATGTGTTAACTATTACTGAAGTTAAGAGCTACTTACAAGTGGATTGTATGAGGAGTGAAACTTAAACTTGCAGTTTATATATCAACATGCATTAAGGATGTGTTAACTTGACAAATAGCAAATCTTATAAACACAACAATGAAATACATAAAAATTTCAAACAATGTAATATTTTCAAAACTCTAAAATGTGCAGTTCAAGGAACTGCATCTAACTGCAAACCAAAGATCTTTGGTGCAAACTAACATGCTAACATCAACAGCAGCCTGGGCTTGCAAAAGTCAATTGTACGGGCTTTTCCAAAAGCCAGCTAGGAGTTCAAAGAATATATAATGGGCTACTTGTGGTTGTTGCATTAGGCATTACTACTGATTTTTTGTGATTATGTTAATTCTTTAGCATGATTATCTGTTTCTGTTAAGCATAACTGCATGTTACTGAAGCATGCTATGCATGCTACCACTGAAACGTGATGGCTTACAAATGTCTAAGGGAAAAGGCATTACAAAGTATTTGTGTACGTTTAACAATATTTTGAATGTCACGTGCCAAGGATGTTGAACCTAACAGAGCCATACCTAAAGTCATCAGGTAATTGATGTTCTTTACTGTCACGTTTCCGAATTTGTCTAAAGGGAAGTACTTTTGATGAAACAGCTCTGGCATGTCCTCTAGCACCCAAACTCAGACCTGAGAATGAAAACATAATGGATAAATGCATACATACCTCAATATATATCTCACATAAAATGATGAACAAAGAACAGATTTCTCCTGCTATATGGTTTTCCAGTACTATGTACATACTTCTGCATTTACATTCTTGATGAAAAATTAATTAGAATTATAGCATACATAAAAAGCAATGTACACTCAAGAAGTGTATTTAACAGAAGCAGACTATCTCTATGGCAAGCAATTATTTACAAACAAGTGGGAGCATTTTCTAAGCTACACAGTCCAATCCACATGGGTATACGGTGATGATGTAACTTACATTTGTATAATGTAATTTCACTTTTGATCTCCTCAAGCTCCCTACAAGTGGAAAACACCCAAGTACATGGGAGTACATAAGGGCAGTCAACATGACACCTGATGGCCCATGATGACAGGAAGACAGTAAAAGTGTCCAAGGTCAGTTAACACATGACACCTGATGGCCCATGATGACAGGAAGACAGTAAAAGTGTACTAAGGTCATAATCTTATTTGTGATGGAGACAGCATAGCAGAGCAAAAACCATGTCCTTATTCATCACTCTCTCCAGCAAAACAGCTAGTAGAAAAAAAATGAGAAGGAAAATCCTGTAGTGAGAAGAGAGTAGGCAAACATGAAAATTCTTGAAGGAAGTGTAAAAGGGAATGTCTCTTGCATAAACTGCAGAGGGTCTTTCCAGAAAGGAAGCTCAAATCTGAAAATAGAAAGCAAAATCATCAAACAGGGAGTTTGACCTGCTTTTTCATTTTGAAATAGGACTACTTAATGATAACATATATCAGCGAGTTTTTTGTTTAGTTTTAATGAAAAAATGTTGATAGTCTTCACACAGACAATATCCGATCGTAATTCACTACAATTATCTACAACTCTACAGCCAAAAAATTATTTTGACCACACTGCTATCAGATCTCATTTTAAATCATACTAATATATATGGTCACTGAATGTCTATCTAATGTCAGAAAATTTCCATATGTTGTATTGTTATAACTACTAAATATTCTGAAAACTTCTATTAGAGATTCTTGGAGTTTACATTTTCGGAAAGAATAATCTTAGGTCTCTGAGTCCTTCACAAAGATTATATCTGAGAAACAAGAGTAATTTTGTTCTTCTCATTACACTCTAGTTTTTCTTCATCTTCAATCAAGTTTGGTGACCAGAACTGATCAACATACTTTAAATAAGCTCTGAACAGAGTATTGTAAAGTGACAATTGTAACATAAATTTTACAGTTAATGTAGCTATGAGATTTTATTTTTGTGTTGGCTTCATCATAATTCACTAGGCACTTTTTTTTGTATCTTAAAAAAGTCATTACTGATAATCACTCAAGGTTCTTTTCTTCTCTTACTTCTAATATAGTTTGCCAAGCACTTCATTCTCATGATTACTGTTACTGCCAAACTGCATTACTCTGCATCTGTTTACATTAAAGTCCAACTGCCATGTACATATCTGACCACTCCATCAATATGCATAAACCACTCTGAATCTTTAGTTAGTCTTCTGACCAACTAAATATCACAATATCAGCACAACGTTAAATTCTACTAATTGATTTATTTAATTTTGTGGAACCTAATCATTCTTCAGTGCTTTTTAGCATAAAAAAGGTAACTATAAACTTAAAACTATTTACAAGGAATATATTTTGTCTTTCATTAAATGATATTCAATAAAACCTCATATATATATATATATATTTTTTTTTTTTTTTTTTTTTTTATACTTTGTCGCTGTCTCCCGCGTTTGCGAGGTAGCGCAAGGAAACAGACGAAAGAAATGGCCCAACCCCCCCCCCCATACACATGTACATACACACGTCCACACACGCAAATATACATACCTACACAGCTTTCCATGGTTTACCCCAGACGCTTCACATGCCTTGCTTCAATCCACTGACAGCACGTCAACCCCTGTATACCACATGACTCCAATTCACTCTATTTCTTGCCCTCCTTTCACCCTCCTGCATGTTCAGGCCCCAATCACACAAAATCTTTTTCACTCCATCTTTCCACCTCCAATTTGGTCTCCCTCTTCTCCTCGTTCCCTCCACCTCCGACACATATATCCTCTTGGTCAATCTCTCCTCACTCATTCTCTCCATGTGCCCAAACCATTTCAAAACACCCTCTTCTGCTCTCTCAACCACGCTCTTTTTATTTCCACACATCTCTCTTACCCTTACGTTACTTACTCGATCAAACCACCTCACACCACACATTGTCCTCAAACATCTCATTTCCAGCACATCCATCCTCCTGCGCACATCTCTATCCATAGCCCACGCCTCGCAACCATACAGCATTGTTGGAACCACTATTCCTTCAAACATACCCATTTTTGCTTTCCGAGATAATGCTCTCGACTTCCACACATTTTTCAAGGCTCCCAAAATTTTCGCCCCCTCCCCCACCCTATGATCCACTTCCGCTTCCATGGTTCCATCCGCTGACAGATCCACTCCCAGATATCTAAAACACTTCACTTCCTCCAGTTTTTCTCCATTCAAACTCACCTCCCAATTGACTTGACCCTCACCCCTACTGTACCTAATAACCTTGCTCTTATTCACATTTACTCTCAACTTTCTTCTTCCACACACTTTACCAAACTCAGTCACCAGCTTCTGCAGTTTCTCACATGAATCAGCCACCAGCGCTGTATCATCAGCGAACAACAACTGACTCACTTCCCAAGCTCTCTCATCCCCAACAGACTTCATACTTGCCCCTCTTTCCAGGACTCTTGCATTTACCTCCTTTACAACCCCATCCATAAACAAATTAAACAACCATGGAGACATCACACACCCCTGCCGCAAACCTACATTCACTGAGAACCAATCACTTTCCTCTCTTCCTACACGTACACATGCCTTACATCCTCGATATATATATATATATATATATATATATATATATATATATATATATATATATATATATATATATATATACCTATTCAATAAAACCTTATATTTTGGCTTCCTCAAAATAATTCACCAGTCTATTTACATTAGAATTAATCTAAAATTTTTCCAAGACTTGTTACATAAATCATGTTTAATTAAGACTTCTATATTTTTGGTAACTCCATTAGCAAATGTTCCAAAGTAACATTGCAGCAGCATACTGGGGCAGGTCTTCTCTCCAGTAAGTGACCATAGGTCATCATAGTATGACCAATACTCAGTCAAGAAAGAACTGTCTAAAAATGGCAATGCTTGCTGAAGGAAGAATGCCAAACTTCAACATCTTTATCTAACCTTTATATTTTGTTATTCTTCTGGTTTTCCAAGTCCCATCCAGCTTGCCACTTACACCTAACATACAAATCTATTCTGTTCATAAGATCATTGTGAGGTAAAACTCTCATAAAAAAAATTCTAGACAGCTGCCCTAGCCTTAGCATCTGCTATTTCATTAATGCTAATATTATGTCCAAGACACCAACAAAATTTTTATAAATTCAATTTGGTAAGAACCATTCCACATCACAGATAATCAAAAGTACGCATCCTAGAAAACTAGACAGATGCCTCCCTATTCAATACCACTCTCAGTTTCCTGGCTATGTACCAGTCTGCAACACATGCATAAACCTGACTTCATACACAATGTACTTTAACTTCAATTAGCAAACATATGTGGTAATTTGTCAAAGAGCTTTTTCAATGTCAACCCACCTAACTTATCTTTCCTACTTTCCTACCCCAGGAGCTCCTTCCTGCAGCACTCAGGAAGCCAACCACATTCACTAGAAGGACCACAGGTGACAAAGTGTTGGGAATGCTAGCCAAACTCATTCATTCGGACTATAGGTGACAAAGTGTAGGGAATGCTATGTGTATGTATGAATAATACTTGTTCAGTGTATTCACTGTTCATCATTTGGACAGGTTCAATCACCATCTGTAATGTAGCTGGGATGGATGATATCCAGAAAGCAGGAAAAAAAGTGCAACATGTATGTGTCTAGGAAGAGTGTTTTCAGATGGGTGTATGACTAATAGAATGGTATTCAGGACTGAGTTGGGAGGGCAGCATTTTAGTGCCTGTCGAGTGCGTATATATTTCATCATTGTTGTTTGTTGGGACATGGGGAGCCAGTTAATAAAGGCTGCTGAAGTGTGAAGCAGTTTTTAATTTCTACATGAAGTATGGTAGTTAGCTATGATTTAAGATTTCGAAATTATGTTAAAAAGGTCCCTTGTCCATCATAGAAGATATATTCCTGGTAGACCTCATGGCTGACAAAGCAAAGGTTGGGGGTTTACTCTTGAAAGATATACCTAACTCATCTAATGAAGACTTCAATGGTAAATATAAGCATGTTATACTTCTAAAACAACATGTTTATTGAATATAAGTACCAAAAAATTAAGTACAAACTGTGAAGCAATAATATAGCACATTACCCCTGATGCCTCCATACTCCCACAAAACAGCCACGCAGATACTCTGCACAAAGGTTGCCCCACTGTTCACCCTTGAAACACCACCTACTTATGACATTCCTGCCTACCCAAAGATGTGGTGGTCTGCTGCGTGGGTTATCATAAGCAGCTATAGCCACGATACTTTTCAGTGTAGTAGAAATATGCTTATATTTATCTACTATGCTGCTCACTGAGTTTTCAACGTGCTGACATCTAGAACCATTCTATCAATGCATTTTCATGAGTGTGACAGGTATATTTCAACTAGAATACTGAACATCGATACATATACTGACACCTAGGGAGGTTAGGCATAGTTTTCATAGTCTGCCGATTTCTCAAAAAATGCATTTACAACCTTTAAAGAAATGTATCACGCTTTCCCAGATACACATAACCCTCACTTCTATATCCTTGTCCAACAGCCTTTAAAAAATATAATGCTTAAAAGGACGTTCTGCAACTACAATTGTATTCTTAAGACACTACAAAACAAAATCATTCAATATCCAAAGCTAATAGGGAAGCGGTGCTGAACTAGTCTGGTTAAATCCATTACAGTTTAGGTCATACAGTTAAAGTTAGCTCAGCTCTGAGGTGTAACTGTCTGAGGCGACGAGGTCAAAGTATTCATCGAGCAGGACTATTCTTTGGACAAAATACATTCTAGATTACTTTTATATGATCTTATGATACATCGAAAACACATATCACTTGTCAACAAACCTGATAAATGTCTTGCCAAAGAAAGTATTCCCTTTACTATGATTCCGTCCATGTTTACAAGTTGTAAATGCGGTTGTTTGAGAACAACTCTGTATTCTGGTAAATGTATGAGCCACCTTTGTTGGACGCTCACTAAAATGTGTTGTCTGACTAACAACAACAGATAACGTCGGCTTGTTTAGAAGCATACAGTATTAACAAATACTTTCCACTTTCTTCAGATGCATTGTATAAGCAACGTTTGTATATTGATCGTCTCATTGCAACAATGAAATAAGTAATATGCGAAAAAGACCATGGTACGACTAGAAAATATTGCAATCAATCTAATTTGAAACTAAAGCTTCTGCGTAGCTATCAGGACGGTGTTCTCTCCCCAAAATTATTAGAAATGTATGCATCATGAAACAGTCCAATCTATGGATGATATCTTGTATGATATATAACATGTAATATAACATGTTACAACTATTCTTGTCCTTTTATATATCAATCGGGCAAAGATAAGAAAGGACAGTAATTTCTTCTTCATCGTATGAAATATTGCCCTTTTTATGAAACAACAGAAAAAAAATAATAGAAATACAGTTGATGTAGAATAACATTTCAACAATTATTATAAGGTCTGTTTTTCTCAATATACCGCGCTGACCTCTAGTGTCATAACTTCGTAAGCAGAAACCAACAGTTACTATAGCAACAAAGACGCTTTTACTCGTTGAAGTTGTGTACAGTGAGTGAAACAAAATTACTGTGAATCGCCGTTACACAGCATATATGACAAAGGAAGGACTTGAATCATGAATCACTTCGAGCATTAAAGTGTATAATGAGTGATGTACAAGCTGTGATTACATACTTGAAGGTAAATTTAGCTTCCTGCGTTATTTGTTATCAATTACGATAATAACGATGGTAATCTACAGCTTCTAATCAAATCTTACATTTTTATCGACAGATATCATGATAAATTATATGAATAGCTATTATCTTGAAGCCTATGCTTCTCCCAATTGCAATAATAAGCAGGAGGCAAGTGAAGTAATCATTAAGTAGAACTTAGGTCCTCTAAAGATCTGTGTTCATTAAGTGAGAACATGTGGTCTTAGACTTGTCATTAACATCTGAAGAGGGTTTTAGAGATTTCTCGATTTGTGGAAATAATTTGACGACTACCTTTATAACACTGGTAGTTGATAAGTGTAAAGCCAAAACAAACAAACAATATATGTTCATTGTTGGTCTGTTTGCTGAATGTAGTGTTAGACAATTGTCTTTATGATTTTGATAGGGTTATATGTGTCTTTGGTCAAGAATATGGATTTAACACATTATTGTCGAATTAACAGGGTCTCTGTGAAAAACTTCACCCTGACTATTCCTTTTATTCATATTATTAATCTTAGTTGATTATCCTGCATTTATATTTACTAAGTAGATAGCTCTATATCTTTAATACACACACTCACACACACACACACACACACACACACACACACACACACACAGAAAGAAACATACTTAGATAATCTTATTATTAGTAATACTAAAGTGATATCAATCTTCGGACAGATATTGAATATTTAAGTCTTGTCATGTTCTCTCTTTCCAGTACCGAAGATGGCTACTGGGCAGAGTTTCTTTGGAACCTCTGTTGGGGAGAAGCGAGGCATCCCTCCCCTCAGATTGCAGCGTAGCCAGTCAGCTCGCCCCAGAAGGCCTCTGGACACTGGTACCTCTGGTATGGACCGTCTTCCTTCAGCTTTACCCAAACCTTCAACTACTTCGCAGGTTACCGCACTTGCACCAGCACTCGATCTATCTCGAACTATCACAGAGGAGCTAGAGGTCATGGAAGACAAGCATCGACCAACCCAAGGAACCTACGGTAGCAGCGAGACGGACTACCACACGAGATCCTCCACGAGTAGTCCCTTCCATACAAGCGATGCCTCTCGAACACCTACAATCTCATCACAAGAGAGGCGGCAGACACATCTGTTGCCGATAACACACCCCAACGATCACGAAGTGTCTCTGAAGCGACCAAAATCCTCTGTAATGAAAAGTGTTAAGCAGAAGAAACCCAGAGTTTGGAAGACACGATCTGGGAAGGAGACCATGATACCAGAGGAGGAGGACCTTGAGTTTCCCCGGCTTCTTCTAGATAATTTCAAAACAAAAGCTGTCTTAGCTAAGGTATTTATGAGGATTTTAAGTCATCATAGTTTAAGTGTTTTTCTTATTAATTGTCAAGAAAGTAGATGAAGTGTTTTTAATGGTTAACTTTTCAAGGATTACTAATTTCCTTTGATTAGAAGGTGGGCTTTTATGCCAAAAACTAAGGCAAATTATTGTGTTCTTAACAAAAGCGCAAATAATTCCCCGTGGCTGCTATAACTTGGGTAAGATACTGTTTGTGGTTACGACGACTAACATCTATGTTTGCGTTTAAGTCTTTCTAATTGTGCTTTATGTTAATGTAATTGATTACACAAGTTGAATTATTAAACATTATTTTAGAAAAAAAACAAAGAAGCGATGGCATAGAAAGGGCTGAATTCAATTTTGGTTAAAACAAGCTTGTCAGTATATTTGTAAATCGTAAGAAATGAAATTTCTTCTGGCTGTGTCAGTAGCAGATTGGCAACATCAGTATTATGATAGGAAACGGATATGAATAACACTAGCAGATGTAAGCAACACTGATGATAATACATGATACACTTTACTCGAGTTTAAAGCAATATTGTCATGAAATTATTGTTATTGATTTTTGCCAGTACTTTTTCCTCTTGATTACTGAACGATATATAAGAAGCCTTTAAGGAAAACAAAGGATAATCCAATTTGTCAGTTTATCAAAACATGTATACGTTTTGAACTTAGGAAGATGGTGAATAAAACCAGAGAAAGCAAGTGAAAGAGAAGTCACAGTGACGGGATATAGGAGTAAGATAGAAATGGGAGAACAGTGATTTAGATAAGTTAGCTAAAACAGTCCATAGTTGGCTGGTTGGTTGCAGATTGCGTTTTTGCGTAGATATATTACCCTGATGAGCGTATCCTTGAATTAGAGACGATGAACAATCAGACAGGAAGTTATAGAAGTAATAGCTGCAATAGTGGTAAACTATCGCATGGTTAGTCGATATTAATCCTTGCAGAATGACTGCAAACTATTACCGTACCGAAGCAGGTTTCACCTGTTGAAGTAGAATGTAAAGTCATACGCACGGAGAAAAATATGGATGATGCAGAGATGTAACCAGATGGGGAAGGAACATCTTAAGATGTGTGAAACGCAAGGATGATATAGTGCGTATGGTAAGTAAAGCAAATCTTAGGGCAATGATATTATTTCTCAGAGTACACCTACATCTTTTGACAATGAATGGACCAACGATTAGAGAATCTTCCCAAATCAGATGTGTGCTGTCAAAAGTAAATGCTATTTATGAAGATCAGTATATCTAAGCATCTAAAGGACTGAATGGCATGAGATCCACAAATTAGAAACATAACATGGCCAGTAACTTTAAAGAGCTTCATACATTGTTCCCCAGCAACTAAGGAAACGACTGGCATAAGACTCATAACCAAAATTCACCAGATTTCTTCCCATTATAACAATATATCCTGGCTCATAACGCGAAGAAAATTATTCTGCTCCCTGTAACTTTATTGCACTGCAGACGACACTACTTTCCATGGAATACCATTTTGATATACCAATTAACTGTTAGCCACTATTATTCAAGTGATATTGATTTTGTTGTTTGAATTATGTAACTTCATGTCAAAGGATGAACTACATACGACATGAACTACTAAGTGGACTTGATTCTCGAGCAGCATGTGAGCTTCGTACTGACCCCTAGCGAGAGAATCGGCAGCAACCTGACCCCATGCAGCTACCTGGTGAGGATTCCTCCGAGGTTTCCCCATGGCCGTCAAAACTACTCCGTTCTTCCTTATATTCTCAAGCAGAATTCCAAGGTAAGTAAACACTGGCTGGGATTTCTGTATAGAGCGTAACAAACCAAGTAAAGTACTGGAATTCCTTAAAAGCGAAAGGCTATGAAGGTCTCCAAATATAGTCTTTATATTTTTGTTGGTGTAAAATTCGTTTTATTGGCAGTTGTGTGATGTGATGTAGTCATTAGAAAGCAGCACAGGTGAAGGTCTTTTAGGATTGATTCTATGACCCTGTGGAACGTAAAACAGGTTGGTCAAGGAGAAATGAATATATGTAATATGAGACATGGTTAATCTGTTGCAGGTAAAGTATTTTGTGTATGGAGGTGGTGTGAGTGGAGACAATAATCGCATTTGTTGAATTACTATGTAAAGTGAAAAGAACATGTGCTGTTATCAGTATGGAGGTCTATGTTTCACTTTGACACGACATCTGTTGAGGACGTGTGAGTAATGTGGAGGCTGCATGTACCTCCTTTCCATTAAACAGAATAAAGTAATGAAAACAGATAGGTAGATATTTCATTCTCTCTTAAAGGGAAATTTCATTCTGAAGAAATTATATATACGTTAGATATTATTAATACTTTCTAGATCTGATAATGAAACAAGCCGATTTTCAGTGGTTGTTTACTTGGCTTTACCGCCATTTTTGGCCAGTGTAGTCAGTATGGAGAAAGTTTGTTTCCAGAATGACAACTGATACTGTGGTGCGCTTTCAGTAACGAGGCCATTACGTCTGGTTGTAAGGACCATTTACTTCGCAGTATGACGTCCTCCGTTCGATGACATATTGAATGGAATCATAATGTCTGCAAAAACATAATATTTAGAATATAACTCATTTTGATTATTGTAAGCAGAGTGAACATAAAATAGTGACTAATGCGGAGTTAGAATATTCCTAGGTATGATAATAAACGTTCTATTCTTGTTGCAGATTGTCATGTTTATTAGAAAGTTTAGGTATGACTTTTAACCGTTAACAAGACAATCTGTATTGGTCAGCCGCCGAGCAGCTCCAAGAGCCGTGTGGTGTTGGTAACCAGGGTGTTGGGGCGGCGGCACCGGGTGTGGCTTGCTTCCCAAAACGCCACGGCCAGGGCTAGGGATGCTCGGGCCCGCTTCCTCCTCTCCCAGCAGTCGGCTTCCACCTCCACCACCTCCTCCAGGTACAGGATCTCCGCCGCCGGCCTGAAGGTTATTGAGGAGTTTCACCTGCATGATCTGCTGAAGAAACGAGAGCAACGCGCCAAGTTGGAGGCAGCAAAGCTCAAGCAAACAAAGGGAAGAAAGAGGGTGAGTTGAACGAAAATATCAGTTATCGTTTCCCTCTTAGTTTACTACTCTTAGCTCCCGCTTCTTTCCGTTGTTTTTGGGGAAAGTTTTCGGTAACTTACCATTTTCATTGGTAATATTTGGTCACTGTTGGATAAAAATAAGACGGCTTAAGAAAATGCTAACGTCACACACATCCCTAATTGTTGAGACATGCTGAAAGCATGAGTTACAGAGATTACGCAGCATGTGTGATTAAATTTCCCTTGAGTACGATGGTTTGACCATAGGGGTATGATTGAGGCCATTGCACTCAAGGATCGTACTGTCGTGCTCCGTGTGGGGATAAGAGGTGAATTGCTTTAGACACAGTGAACTGGCAATTGTGATTCCCTTGTTTGGTTGGGCAGGTGTCAAGGAAGGTCAAGTCACCCGTGAGGTACCGCGAGGCCACGCAGCTATGCGGCTTGGAGGAACAGCTACAGCGACAGCGAGAGGAGCGAGCCCGCCGACCCAAGGCTTCCAACCAAGACCTTGCCAGGTTGGACCAGCCACGTTAGTCTCTCTCTCTCTCTCTCTCTCTCTCTCTCTCTCTCTCTCTCTCTCTCTCTCTCTCTCTTGTTGCGAAGTTTGTACATGACAAGTAGAGAGCGTATGTAAGTGAATGAAACCATTTCTTCGTCTGTTTCTGGCGATATCTTGCTAACACGAGAAATGGCAAACGCGTATGAAAAAAGAAAATTGTACGTTGATCTGCGGCCCAGAAGGAGGTGGTTCTAGCAACAGGTAGAACCGGTAACTGGTGTAACTAGCTAAGAATTAGAAACAGGTTAAGGCAATAAGAGGCAGAACTAGCGATAAGAGGCAAAACCCGCAATAAGCATGTGAAACTAGCAATAAGTAAATGGCGGAACTTGTAATAAGTAAAAGGCAGAACTGATGATAAGTTAGAGGCAGCTAGCAATAAGTAAAGGCGATACTAGTAATAAGTAAAAGGCAGAACTAGCAATAAGAGGCAGAACAAGTAAAAAGTAAAAGGCTGAACAAATAATGAATAGGATGTAGAACTATCAGTAAGTAATAGGCAGGCCTATCAGTAAGTTAAAAGACAAAAGTAGCAACAAGTAAGAGGCATGGCTAACAATAAGTAAGAGTCAGAACTAGCAATAAGTAAACAGCAGGACTAGCAATAAGAGGCAGAACTAGCAATAAGTAAACAGCAGATCTAACCATAAGTAAAAGGCAGAACTAGCAATAAGTATATCCAGTGGCAGGTAGAACTGGGGACAGGTAGAACTTTTGTAAGGTGTGTCCAGTTAATATCTTTTACCCTTCCCTCGCCACAGGTTTAGCCAGTACTTGACCCAAGGGATCCAGAACCACCAGGTGACCACTCCTCCTCCAAACCTGCTCAAGGTGGTTACTCTCGATGTAGACAAAATGGTGCTCAGGAATATAAGGTAATGTGCTCTTTAAGATGTAGTGTAACATCAGGTAAAGTGCTGTGCTCCTTATGTTGGTTTTCGTGGTAACATCAGTAGGATGCCCTTTCGAATGATGTTCTTAAACATATACTTTCTTCGACTACTTAGTCCCATGATGTGGGAAATTCCACTTTTCTCATATTCTCAAGAAGCGGAGTTCCCTCCATTTCGTCTCTACTGCCCCAGGGTGTCGAATGCCCTCCTCTTTGTCCCTACTGCCCTGGAACATGGAAGTCCCTCCATATCGTTCCTATGGTCCCAGAATGTGGAGCTCCCTCCATATCGTTCCTACGATCTCAGAACGTGGAGCTCCTTCCAAATCGTTTCATCACCTTCAGGATCTGGAGCTCCAAGCACTTTTGTATCAACTATCTTAGGACGGGGGATCTCCGCCCCATCTATATTCTGCAGGCCTCACAGACCCTGAGTGGGGATACATTACTGAATTCCCAATTCTAATCTCACTTTTGTGGGTCCAGCAAAGCCCACATTATGCAAAGAGCTGTAATATTGGGGCACATTAACAATGTAATATGATAGTAAAGAGTATAATATTGATATACAAATAACAGTACCATATCTCTCACACGGGTGGAGAACCGGTTGCTCTGACATTTCCTTTAGGATAACTCCTTCAATCTCAGATATAAAAGCTGTTGCTGACTCCTTAGTCATAGTTTAATCTGTATGTGATAGTTGATAATGTCCAGTGTCCATCCAGACCATTATATATGCTTCTGCAGTGTTTCTAATGTTTCACCTGCCTTAATGACGAGTTTCAGATATGATTCACTACATAACAGCATTTTCTGTTTCCTCTTTAACAGGTACAGTATTGTCCTCCGTCCATCGACTGCCTTCGCTAGGTACACCTTTCTTACCATTTCTTCCCCACCTGTAATAAATGTATTCTCACTTGGTTTCTTCCTGCAGTCTGCTCCAAGAACACTAATTTATCGCTTTCTCTCTTGTCCACTTTTAGAGACCATACTACATCTCTCTCTCTCTCTCTCTCTCTCTCTCTCTCTCTCTCTCTCTCTCTCTCTCTCTCTCTCTCTCTCTCCCTTTTGTTTACCATTCTTCCTTATTTTCTCTTCCCCACCTTTGAACATACTTCCTTATTTTCTATTTCCACTTCTGATGAGAAAATTCTCTTCTTTTCTCAGCCTCTCTCGAACGTCCTTGCTTTCTCTTCTTATCATTCGTTTGGGACACTTTCTTCCAAAGAATTTCAGTCAGTTCTGTATTCCGTAACGTATTCGCGGAACCTCTATAGTAGTTCAGAGATCAGCAAACATTAGCATGCAGACCTGGCCAAAACACATGTTAACTCTCCTGCATTTACCTAGGTTAACTTTAGGGTCACTAGTATCGTTGTGTGGCTGTCATTATTGTGTTGTGTGGGACGGCAGGTTCCGGCTGCTGGTGAGCGAGCTGGTGGAGGAGCTGCGGGAGTGTTATCTCAGAGGGGTAAAGCGCGCTGTCCTGGGGTACGCCCTTCAGTGTCCCGCCGTCAGAGCCAGGTAAAGCAGGATCCAGAGAAGAGGTGAAGGATTGTACGGGCCAACCACGTACCGACAAGATCCTCCTTACACCCTTTTAACCTTTTTTTTTTTCTGACAGGGCTGTTTACTTTTTTACAATGAATTCACTTCATGAATAGAGCATTTAAAAGTTCTGTGTTGAGTATCCCTTCTCTTTAACCTTTGTTATGGTGTCCAATGGAAACTGTAAAGAGCTGTAGTCTATACTGAGTTGTTCAGACATACTTAGTTATAGGAAATGTTATCAGGTAATCATCTGGTATCTTTCTGCCTTCCATAGACTGGGTATCAGTGTAGCGCCGGTAAGCCACGAGCCGCTGGTGATCCGGGCGCCTGTTCCTTGGCATCAGTGCTTCGTCACTGGCACTCACCACTGCTACCACAACCTCTTCGCCCTCAACCACGTCCTCAACACCCTCGACACCATCTGGGAGGAGAGGTAGGAATCTATCCCTCCTGAGGCTCGTAAATATTCTGTCTTTATCTGATGAGCGTCTAGTATCTTATTCAGCATTTTACAGTGCTCCCTTCCATTTCTCCCAGGCAGTCTTGACTATTTTAAGCTCAATGCTACATAATCTACTCTTTTGATATCAGTATTGGTGCTGACCTCCTTTTTGTCTTAGTACAGTAGAGGCTTTATCATTGTCTTAGGATTATTTTATAATTTGATAAGCCTAATACGATAACTGGCTGTTTACTCAAACTGGTCTTAAGAAAGTAACTCAACAACCAGCTGGCCAGGCATCACTGTTTTGGCTCTTTGTCCGACAACACATATGATTGTCATTTTTTTTTTCCCAAATTCTCCTTTTTCATAAGGCTCTATTAATTTCCGGGGAGAAATCTACTAACAATAAGTATCTTTTGCGTCTGGTCTGTAAAAGCATGTTTTTATCACAAAATACAAAAGATCTACACTTTTTTTTAGAAAACAAATTAATATCTAAATCTATAATCATAAATTGGAAGTGGTTTCATTATACTGTTTGGAAATGAATTTTCAGCATCATCATTGGTGTTTAGATCAAATTGTAAAACAGACACATTCATCTATGCTGTTACTAATCTGCTAGATTTACTTGTAATGTATGAAGAAAAGGCTAGTAATGGTGTCGTATCTTTACAGAGAAATAAATGACGACCCCGGTTTGCATTCTTAGCCCCTTAAGACAGTTTAGCCTTTTTGCATACCACGGCAATCGAGACATTTACCTTTTATGCTTAATATTATCTCCCTCTGCCCTATAATATAGCCCATACGTTCGGACATCACTTAGTCTAAACAGATACATGTATTTATAGGCATCATGTCAATATGATTCTGTGAAGTAAACACCATAAACGTAACACTTACCCGCTTAAGAGCCAACGATCAGTTACTAACTGTGGACAAGTCATAATGTACCTTCCAGAGATCCGCTCAACAAAGTGTGTTGTTAAAAGAAATCCCGAAGTGGAACACTGTTTAGGGACGACTAGCAGATTCGGTCCGTCATTTGCTCACGTCTGCGGCTACCACACCCTGCATTACCACCGCCATACCCCACTTCCCTTGTCGTCATACCTACCACCACCACCGCTACTCCTGCCCTCACTCCTTGCCCACCACATTTTTTTCATTCTTCTTAACTGAGTGGTTAAAGGAGAAGAATCGATAAGCTAAGCTAAACATTGTTCACTGTGTACATTGACGGATGACTGGAAACTTTCCAACTGCTTTTTGGCTTCGAGGGAACCAAGTATGTTTGTAATATTGTCGAGGTTTCGGATTTGTTGTTAGTCTGTATCACCGCTGTCTTAAGTCTGTACCTTCTTTCTGGGCTTGCTTCTCAACTAAGTATCGACTGATTTCACCTTCTTCACCACACTACTCCCTCCTTCCCTGGCCACCCCACCCTGCCTCACAACCACCTCTCTCTATTCCCCTTACAACCACGCCCTTTAGTGCTCAGTGTCATTGTTCATCGTTTAACCATTCAACCCCTGCTCTTTTCTTGTTCATAATTGCCATGCTGCTAGCACAACGTTCCTGTTCAATGACATAGCATAGTATTTTCCCGAAGATATGTCACCCCAGCAAACAGGAATTTCTGTCCTGCCAAAGAAGTGGATCTTTTATTGGCAACCGGACGATATTAGTCATCTTGCATGTGGCAGCTTCCTTGCCCCGTCTACAGGCTACAAACGGACGGTAAGACAGGAGTGCAATTGTATAGTATAGAGGAGACAGATGAGATCTTAAGACAGAGGTCCTCTTCTCTGTCTCTGCATCAGGTTCGCCAGCTTGCGGTTCGTCAACATTGCGACGTTGGTTGAGAAAGATGATCAACAGGTACCCACACCAAAGGCACTGGAGACAGCTGTCAGAGCTCAGTGTGCACAAACCAGGACGATTCTGCTTCAAAAGTAGGTGGACGTGATCATGGCTGGGCCAGAGCGTCAGTCAGGCCGTTCCGCTTATGATGTGTGTAATCAGATGAATGTACCTAATCTAAACTCATTCAATATAATGTAAATCTAAAACTTAAAAAGAATAAAAAATGAGTATGATCGAAAACCATTTGTCAGTCCTCTGATCGCCCCCCCGAAATATCAGATCACAGTTGTCAAGAAGCTAATTAGGAATATCAAGAATATCCTGTCTGACACTCTCCCGCTAGCTGTAAGATCTGGAAGTTTGCTTCATGACCATAGGAAAGAGGGCAAAAAGATATTCATGGTGTTTGACATCATATTGCTGAGTTCTTTTCACTGAATAATACACAAATGTCAGATAATCTCATAGATGTATTTTTCCAAGCTATAACTAAGAGCAGTACCCCTGGCTGTGCATCCTGATAGGTGGCTTCCGGCTGTGGCTCGTGTGTTCGGGGAACTGATCGAGTCCTGGCGCTCGCTGGTCCCCACCGACGTCGCCGATAGCTTGCGACAAGTCCGACGGTTTTTCAGCGCCGTCAGGTCCCGGATGTCCCTCCAGCTGCGACGACTCGTCCTTGACTCGATCAGCGACTTTCGTGACTGTCTCGTCAAACACAAGGTTCGTTAAGTTGGATATTGCCTCCTGCAAGTATATAGTGTTGTGTGAGACCCAAACACGAGGGATTTCACGAAACTTTAACGGATGATGCAAATTACTTGAATGACAAAAGCCATGAAAGTGGGTCGTATTAATCTTCTTTGCGAGTTTTGTAGAGGTATATTGGTTTTCCATCTCTTGTGAAAGAAATCCGTTGATTTCACTGGAATGCATCAACATAACTGTGTGACAGAAATGGTTGCACTGGTGCACAACACACTTTTCGCCCAGTGATGTAAGGGGATAGCATGCCATCATGTTTTGTGTGAATGATTGCATAACTATGTTTGTATCTCTCTTTTTCATCGAAAAGCATTTTGCTTTAGCAGTTCATGCTGCTCTGTTTCACCCGAAGAATGCTCCAATTTTACTTTTCATTGTGGAATGTAATTCGAGGCAGCTGTTGCTCAGCGTCCAAGCAGATGTTTTATGACAAGATTTTATGACAAGTTTTATGACATATCAAGCTCATGGTTGAGTTGACTCTTGAATCTTATGAATGTTATGCTGTATAAAGATGTTCTAGCAACATTATAGAGTGTATTACTGATATGTACTAACTGAAGCATTGTTCATTTCTTAGTCTCATTCACTTCATCTGTTTCTCCCAGGCTGGGAATGATTACAGTGGTGAATACATCGAGGAGAGCTTCATCGAGCGTGCGGCGGTGGAGGTGTCAGTGACGGTGCAGGAGAAAAGGGTGTTGTTCCAGCCGCCCCTTCAAGAGACCCACGACCGGCTCCTGAGCTGCCTGGCCGCCATCATTGACCATAACCAACACATTCCTCGCGTGGAAAGGCTCCTCTTCCCTGGTATGTTCGCTCTCACATTGGCGATAACGTATCACAAACATTATAAAGTTCAATTACGTTCACTTCCCCATTCAACATAATTTCCAGAGATAATGCTTATATAGACACAATGTGGAGGAGTGTCCTACCTAGAAATATATACGTCACAGATGTGTATGATTCAGCTAGAGGTTACTGATTTCTTCTGAATATGTACTGCTTAGTAAACCCATTTTTTTTTCTTTTTTTTAATTTCGCCTTTTCTCTAGATTCTCAATCACTTAAGAGCTTTGCTAATTGGGCTTTAGGCCTATAACTCCCAAGGTCATTTAAGCCATTTGAAACACCATCTTCGCATGTTAAAGATAATTTTATGACTACATTCTCTCACTATATCTATGGTCCATGCACTATTAAGGAAATGCTTTACAGAAATGTCGCGGCGAAGGCTGTACCTTCACGCTGTGAGTGCTGAGGAGGAGGCGGTTGTGGCAGTGAAGGCTGAGGTCACGTCTCTCTTCAACGCCAATGGCCCAGGACCTTCCACTTACGTGACGATCTACAATCAGTACACTCACCTCCTCGACGACACCACACTGAATATCGTGCAAGACTTTATCAAGAACTGTGGTATCTTGAAGGTGAGTCAAGTGGGAGAGGGGAGAGGATGAGGGAGAAAGTGAGGGAAGATTGATATAATTGACAGAGTAGGTCTGATTAAAAATAAAAAAGAAGACATTTCAAGAAGGGTGAGTCTGGGGTTACTTAATGTGAGAAGACTATCATGACAGGGAACGTAATTTTGTGGGAAAGGCAAAATTCTGGATTAAGTAATCTGAAATGAATAGTACAAGACTAGGTGGGCAATGAATTGGGGGTAGTGAAGTGAAATGTAGCAAGAAAGGACTGAACACAGCAGGAGCGATATTTTCCCCTTACTGTATGTTAAGCAGAGTCGATCATGATCCTATATCTGTGCGAGGACGTAGAACTGCTAGGTAGGATCGACTGGACTTCAAAGATAACTGCGGAGGTATCTACAAAGACTGATATGGTTTATGGACAGTTGGTGGTTACATCAAGTCAAAAAAGCCATCAGTATTAGGTAGTCATCTTTGCATAGATATAAAATTCTGCGGTCGTTTTATGATAAAGCTATGTCGTCCGTCGTATGTAAACAATTGGTTTCCGTGAGCCAAGTTTAGCTTCTTTAGAGTGATTGTTTTGAGATATTAGGGCAATGAAATTTATATCAAATACAAGCCATGTTTGATTTGGGAGGTTCTGGCCCATACGATTTCAGAGAAAAATGACAAAAAACTCAATTTTCAAAGTTGATTAAAAGTCTGTAATATTTCATATGGCTGGTACTGGAAAGTGAAAGTGAGTTGTAGTATTTATATCATCCTTATAAGAAAAGAGGGAAAAAACGGACTAGTTTTCAAACATGCATAAAAGTAAATGTGTGATTCGTCATGTGCTTCGTATTTGATAGTTAGTGTTGATAATTCTACATCATCAGAGCCCTTGCTGATAACATATAACGCCAAGAAAGAAAAAGAAATCTTTTTCAGAGTTGCTGTAAACACTTTGTTGTGTTCTTGTGAGATGAGTGACATGCACATTATTATGTTAACCGTTAACCTTGGGTGAGCCGTTGTTTATGTCAACTGGCTGAGGCCGTATTATGCTCCTGTAAGCAGAGCTCTTTGTACTTATTGCTGTGACTATTTCGACATAGAAATTTGATGTCAGTAGATTAATGTAGATCTTTTAGTGAAAATGTAGTGTGTAAAGATGTTCAGTTTACAGTAATGTTTGGTCATGCGACGAGGACAATATCGTGTAAAGACTTTGAGGCCAGGGATAGCGAAAGGTGTAGGCACCCTGGGTTTTTTACTGGTGCATAGTAAAATGATTGGCCTAAAAAGAAAAAATTCACCTGTTTTCCTTATTGATTACGTAAGTAGTTTAGTTGGCTTCGGTGATGAATAAGTGACTATTATGCCAGATGAGTAAAAAGACTGGTTGACGGTATCAAGGAAAAAAATAAAAGAATTTTTATAGAATATTGGCTTCTATCGAGGCTGTGTTTAGCTGTAGCAAAGATCAGCTATACAGAGCTTAGTGTAGATGACTGTAAAAGAAAAGGAAAAGCAAATGAGATGATAGTCTCCCAGCGACGTATTTGTGAAGTCATTATTGTAATGTTCAATGCTGTTGTTGGTAGGTCATTCAAGAGTCCTGTAAACGAAGACGTAATTCACCTTGTTCGAAATAAAACGCTTACGTACCGGTTTGTGTCCAATACTGCGCATGCAAATTGATTAAACTTGCTAGGATCAAGACGGTTGAAACCTTTGATAGTCAGGAATTGCTGTGTTGTATCACACATAATCCATCTTTCTAGACAAGTTATGGTCGTTTAGATGGATTTTATAATTGGTTCTCTGTATGAGAATTATCGTGATAGCTTGCCGATATACGTACATACATCTTTTATTTTTCAAGTGGGGCGACCAACACTGAAAACGGTTTTCAAGGTAGGGATGCCCCAATGCATCGTAAAGAGTGAGAATAAATTCATCAAACGTAAAATTAAACGCCCTGCTTATTACGTCCAAAATTTGTTCCTTTTAAGTTGCTTCTGTGCACTGCTCTCTAGCCTTTAGGTTATCAGAGGTTACTGCATCTAATCCATTTACACAAATCATGTCGCGCCATATCTCCATGATGATGACAGCCAGAAACTTGAAACTATGTGCATACCAAGGGAACCCTAGGGTGTGCTAAGAGGTATGATTTTTTTAATTCGGTATGTGTGTGTGTGTGTGTGTGTGTGTGTGTGTGTGTGTGTGTGTGTTGTGTGTGTGTGCAGAGTTTTTAAGACATGAGTAAAGCTACACGATTATATGGATGTAGATGCATAGATGCAGAAAACTTAAAGATAGATACATATTCATGTATAGTTATTTAAATGTTTTCAATTCAAGAAGCCCTAAAACCACTAGTTACGAGGAAATTGGATGTACGTCATTATGGAATGTTACATTTAAGTGTTTGACGATTTGTTACCGGTGCATGAATTATTTTTTAAATTTAACATTTCTCTCAGGTTTTTAAGGTCTATTTGTTTTATAGCCAATTAATCTTTCGTACTTTTTGATCCTTTTTCCGCATTTCTCCGCTATTTAGAATTGTAGGCTAAACAGAATTTCCGAAGTCAATTGATTGGTGCAAAAGCTGTGTCCAGCTTATGTGTGTAATCTGGGGGTCATTGAGGTGGCTTTGCAGCGTGAAGGTCTTCCTTAGAGTAAGTATATCGAGGTAACTCACTGACCCAAGCTAGAGTGGCACAGGTCATGCATGAATGAGCTATAACAGACAGATCTTTTCCTCAGGTGAATCTGGAGTCAGACATGCGGAAGGAAGTCAATGCACACAGAACCGCCATGTTGGAGGTGACACAGCCTTCCTGTTTAGTTTGACATTTTATTTCACTACAATTTACTGTTTTCCCTCGTGTGGTCCACTGTAGGCTATGTGCGTTTCTCTCTTTGTGTGCGTGTGTGTGTATGTGTATCTGCCCGATGCTCAGTGGCGACAAGAGTTAAATGCTTTTTGTTCACACGAGTAGCAATGTAGCCTCAACATCATGTGCTGCAGCAAGGATCTCGAGGCAGGGTGGAAGCCGTGCTGTAGACCAGCTCCAGAGTTCTCTAAAAGCAACATGAAGGAGAGAATCTTGTCCCTCGGTTATATACTTAAACCACCACCTCAAAATTCTTGGTGTTTAGCACGGTTCTTTACATGAAGCATCGTTTTGACTGATTGAGATACAGGACTTTAATCTGTGGCGGAATGAGACACTGTGACCTTACTTCATCAAACTGTATGCTTTATTATTACCTAAGCAGTAGACTATGCAAAAAGAGGCAGCGTGTTCTTTAAATTCCATGGAACTTACAATGAATATTCTTCCTAGTAATGATTGTGTAGCACATGTACAGTAACTGAACAAAGGTCATAGAAAAGTTCCAAGTTCTTTTCAAGAGTAAACTAACATTACGATCCGTGAAAAGACTTCCAGTTTGTGTGTTGCTTTCCCAGGAGATTTCCCTGGATGGTTTCTGTGGTTGTGATATGGGCGCTTCATTATAAAAGTTCTGTCCATAATATCCGCCACATATTTTGTGTAGGCCATGTATATTGCTTGTACCACTGTACATATGTATATAACAACGAATTGCTTGTTGACATATATACGATGGGTCTGTGTGTGTAATTTCTACAATAATTCTTCATTTGAGGGTAGTCCTGCTCTCCTGTGTGCAGAGTCACAGGACTTGGCATTTGCACTTTAGGGTTTGGTCACTGTTTTGAGGAAGATAACTAACCCTTGCCTTTGAATAAGTTTTCACCTGTACAGTCAAAGCGGCCAGCGAGACAAGCCGCATTTGATCATCCATCATTAACTCAATATTTTTCAAAATCTGTAAAGCATTACAGATGCATGTGTTCTATTTCTAGTTCTACAAAGCATGTATTGTAAAAATTAACTTTTTTATAATAATTTCACGTCTTCCTTTTCAAATGATTAAACTGAGAGTAATTACCTTATCATTGGGCCATATCGGTGGAAGGGGAGGACCTTGCTGTTGTGATGGGCTGATGGGCCTGTGTTTACTCTATTGAGTCCTAAAGGTTTGAAATCTCTGTAATATAAGAAAATGTATGATGACTTATATTATCTATTTCGTATAAAGATCTTTTGGGGCTCTGCTCCAAAAATTCAAAATGACCGCCAAGATGGACGCTAAATGTAAAAAAAATGTCTTTAAATTTTATCTAAGGCTTAGAAATATGAGTAAAGTTACTTGTGTTTATGTTTAGAATCTTGCTGTTTCTTGTAGAGCATCTCCTATAGTAGATTTTTTTAACATGATTCTTTCTCTATTTAGGTGTCCCAAATGTCAAAATGGTCGACAAAATTTGTAGAATTCATTAATTTATCTGTTCTTTCATTTTTTGGTTTCGTTTCACGTTTCACCATAAGAGGTTTCGAATTCTGCTTTCATGATGTCGAGATGTCTAGAGTATTTAGATAGATATTTCTACAATTGAAATGGCAAGAAGAATTTCAGAAAGATGGCTGCAAAAATCAAATGGAATGCTTGCCATTAAGTTTGATGTACAACCACAGATATATTACGCTGGAAAACTTAGCATCGCATGTTAAAGATGCAGTGAAGAATGCAATTGAATATCCTTCACCTTTTCATATTTACACCATTTGTGTTATCATAACCAAAGTTACATCCCTTATGGTAAATTTTATCATTTGCACTGTATAACGTACATGAGAAAAATGTAGTTACAAATGTTCTAAAGGAAAATGCACAGAAAGAAATTAGAGACGCCTTTCTTCCAGTATGGGTAAAGAAATTTCCAAAATTTAGACTTGTGGTGTTATAAATATGGACCTTTCTAATGAATTCTGGGACACCTAAAAAAGAAAAAAAAACTACAAAAGATAACAACATTCTAGAAAAGAATTATCATAAATTTAGCAATATTTTTGAGCCATGAATATGATGTAGGACATTTTCCACATTTTGCAGCAATCTTGCATTAGTGGCATACCACCTCAAGAGGTTATACTGAGACATACACATTCTAATTTACCTTTTTTTCACCTTAGAAACAACCTTCAGAAATTCTGGACTCAAAAAGTAAATAAGACCCCTTATCCCTGGGACTGATGGTACAGATGAAATTTGCACCAGTACAGCCACAGTTGACAAGCGTCCGATTACCCCGGCTGTCTCGCTCATGTTCTGTTGATTAGGGGACACTTAGTTGAAAGCATACACTTTATACGTTAATTTGTATTAATCTCAGTGTTCAAGAGCTAAACCGCCCTATCCCAAATACGTTGACTTCTTTGTAGTTGGTGATATTTTGTTGATATGATCTGGAAAAACTCACGTATCCCCCATGATTCAGACATAGCGATGAGACTAAAGGGACCCTTTCTAATCCCAGCCTATAAATAACATTCTTTAGCTTATTAAATAACTGAACCACTAAAAGAATTTAATCTCCATTAATTAGATATCATTAATCATTTACTAAAGAATACCATCCTTGATAGAGTAGACTAATCCTTTCTAAACCATATATACTCGCTATCAGCACAACGCCTTTCATGAACTAAATCTTTTCGTTAAGTAGCACGATGTGTGCCCATCCTTACCGCTGCTACATCTTTTACTTATACGCTGTACAGGAAGGCAAGAAGCAGCTGGCCAACCTACGGCGTCTGGACGGGGAGGTCGTCCAGCTGCGTGATTACGTTCCGCTAGGCCTCATCTTGCTCAACTGTCACGACATCAACCAGCGGCTCCAGCAGCAGGTGACGCTCACACCACACCGTAACGCTCTCATCCTCTCTTGCTGTTCTTTCTAGAAAATGTGTAGATTTCGGCAGCTGCTGAGAAATTTTATGAAACTTAATAGACCGTATCTATTATCACACAAACATGTATATATTTATGTAACTGCGTATATATGACAAAATACTTTTTGTGATCATTCTAATGTAGACGAGCGTAATGACGAAGTGCTTTTAGGTGTTGCTCGATTTGATGTCCTAGTTTTTTAGTAGGTACGGAAGGGAAAAATGCTCAGGGAATGTTGGCAAGTGAAATCTAACAGTAGATTGAACTTGTGTATTACAAGTAATGTATGAAGAGAGCAATTGCACTTACTGTAAGACACGTATTTCACTTTGTTAAGAATTACTAGATACTTTCCTTTTTTTTTTTTCATAATTCTCTGTATTTCAATTAAGACCCGGCCTCGATGTGGACTTTTGTCTGTGACTGGGGCCTTCAACATAAAAAGAACTAAATCTTTATAGCATAGTGTAAGAATCTTCATGAACAGCCCGTGAAAGTAGAACTTATTCCTTACCTCTTCTGCAGGTGCGCCAGCTGACG
This sequence comes from Panulirus ornatus, assembly GCF_036320965.1. Classification (NCBI taxonomy): domain Eukaryota; kingdom Metazoa; phylum Arthropoda; class Malacostraca; order Decapoda; family Palinuridae; genus Panulirus; species Panulirus ornatus. The sequence goes on along the minus strand of NC_092260.1, from coordinate 12,321,705 downwards.
ACTTCCATTCTCGATTACTTCGTGGTGCGCAATAAGGAACATGACAAGGAGTGAGTTTTTGATTAATGGTTTGATATTCCACTAGAGTAGAGTAGTCACTTATGATTCTATATGTTATATATTTCTTTCACGACATAACATTCATTATTGAGTATAGCATCGTGAAGGAAGATATCTATATCTATCTGTCTATCTGTCACTCCATCTATCTACACACACACACACACGCAGAAACCTCCTTGGTGTATCGGTCAGCGTTACTGAGCATAACGCATGCACCGGCAGTCGGCTCACACACGACCCAGTTCATCCTTCCCTCGCGGCAGGTCGATAAATGGGTAACCTGGCTTAAGCTGGAGTATGTGTGTATATCCACATAGGAGTAAAGACATGATCCATAGGTAAAAAGTCGAGGTAACACGAGTGTAAAACTCTCCCGTTACACAAATAGTAATCACAAATCGTAATCACACTAATGTTGAGGGACTAGTAATAAACGGCAAAGAGCTGGAGTTCAAGGATCGTATAAGTGCAACTGCTGTCGGTAGAGTCGTGGAACGAAGCTTACTTTAGAAAGTAATCTCATCTGTTCTAGCCAGAGGGGTCCATGGTAGTACGGAGGGGAAGCATTGGCCATTTAATATAGCATGGAATTTTAGGAAACAGTGCAGGATGGCTCATACATTCAATACATAATGGAAGGAGTAACTGTTGGAAAGAAATGCACTGTGATATTCAGGTGTCCAAAGAATGTTTAGGGTCGAGAACAAATATACAAAGGTAAGAATGAAGAAACAAACACGGTGGTACATGAAGTTGTAAAACAAATACTTCTCAAGAGACGGTAAAGTACTAATGATAGGGTCGGTACTATACCTAATAAATTTGGTAAGTTACTCATCCCATTTAAGAAATACAAACAAATAGTAAACACATAGATGAGAATTGACCTTACCTCAAACCTTATTCCCAGCATATATATACAAACCAAACGGTCAGCTCTTAGTTTATAGATTTCACAGGTTAACAGCACTTGAGCTAGTCGGTAGTTCAGGCCGACTGAGTCTTCATTCACATACACCCCACTGTCTCTAAGGGATGATATAACCAGGTGACTTGAGTTGCGGCGCCATAGGGACTTCCAACACAATGTAGACCGTCCCAGATTACGTACGAAGCTCTCGGCCGATCACTGGAGTCTTCACTGTCTCCTCAAGAGAGACTCCTCAGACACGACCATGGGGGAACAACAAGTCACCTGTAGACTGGACAATGCACAGATTCCCCACAGTTCTGCACACGATTAATCATTCCCTCTCCACTTTTGTTTATAGGAGATTACTCCATTTATAGTTATGGGGAATTATTGGACGTAAGGTTGTTCAGTGTGTAAGCAGTCTCACACGATACAAGCTGGTGTTGTCAGTCACTTAAACTTACCCATGCCACCTGCTGCACTTATTCACAACGAGAAAATGCTAGGGATTCTTAAAGACCCTGATGCTTGTGTAGCCTGATAAATGGCTAGCTACCCTGAGCTGGCGTGATCCGTCTCCATCCGCCTCTGCTTTCCACCATGTTACCTTTCTTTTGCTTTTCCAACAATCATTTCTTTACCCTGGACTTTGCGACGCACTTGTATAACTACCCTGATGTACTGATATGAAACGCAAGTCTACACAGGTTAAGATAGGTCGAAAATAAGAGTAGCAGAGATGATTACCTTTAGTTGTTTAGCTGGAATTAAGAGGATAGATAGAGTGAACAATGAGAATGTAAATGTTGAGGAAATATCAAAAATGCGCCTAAGTGAAATTCCTGCAGGATGGTATGGTCATCTAGCAGCAGAAGACTCAAGCAAAGTGGTCCTCTGCAGAAACGACAATAGATGCAGTGATGCAGTTGATTAGGCTTGAGATATATCGGATGAAGATGACACAGGGATCGGATGCAATGGAAACGTTTTGGTGTATACCGGTGGAGTGGAGTTCGGAAGCGTTAGTCTAACTTGACAATGCAGTTTAGTGTGTAGTGTGAAATATTATGAACTTTCATTGGTATGGAAGTCTGTGTTTCTCTCTAACACATTGAGTATGGCCTGAGGCTGTGTATGAGTGATTTCAAAACCTATGATTATGATCTGATCCATCACTTGGAATTGACATGAATCGATAGATAGACAGTTGATATGCAGGTATTACAGTTTATTACAACGTTCGTGATATCTTTTATGAAATCTAGCGTAATGATATATTACGGATATCGCTCACAGTATTTATTATAGATGTCCTGATTTTTTCATATCTGAATTACCCAAAATCTCGTTAAGTGAAATTACGAGAGAGAGAATTGGTGATGGTAGCATTTTAGGATTTACCAACTTTGATGGACACAGGGAACGATGCAGAATGATTAAGAACCTGCAAATGATGTCTTCATTCTGGTTGCAGTGTGTGCCGCTCATTTGACGAGATGTCAACTAAACTGAGCCAAGTGACGGACGTAACGGCCGAGATCGTAGAGCTGAGCAATTACCTGCACATCTGCTCCTCTCAGACGATGACGCAGCTGTTGCAGGAGATACAGAATGCCACCGATCGCCTCATGTTCCTGCTACAGGTAGGTCCTGGCTAGCAAGATTCCTTATTTCATTTTAACTATCCTCTCTCCTTTGCCTCATGTTCCTGCTACAGGTAGGTCCTGGCTAGCAAGATTCCTTATTTCATTTTAACTATCCTCTCTCCTTTGCCTCATGTTCCTGCTACAGGTAGGTCCTGCCTAGCAAGATTCCTTATTTCATTTTAACTATCCTCTCTCTTTCCTTTCCCCCTTTGCTATTCTGTTCTCTCATCTTCTCTTAACCTTTCCAGCGGTTCAACACGAAAACCAAGGAATAATCTTCTCAAATATCATAATGCTTTTCTTCCCAGCTAGGTGGATTCCAGGTTTGACTCACCACCTGGGACCACAGCTGTGTATACAGCACGGGTGGATAAGGTGAAGATTCCATTGTTCTTAGTCTTTTTACAAAATTTCTCCCTCTCCTCACACCACTAACTTTGTAAGTGTTCATCTTTTCATGTTTTTTTTTTCCTAAAAGTTACGACCTGCCTGTTTTTAGAAGGCAGGATTTCCACCACCTCAAAAGCTCAGAGGTTCCTTTTCTTCTTTTCTCCGTATCTTTTATATTTCTTCGATCTTTTTTTCTTTTGTGTCTGGCCTCGATGAGGACCGTCGTCCGGTAACAATAGCCTTCCACAAAAAGAATGAAAATCACTGGTGAATATAGTACATGCTACACACTGGTGAGGTAACAGTTTATTTTGATATAACGTCATAGATATTGTCATGATTTCTCAAATAAGTTGGATTGTTATGCAGTAATGGCGAATTATGTAATGAAAACACTAGCGAGGAACACATTTTTTTCATACCACCGGCGAATCATATGAGTATGTGAAATCTAATACATCAGGTTACATATAATGCGTTGGATACATTGTTTAACAATTTTTGTGTGTGATTAAAGATAGTCATATTTAGGCTAAGTGTGATATGACAGACATCTGGTGGCTAACCTGATGAGTACGTTGCCCTAAGAGCCGGGGTGAATTCGATATTGAACGAGCTCAAGAGTTATACAGGAGTGATGGGTTGTATAACGCATAGCTGGGGTGAGAACAACCTCGTTTGATAGCACTAGCGTTTCGACGAGAGAGAGAGAGAGAGAGAGAGAGAGAGAGAGAGAGAGAGAGAGAGAGAGAGAGAGAGAGAGAGAGAGAGAGAGAGAGTATACATTTCCGTTTGCTTGATTTAGATCCTGTTCAGCGTTAGAATATGATTTTTTTTTTCAGAGAATATGAAATTGGTGAGTGACAGTGAAATCACTTCATGCTGGTGAATATTTGGTCATTCATATACATAGTGTATAGATTAGTTCGCTGTTACTCTATCCTGTGATAATGATGTGGAGTCGTTAAGGTGTTTTTGGTGATGATGAATGTCTCATTTACTGGCGGTACGTTAGATTTAGGGATGTCTCGATGAACATCGTGCAAAAAGAAAATTCACGTAAGGAGGATGTTACCCTACAGGCATAAGATATACCATCATCGAAGACATGGTTCTACTGCATACATAACACTGACAATCCAGTGTCGCTATAATACCAGACACAATCTGATATGTTTAGCTTCACTTGTTCGAAATGTTTGTCGTAGAAATGGACCATTAAGACAATACACTGAACTTTCAATGCACGAAGAAATTGCCATTACAATGAAGTTGTGTATACCAGGAGTATTTGACGTTACCAAAAGAACAAACACATGCTTAGGGCATTTCGACTCATGGGTGATGCTTAGGTGTTCCTTTCAGTCAATAAAACACTGCAGGTGTTGAGGCTGCAGTGATTATCTGTTTAAGGGCAGCCGGAAATAGGGTAGAAGATGATTGTGTTTGTGACCAGAGACGTTCGTAATGCACATGGTGAACAGTGGTACTAGTCGTTAGGCAGCCTTCCCTTACTTTAGCTCTGTGTAAGTTTTGGTAGATAGGTTGTACACACTCCTCATTTATCCCCCACATACTGGACTGCTCTCATTGCCATCCTCGTCCGAGTGGACCACCACTCACTGTCATTCCTTACAGGTAGTACCACCCTCACTGTCTTCCCCTACAGGTATTAATACATTCTCTATCATTCCCACAGCTAGTCCCTTTCTCACTATCATTCCGCACAGGTAGAAGTACTGCCCACCATCATTCCCTCCACAGATTGTACCCAGTCACCCATTTGATACCATCATATGGGGATGACTCGTTTACGTCCCATAGGCGAAATACTAAAAGGCTTTAAGTATTAGACTAGTTTAATATGCACATAAAGTATTGTGTTACCTTTACTGATGAGGTTAATAAGAAAGGGTAAAAATTTGTGGTGTATCGGTTAACGTTCTTGACTGTAACACATTCACGGGCCGCCCAGGGTCGAGCGCACAGGTTCGAATACTGGTTGTGGCCGTCGGTCCACAGTCAGTCCAACTGTTCATTCACCCATATAGGCTGGTCGATGAAATGGGTGCCTGGCTCAGGCTATATGTATAGCGCTAATGAGATAGCCTTGATTAGGGCCTCAGTAACCCTTGCCGTCTCAGTTAACATAAACAAAAGGAATGAGATGCAAAAAGTAAAAAATTAAAGAAGGTAGACATTCTGGGAATAGGACTACATTCAGAGTATAACCTTACGTCTCACTTTACTCGTAGATTTGAATCGTATTATCAGTCTGAATCATCCTGAATATCAGAAGATATACATGTAAACAGGAAAGCCTATACGACAGATAAATATCATGCTTGTATTTAACGGATCACATATTTAGATTAGGATGTCATGGATAGTAGTATTCGTCGTTCAAGTACCCAGTGATATTCGTAGGTAAATACTTACTGATGACCTGCATGTGTAAACAAGTGAATGTCATTGACCAAATACTGGAGAGATGTGGTAAATCTGCTGGCTTTTGAATGCAATCTTGTTTCCGGGAGAACTGCTCTCCTTCGTCTGTATGCTTTTCGACATTACTTGTTTACTGTCTTCCTGATGCTGAGCTAATAGATCTGGAAGATATTTGGCGTTAGAGACTTCTTTTGTCGAGACTGTTTAACCGCATTGCCAAGGATCGGTTCAGACTTGTGCTAATCGTGTATGACTGGGCTTCCATTGTGATGATCATACCAGTACTGTAGTTTTATAGAATAAAATTCGACGCTTTGTCGATAATTTTGTAATGGATCTAAGATTTATGTTCATTAGATTGACTGGAAACTAAAATTTACGATCCATCTCAGAATACATTGAATCTTTAAGTTTCATTCAATATTCCAATAAATAAACGTCATTCTAAATAGGTGGTCTGCCTTGTAGGACCCATGATCGAAGAATATAATCATAAGTGGTAACTGTATTTAGAGTAATGGCAACTCTGCTCACCGGAGTTAATGCGCGAAAAAAGTGGCAGTTGAATTTCTCTTTTCAATATATTCATGTCATTACTATGACAATTTCAGCCAAGCAAGTGAACACGATAAAAATGTCACTTTATTGATTGCAAGTCGAGGGTGTACCTGAAAGGTGTGTTAAGTACGTGGTGGTATAGTCAAGCTAGGTAGGGTGGCGGCAAGGTATAGCGTAACATTGTGGTGCTGGTCAGGAGGGAAGTGGCAGCGCGTAACTTGTCCTCGCAGTGTACGCTACTGCTATAAAAGACAAGGAACCTATAATAACGAGCAGACGACTGGAGATGGCAGTGAGAACGTCAATTTTGTGGTTGGCAGCAATACTTGTGAGTGTTGGCGGTAACCAGAAGGGAGCTCCAAAATTCAAATGTGGTGGCAGCTTAAATCTGCAAGTGGGGAAGTCCTACACCATTCAGTCTCCCAACTTTCCTTACCCATACCCAAACGGTATATACTGTGTGTGGACAGCCACCGCACCTGCCAACACAAAACTAAGGTTGACTTGTGAAAGATTCAGTGTATTGCCGAGCGTCAAATGCCGAGTGGATGATTTCTGGGTCTTCCCCAGTGGGACTTTTACAGTAAAAGACAGCCGGCATTATTGTGGCTCTGGTATCATAGATACAGTCATGAAAAATAACAAGTTTGCTGCTGTCTTCTTTTCTGGATATAAGAATTACGCCAGTTATTACGCGGGTTTTACCTGCACACTAAAGGTGATTGTCAAGTTTGCCATCGGCACTGCGCCGCCTCAGGCAGCACAACCGAGTAGTAACGTCGCGTGTGGCGTGAAGAGCACGTCTAGGATCGTGGGAGGACAGGAGGCAGCTAAGAACGAGTGGCCGTGGCAGGCAGGAATCCGTTACACAAGTATTGGTAACATATTCTGCGGTGCCGTCCTGATCGACAAGCAATGGGCAGTGACGGCGGCCCACTGTGTTGACCGTTTTCAAGTAAATAGTATGTTTGTCAGCTTGGGAGATCACAAGAGGGTAATGGATGGTTCCACAAGCTCCAGAAGGATAATAGCTATAGCTGAAAAGATTATACACGAAGGATATTCCAGAGTTTCTTTGGACAAAGACATTGCTCTTCTACGCCTGAGCAAACCCGTCGTGTTCGGTGCTGACATTAAGCCTATTTGTTTACCATGTCATTTCACTTTAACCAGTTTGAGCGGAGAGAAAGGGATGGTAACTGGCTGGGGCACCACTTCTTACCGCGGAGAGCAGAGTGACGTGCTGAAGGAAGTGGAGTTGCCCATACTTACAACCAGCGAGTGCCAAAAGTATCTTGGGAAGGCTGTGACAGAGAACATGATATGCACCTTGAAGCCAGGTCATGACTCCTGCACGGGGGACTCCGGTGGTCCTCTGAGTTGGGCAAAGGACAGCCATTACTACCTAGTGGGGCTGGTGTCCTGGGGCAGAGGATGTGGTGATGAAGGCTCTCCAGGAGTCTATACCAAAGTCACCAAGTATCTTTCATGGATTGAGAGAAAAACTTCTATCAATTTCTGTTCTCAAACAACCTGAGGAGGAGAGGAAAAGATATTAGTTCAAGTTTGAAGCACTACCCACACCCAGAATCAAGGTTCAAGATTACCTTTCTTGTCACCGGCTGTCTATTTGATATCAGTGTATTCCAAGATAAATATATCAAACTGTCATAAGAAGTGGTATGTCAACTCTTCACTGCGATGATGGCGTGATTATTCGTATAAAATTAAGGTTGTTTCGAAATCAAAATGAAACAGTGTTCTTGGTAGTGAACCATAAAAAGCTCTCTTTAAAAGAAAAAGAGTCTGACAAATGGGGTTAGAAATCTTACAGAAAAGAAAAATTCAAGTAACCCACGAAGGTTGGGGCGCATAACGAGCCTGGTGAGTGATCACAGAAGCGGGCGGCACCGGCCATGCCAGCAACTTTGGTTCTTCTGGGCACTTGTCTTCCCCCAACACTACTGACCAAAATTTTCATAACCACGTACTGTTTTGTTACCGAATGAAGTCGTATGTTTAGGGTTCATGAATGTGAAATCATAGATAGATTCTGGTGTACGACTGTTTCGAAATTGATTCTTTACCACCTCATTGGAGTCTTAAGCAAAATTCTTATGTCCTTATTGTGTGTTTGCCACATTAATTGCTATGTAATAATGCACTGTAAACAAAAGCTTGTCAATAAAACACTATATGTTAGCATTATCTTTACCTGGATTTAAAAACGTAGTTTGATGAGTCATTCAGAGATAGAAAGGCATAGCGTCTTATGTGTTCAGCAGTGGCAGAACCTGATATGACCATAGGAACATGAATACTAATCTTTAGAAAATGACAAGGACTTACAGTTACGTCATCGCTGCAGGAGTTTTAAAAACGGTCTATGTACTTGACATGGTGGAGGACTATCTCTAGTCAATCCTATCTCTTCGCACTCTTGAGTAAGCTGCAAATGTGGCTGCTGTGCCGACTGGGTGGTGTTTGCCGCCACGTTGGCTCAGTACCCACAAAATCTTTTCTTTCCATTATTTATTTGAATTAACTTTTATCTATCATAATATCAGAATTATACTTCTATTTTTTCTAGTTTTTATATTTTTCGTTTCTGTGTTAGAGTAGGTATTTAGGGATGATGATTTCGATCACATATTAAATAGGGTTGCAGGCCTAATGACCTTCCTCATAGGTCGTTGGCCGTAAAATCCAACAAGCAACAACAACCAACAGTTTTTCAGGCAGAAATACAACGAACATCCATGAAATAGATTATTCCATAAGGAGAAAAATTGTATAAATCTTGTGCAAAAGGCAAAAATGTACAGTTAGCTGGAAGGTGCGTAACTGTTGACACTTGAAAGAGATGCATAAGTAGCAAAGCAATTAGTAAACTAATCAATGTTCTCGGGTGGAAGCCGATATGTTTACATGGTATAACTGACCGAGAACGTGGGTAAGTATATAAAGTGACACGCCGCATAGGAAGAATTGATGCCAACAGTGAAACTAAGTTTCTTTCAGATCTACGCACGCATTTGGTGGTATACCTGATGAGCGATAAGAGAATGACGTTGATGGGAGTTATAGGCGATTAAAGTGAAAATTCAAATGATAACAATACATAAGGGCGCGAGTACAATCACGGGTGGAAAATGGACCCCGTGGCTATGTGGGCTACGACGGGTGAGACGTCTCGTTCAGTATCATTTGAAGATTGATAATCTTGAGAGGCCGTGGGACGGTAGTTACTGTATATGGGAACGAGAAAGTGACTCACATTCATGAAGAGTTGTTGAGGTTTTGATTAATGCAAAGCACTAAACTAGAATATGAAATTTCGACCTGACTGCGTATAATTTATTGAGAGATGTTTGCCAGCTTACAGAACGGACGTGCATTAGCTTTCATTCATGGGAAAGAAACTTAATTAAGCTGACAAGCATTGGAAATGAATGGGACTGACAGATTTCAAAGCGGTAAATGAAGATCTGTGAACAGCATTTGTATATGAAGATTAGAAAGTTTACGGAAGCCATGAAAAGCTGGTTAGATTTTCAATGCGATAACCTCACAGAAATATGTATCTTTAAGACGTTTAACAACTTTAGTTATGTTAACCACTGAGGAAAATATGTAATGTAATAATTCAGTACAACAGAATAGGGAGAGCGAGGTATAAGGTCCGACTAGAAGTCAACCAACAAATATATATGATATAGTAAGATTACTTAACTAGAAATCAACCAACAAATATGTATTATATAATGAGATTACTTAATTATCGATTTGGAAGGTATATGGCTATATCATCATTTGAAAAGAAAATAACGGAACGAAAGCGCAATATGCACACGTCCATATGTGAGTAACTATTGCCATGCGAAGGTAGAGTGTATGCAGCCGAAGGAGGCTAAGAACAGGAGGAAGAGTGTCAGCCTCAGGAAATGGTTTAAGTCAGATTAGACGTCTTGAAAACCTTGAGATAATCAAGGAGGAACTTCTTTCAGTTACACCTAATGAACTCCGGATGCGTATTTTGTTCAATGGCTTTTCCTTCACTCAGTAAGGGCGAGAAGACCGTATGCTAAGCTTAGGACATGAGATTCATTGTCATGTCTCGGTAACATAACCAGTTGTCCTTCTTTGGGCAGGTTTTGGGCGTGCCTCTTTGTTTGTTGATGAGGCAATACCTGACCGTTCGTATAATGTAAAAGTCATCGAGTTTCACCATAGTTACACTGACACTGAGAGGGTTGGGTTCTAACAGCGTCATTGAGATTTTCGATGGGTGTGTTGAGGAAAAGAGTAACACGTATGGCATACGTTTATCTTCCCCCTGAAGGATGAAATGTGGAAAGACGTCAGTCCATCGGTCATGTGTCACTCTTCAGCACTTCTGATACTTATAAAAGTTTAACTGAGCACTAAACTGAATTCTAAATCATTATATGAGAGAATGATCTCTAGAGTTCCTTTAAAGTAATGAATGAATCAGCCGTGACGAGTGAGTGTTGATTACCTGAATCGGTAGGAAAGAATGTGATCAAGACATCTTCATAGATCAGTGGTATCCAACATTTTTGAGGTGATGGCCCAAAACAGCTGAGTCAAAGAACCCATGGCCCACCTCGCACTTTTCTGTGTTGGGATCATGATTACATTTGGCTAAACACAGACTGTCTTTATTAAAGTCAGTTAACCTATTGCTTTAACAAAAATTCATAACTTTAATGAAACCGCACTGGAAAAGTAATTGAAAACTAAAAAATGAAAAAAGGAAATCAAGTGAAATGATAAGTAAACACTACATTTAGATGAACGTATGTAACACCAAGTGAAGCCATAGATGTCTAGCAATCACATAAAGTTAACAGAAATAATATGATATAAGTATAGTGAGATACTCGTGCCTGCTTCTTTCTTGTAAGCCCATCAGTTCGAGGGCTTGTCATGAAGAGCGCACAGCGCATGTCGTCTTTAGCTTCCAAACAATTCCCAACGTTTTCCTTGACTTGCAAAAGTGTAGGATATTCAGATTCACACAAGTATGTGGAGCTGAAAAGGAATTTTCCAACTCTAGGATGCGTGTCGCTGACTTGGGACCAAGAATTCTTTCACGAAACACTACTTCATTACTCTGTGTCTGAGTAATTTTTTAGTTTCAAAAATTCGTCTTGCTCTGGACCTGGAACCGAATCAGATACAAGTGAAAATGAATCTCACGCTGATGCTTGTTACTTCTCTTTAAACGCAGGGAAGTACCCGGTGAACTATTGCTGCAAAGAATATTGTTGATAACCTTTCGCGCGAAAAGCGTCCATTTCTTCCTTTGCCACTTATAGGCTTGTTAGATGGGGGTTTGAATTTATATAAAGTTACTGGAAGTAAAGTGTTCTAGATGCTTAGGTGTGGACATGGCGGCGATTGGAACATTGGGAGCTGAAATGAGTCATAGGATGGGTAAGGGGCGAAGGTCCTGGGAGGTGTAGGAAGAGAAAGTTATCAAAACGGCTCACCCTTGAGTTGCCAACGGCCACTTAGTAATCATGTGAGGTAGCAGTTTGCCGTGTATCGCTTGATCTAGCTAATGGTGGAGGCACATAAGCAGCCAGATCTCGCGAGGAAAAAGCAATGTAATACTTATGAGGAATGTATGGAAAAAGAAATCGCCATCAAGGAGGCGAAGATTTGCATTTTTGAAGGTATATCTGTCCTGATGGTGATGTAAGGATGCGAAGCATAGACCATCGATGGCAGTGTACGCAAGAGGGTGAATGTGTTGGATATGAAATGTACGAGGACAGTATGTGGTGCGAGAAGATTGATCGAATAAAAAATGCTCGGATAAGAGAAAATATGACAATAAGAATAGAATGGTTGAGAGAGCTGAAGAGATGGTATTGCAGTGGTTGGAGAGATGAGGAGATGGTGACAAAGAGGATACGAGTTTATGTATACGAATATACACGGGAATTATGATTTCAGTGCGTTGCACTTGAGAACTAGAGGATGCATCAGAGCGAATAAGGCCATTTCTTAGGATTTCCCTGACGCTACCTCGCTAACGCGAAAAACGGCGAAAGGGGAGAGTAAGCAGATTGTAGGGTCTGAGAGAGTCTGAGAAGTGTATCATTTGTTGTTGATGATGCAGCGCTGGTGACTGATTCGCGTGAGACACTGCAGAAGTTGGTGACTGAGTTTGGAAGAGTGTATGAAAGGAGGAGGTTGAGAGTAAATGTGAATAAAAGCAAGGTTATTAGGTTTAGCAGGGTTGAGGGACAGGTTGGTCTGGGTGTGAGTTTGAATGCAAGAAACTTGGAGAAAGTGAAGTGTTTTAGATACCTGGGTGTGAACCTGGCAGCGAATGGAACCATAGAAGCAGAAGTGAGTCATAGGGTGAGTTAGGAGGTCAAGGTTCAGGGAGTGCAGAAGAATGTGGGAAGAGAGAACGTTATCTAGGGCAAAAATGGGTATGTTTGAAGGTGTAGTAGTTCCAACAATATTATATGGGAGCGAGGCATAGGCTAAAGATAAGGCGAAGGGTGGATGTGTTGGAAATAAAACGTTTAAGAACAATTTGTGATGCGGTTTGTCGAGTAAGTAATGAAAGAGTCAGAGAGGTGTGGTGATAAAAAGAGTGTGTTGAAAAAACTGAAGAGGATGTGGTGAAATGGTTTGGGCATATGGAAAGAATGCGCGAGGAAAAAAGGTTGACAAAGAGGATGTATGTGTCAGAACTGGAGGGAACAATGAGAATGGGGAGACCATAGTGGAGATGGATGGAATGAAAAAGATTTTGAACGATTGGGGCCTGAACATACAGGAGGGTGAAAGGCGTGCGCGGGATTGGGTGAATTGAACGATGTGGTATACAGGGATCGACATGCTGTCAGTGGACTGAACCAGGGCATGTGAAATGTCTGGAGTAAACCATAGGAAGGTTTGTGGGGCTTGGTTGTGCGTAGGGAGCTGTGGTTTCGGTGCATTACTTAATGACAACTATAGAACGGATGTGATCGTTTGTGGCCTTTCTTAGTTTGTTCCTGGCTCTACCTCGCTAACGCGGAAAACGGTGATTAGGTATAGAAGAAAAGGATTTATTTTATTTATTTTTTGTTATTGTACTTAGTCGCTGTATCCTGCTTTAGTGAGGTAGCGCAAGGAAGCAGACGAAAGAATGACCCAACCCACCCACATACACATGTATATACATAAACGCCCACACACACACACACACACACACACACATATATATATATATATATATATATATATATATATATATATATATATATATATATATATATATATATGTTATCCCTGGGGATATGGGAGAAAGAATACTTCCCACGTATTCCCTGCGTGTCGTAGGAGGCGAGTAAAAGGGAAGGGAGCGGCGGGCTGGAAATCCTCCCCTCTCGTTTTTAATTTTCCAAAAGAACGAACAGAGGAGGGGGCCAAGTGAGGATATTGCCTCGAAGGCTCAGTCCTCTGTTCTTAATGCTCCCTCGCTAACGCGGGAAATAGCGAATAGTATGAAAAAAAAAAAAATATATATATATATATATATATATATATATATATATATATATATATATATATATATATATATATATGTGTGTGTGTGTGTGTGTGTGTGTGTGTGTGTGTGTGTGTGTGTGTGTGTTGGAAAGAATCACAATTTTGCGCGTGATCAAGTATATTCCTATGAGTCCACGGAGAAAATTAAACACGATAAGTTCCCAAGTGCACTTTCGTGTAATAATCACATCATCAGGGGAGATACAAGAGAGAAATGCAAGTCAGCTGATATACATCGAAGAGACGTAGCTAGGACGCCATTTGGTAAACACATGATTGTCAAGACAGGCAAGGAAACAAGTTTAAGTTTAGCATATACAGAAAACATACCAATGTATACTCATATATCCATTATTACTCATCTCAACATGACAGAGTTAAATTTCATCATTTTAATCTATGTTCCTGAGGGCATTACGTATTTGCAGTCCAGAGCTTATTGATGATGAGTTTGAGATGTATTGTTTGATCTGAGTTAAAGTACCCTAGATCTTTCATTGATAAATCCCTTAAGTTAGCAAAGAAACCATTTTATAGAACTGAAACCAAACCTCCCATTGACACCAAGAATCTTTTAGTTCTTCCTTTTGATAATAATATTACTTTACTTCCCATATTGCTTAAATCCTTTAATGTAGATGTTGCCTTCAGCAACAATAATACAATAAAGAATATCTTAATCAGGAACTCACCAGAGAATTCTCCTGGATGCATCTATAAATTGCCTTGTAGAAATTGTGACAAGTTTTATGTTGGGCAGACTGGTACGGATCTTTCTGTTAGACTTAAGCAACATAAATGTAGTATAAAAACAGGACAAGAATCAAAAGCCTTGTTTAAACAAAATCACGTTAAAAACTACGATCCTTGTATTGACTGGAGTAATTCCATCTCAGTTATTAGCTCGAACTCCAGTACCGCGAGAAATATCATTGAATCTTCTATTATCAAATACACAAAGAATTATAACCTTAATATTAGTGAAGGTCTATACAAATTGGGTAGCTTTATTGTTGATAAAATTTGTTAACAATTCCCCTTCTTGTCCACACAAGTTTATGATATGCTCGTTGTCTATCTTGGACAATCACGTGTTTACTAAATGGCATCCTAGCTACGTCTCTTCGTTGTATATCAGCTGACTTATATTTCTTTCTTGTATCTCCCCTAATGATGTGATTATTGTACGAAAGTGCACTTGGGAACGTATCTTGTTTATGGCGACGGGAATGGATGAAGGCAGCAAGTATGTGTATATATGTATATGACTGTGTATGTATACGTTGAAATGTATAGGTATGTATATGTGCGTGTGTGGCCGTTTATGTGTGGGTTGGGCCATTCTTTCGTCTATTTCCTTGCGCTACCTTGCGCTAAATGAATATAATAAATAATATTGATAACATTAATAATGATAATGATAATAATAATAATAATAATAATAATGATGATAATGATAATAACAATAATAATGATAATAATAATGATAATGATAATAATAATAATAATAATAATAATAATAATAATAATAGTAATAATAATGATAATGATATTGATAATAATAATAGTGATAGTAATAATAATAGCTTCCGCTTCCTCTGATGGATGAATCTAAACTACTCCAAAAAGAGGCAGTAAACTACATATGTGGTATACGTTCCTGTGAAATTTGATAATAATTGGCACTAGCCGCATTATGTAATGAAATACATGTGTACCGCACATGTGCATATCCTCATCTGATAATCAGTTTATAACGTTGGATTTTGCTACAGCTTTTTGAACAAATCATGAAATTTAATAGAATATTGTTTAACTGCTATTGGAGGATATTACGATGTACAGCTTTTGATACTCTCATGGAACAGAACCAGAGTCACTGACTCATTCCTCGGGGGTCAGTGTAGTATGTGAGAGCTAACATGATTTCCTTTTTCATGAAGAGGTCGCGTGAGTCTGTAGATACCGTACTAAAAACTGTTGTGCATATCAGTATAGACAGAGTCTTACAACAATTTGATTCCGTTTGCTGTGTATTCAACTTCTAGTCAGTAGTGTCAGTCGTCTTTACCTCAGTCCTCACTTATATAGGATGGATCACGTGTCCGATATAAACTTTTCTAGTCAGTTGATTTTGTGGACTCGAGATCCTCAGCCTTAGGTCTCGCTGACTGGAGAAAAATGGTTGCGTCGCCAGTGAAAAGTCACCTTCGGTGGGGTTGTTGTGTCAGTTCACTACCGTCGAAGAACTTCCCACTTCATTCCTAGCACAATCTTGAAGTTGCAGGAGCTCCTGGAGAAAGGGTCCTGATGTTTTATGATGATAGTATAAACCTGCGATTATCTGCTTGATTTATGAACAAAATTACACTTCTGTAGTAGTAGATACAATCTTTACTATGATGAACATTCACCATCTCGGATCCTACAGCCCAACTGGACACTCTTCACACTCTCCAAAGTATTTCATAACATTCATCTAGAGCCTTCCCTTTGAACATTGATAAATTTACCGGAACATGTATAACTGAATGATATCGAATCATCAACATCTTTTCGCTGACTTGCATTCTGTTCTTCATCTGCCTCAGGTAGATCAGGTGCCTACAGCCTCTGGGCTTGCTCATACCACATGTTTTTATGTCCAGAGCGGTGAAGTGAATAATGTCTTCCACACTATCATTATTGTTCTGTAATTATCTTACATCCTGTGCTGCAGAAGAGGATACAAGGTTTTCATAGTCTTTGCAGCCTGTAACGTCACATGCTGCACTATCTTGCATATGAATCAAGACTTGTTGACTGACATGGTCATCTACAGAACCATTTTCTCAGTATTAGTAAATATACTTTATCTGGTCATGATGAAAAACATCAGTGAAGCTTCTGTTCGGAAAGTTAACTTTATGAATTCTTTTGTGACTATTTATCCTGATTATTACTGTTTTAATGTTTAGCTACTCGTAACATCGAAAAATGATGTTCTTTATATAACACTTTATCACCTGTACAGCAATAGTCCCGTGCCACACTCACCTTTGACCTCAACATAAACAATCCATGGCAGCGGTCTCGACATTAACCAGCCTTCTTTCTACCTTTATGGCACAGTTCGGGCGTGTTCCAGAGGACCAAGTGGCCCTTATCAACCGCATGTACTCCTGGCCTCACAAAATCCAGGAGGACTTCAGGCTAGCGGAGGCGCGTCTCTCACACAAGCGCGACCTGAAAGAGACAGCGCTCAAGGCTCGCGTCGCCAACTTCGAGAAGACGTGAGTGCCTTTCTTCTGAAGTTGTTGGGCATTTGTACTGATGCATAACTGTGACTCTAACTAACGAGTCTTTATTATACCATCTCTTTTGTTCACTCCGAGTCTTTCAGTCTATTTTACTGAGAATAGGCTGTATCATACATATCACACAAACAAAGGGACACACGCACAATTGAATTCTCTTTCTTTACCTCTTCTCCCTCTCTTGTTCGTCGTAACTCTCGACACTGTTCCTAGGCTGCAGGTGTACCACAAGGAGCTGGAGGACCTACGAGGCCGGGACAATTTTATCATGAAGGAGATTCGCGTGGACACCATGAAGAGGAACGTCGAGATGCTGGACCGCCTGAGTTCTCAGTTCCAGGACGCCAAAGCAGAGCTGCAGGTGGGTCGTACCTGAAGTGTGTTCTCTGTGGTGGTTGATAATCAGGTAGAATGAGTCTTTGCGTCTTGTGCATGTTTCAGCTGAAGTGATTTGGTCGCAGGTAGTTTGTGTGACAGTCTGAATGAGTTTATGTCAGGTCGCTCGTGTTTTAGATGGAATCATATGTGAAGAGGAATGAGTTTATTTCTATAGCTATTTTCGTGTCATTGATGGCTTGTGTGTCAAGTGCGTTGTATATCACTTCAGATGTGTATGAGGTGGATTGTGTATCAAGCGACACGTGCTTTGTGAGTCTGTGAATTGTCTAGTGTAAGTGTGTCTCAGGCGTGGTGTATCTCAGGTGTATCATGTCTTGGATGGAGAGTATGTTAAGTGGTTCACGGCTCAGGTTGGTTTTATCTACAGGACGCCTAAGGTCAGTTACTGCGTCTCAAATGGGCTGTTTTTCAGGTGGATTTTGACTCGTGAGTCACGTTTGTGGAGGCTGTGTTCTAGATGGGTTGTTGATATCATACTTTCCTTCGATTTGTTTTCCAATTTGCTTGTGTTTATCTTCTTGACATGCATGCTCTCAGGTGTGCTTAATCGGAGCTAGGTTGTGTCATAGGTGGGTGGCGTCTCATGTGTGTTAGGTGTCTGGTGGGTTGCGACACAAGTGGCTCTGTCTAAAGATTTTATGTTGAGTCTCTGGTGGGTTGTGGTTCAAGTGAATTGTATGTTTGCAGGAGTTGTCTCAAAAGTGGTGTTGAAAAGGTGGTGCTGTGAGTGAGTGGAGATTGAGAGGGTGGTGGTATTCCCAAAGCATCATACTAGGGAGAAACGATGTGGTTTCAAGAGTGGCAGAGGATGTGTGGATCAGGTGTTTACTATGATAATTGTGTGAGAGAAATACTTAGAGAACTAGAAGGATTTGTATGTAGCTTTTTTGGATTTGGTGGATGCATATAATTGGGATGACACAGATGCTATGTGAAAGGTGTTTCGATTATATGGTATGGGAGGAAACCTGTTAGAAGCAATGAGAGATTTTATCAAGAGAGTATGGCGTGTGTCCAAGTAGGGGAAGTGGGTGGGGATGATGGTTCCAGACGAAGGTGAGTCTGAGGCATGGGTGTGTTATGCCACTATGGCTGTTCAGTCAGTGTATGAATGGGGTGGTAAGGGAGGTGAATACGAGTATTTTAGGGAAAGGGTGGGTCTGCAGTCAGGCAGGGGTGGGGAAGCGTGGAAAGTGAGTCAGTTACTGTTTGCAGATGACACGGTTCTGGTGGAAAGTTCAAGTGAGAAACTGCTGAAAAGGGTTTCTGAGTTTGGGAGAATAACTGAAAGGAGAAAGTTGAGAGTAAATAAGAATAAGGATAAGGTTATTTGGGCTAGCAATGGAGAGAGACAGGTTAGTTGGAGTGTGAGTGTGAGTGGAGAACACTTGAAGGAAGAGAAATATTTCAGGTACCTTGGAGTGGAAATGTCATCGAATGGAACCATTCATAGGCTGGATAAGGGGGCGAAGTTCCCAGGAGCATTGAGGAATATTGAGGACGAAGATGGATATTTTTAATTGTATAGTAGTCTCGACGGTGTTATACGGATACGAAGCATCGACTATAGATAAGAATGTACGGGAGAGGGTGAATGTGTTGGAGAAATTGTTTGAGAAAAATGAGTGGTTGATCGAAAAGTATTCCCATGAACTGCAGAGGAAAGCAGTGGTCAATCTTTCAGTGGAGGATGGGCTTGAAAAGTTTCTTGAACAAGACTTTTTCTGTTTTAAGCTCATTATTGAACGTAGCTCAATATATATTTTTTCATACCTTGCAAAACACCATTTCTTGTGGCTTTTTGAGCCGCTGGAAGACTGTGACCACCAAAGTGTACATGGTATACAAGGACAGGAGTAATTCTAGGACAGTGTATTAGGTTGTTCGCTGAACTCACTGTATGACTGTGTAAAATGACCATACGAGTTACAAAGCACCAGACTCTCGGGTTCCATCGAGCGGTATGACGCAGAACACCTGTGCTTCGTGTGGCTCATATGGTTAGATCACACCTGCCCAGACTCCAAGTGCCCTGATGAATATCTTGTTGATTGCCTTTTTTTTTAAACAGATTAGTTAAAACTTGCATGGCGAACAGTAGCGAAAGTGATCACCTGTTTATTACACACTTTTGTATTTGTTACCTTATACAGAAATGAGTTTTTATAAAGTAAAAACTTCTGCATATCGCTAATGCTAAGAACTTGAATTTGTCCCTAGGCATTTTCACAGCTCATCATAGCATTAACCTAATCATTAAGAGAGAATTGACAAAACACGAAAACAAAACACACCCAGCTACCATGGTCAACCCCTGCCACGTTCCCCCCCTAATCACTCTATTACAATGGTTACGGCCAGACAAAGCAGACAGTGCTCGGTCTGTGAGGATTGGTGTTGGACGGCGGAAATTTTGTGTGATGTTGGGATTTGAATAACTTTGTTAGGCACTGGTACGTGATGAGGTGGATTGTCTCCGCGAAACATGTTATGCTACATGTATAGAAAAATTACGTTAAATAAAATTGTATGAACTCCCTCTGAAATGCGATTTCACCTTCATACCTGTCTTCACACACACACACACACACACACACACACACACACACACACACACACACACACACATATATATTTCTTTTTCTTTCAAACTATTCGCCATTTCCCGCGTTAGCGAGGTAGCGTTAAGAACAGAGAACTGGGCCTTTGAGGGAATATCCTCACCTGGCCCCCTTCTCTGTTCCTTCTTTTGGAAAATTAAAAAAAAATATTGAGAGGGGAGGATTTCCAGCCCCCCGCTCCCTCCCCTTTTAGTCGCCTTCTACGACACGCAGGGAATACGTGGGAGGTATTCTTTCTCCCCTATCCCCAGGGATAACATATATATATATATATATATATGTAAAGTGTGTGGAAGAAGAAAGTTAAGAGTAAATGTGAATAAGAGCAAGGTTATTAGGTACAGTAGGGTTGAGGGTCAAGTCAATTGGGAGGTGAGTTTGAATGGAGAAAAACTGGAGGAAGTGAAGTGTTTTAGATATCTGGGAGTGGATCTGGCAGCGGATGGAACCATGGAAGCGGAAGTGGATCATAGGGTGGGGGAGGGGGCGAAAATTCTGGGGGCCTTGAAGAATGTGTGGAAGTCGAGAACATTATCTCGGATAGCAAAAATGGGTATGTTTGAAGGAATAGTGGTTCCAACAATGTTGTATGGTTGCGAGGCGTGGGCTATGGATAGAGTTGTGCGCAGGAGGATGGATGTGCTGGAAATGAGATGTTTGAGGACAATGTGTGGTGTGAGGTGGTTTGATCGAGTGAGTAACCTAAGGGTAAGAGAGATGTGTGGAAATAAAAAGAGCGTGGTTGAGAGAGCAGAAGAGGGTGTTTTGAAGTGGTTTGGGCACATGGAGAGAATGAGTGAGGAAAGATTGACCAAGAGGATATATGTGTCGGAGGTGGAGGGAACGAGGAGAAGAGGGAGACCAAATTGGAGGTGGAAAGATGGAGTGAAAAAGATTTTGTGTGATCGGGGCCTGAACATGCAGGAGGGTGAAAGGAGGGCAAGGAATAGAGTGAATTGGAGCGATGTGGTTTACCGGGGTTGACGTGCTGTCAGTGGATTGAATCAAGGCATGTGAAGCGTCTGGGGTAAACCATGGAAAGCTGTGTAGGTATGTATATTTGCGTGTGTGGACGTATGTATATACATGTGTATGGGGGTGGGTTGGGCCATTTCTTTCGTCTGTTTCCTTGCGCTACCTCGCAAACGCGGGAGACAGCGACAAAGTATAATAATAATATAATAATAATAATAATATATATATATATATATATATATATATATATATATATATATATATATATATATATATATATATATATATATATATATATATATATATTGGAAAGGATCACAATTTTGCGCGTGATCAAGTATATTCCTATGAGTCCACGGGGAAAATGAAACACAATAAGTTCCCAAGTGCACTTTCGTGTAATAGTCACATCATCAGGGGACATACAAGAGAGAAATATAACATGTTTGCCAGATGGCGTCCTTGCTATGTCTCTTTGTTGTATATCAACTGACTTATATTTCTCTCTTGTGTCTCCCCTGATGATATGATTATTACACGAAAGTGCACTTGGGAACTTAGCGTGTTTCATTTTCCCCGTGGACTCATAGGAATATATATATACTTATTCATTATACTTATTCGCTGTCTCCCGCGTTAGCGAGGTAGCGCAAGGAAACAGACGAAAGAATGGCCCAACCCACCCACTGACACATGTATACAGATAAACGCCCACACACGCACATATACGTACCTATATACGTACATATACATACAAAGACATATACATATATGCACGTGTACACATCCACACTTGCTGCCTTCATCCATCTAGTCGCCACACCGCCACACATGAAATGGCACCTCTCTCTCTCTCTCTCTCTCTCTCTCTCTCTCTCTCTCTCTCTCTCTCTCTCTCTCTCTCTCTCCTCTTCCTCCTCATCCTCCTCCCCCCACACCCGCGCGCGCGCGCGCGCGAGGTAGCGCTAGGAAAAGACAACAAAGGCCACATTCGTTCACAATCAGTCTCTAGCTGTCATGTGTAATGCACCGAGACCACAGCTTCCTTTCCACATCCACTCTCCACAAAACTTACCATGGTTTACCCCAGACGCTTCACATGCCCTGATTCAATCCATTGACAGCACGTCGACCCCGGTATACCACATCGTTCCAATTCACTCTATTCATTGCACGCCTTTCACTCTCCTGTATGTTCAGGCCCCGATGGCTCAAAATCTTTTTCACTCCATCCTTCCACCTCCAGTTTAGTCTCCCTCTTCTCCTCGTTCCCTCCACCTTTGACACATATATCCTCTTTGTCAATCTTTCCTCACTCATTCTCTTCATATGACCAAACCATCTCAAAACACCCTCTTCTGCTCTCTCAACCACACTCGTTTTATTACCACACATCTCTCTTACCCTTTCATTACTTACTCGATCAAACCACCTCACACCACATATTGTCCTCTAACATCTCATTTCCAAGACATCCACCCTCCTCCGCACAACCCTATCTATAGCCCAAAGCTCGCAACCATATAACATTGTTGGAACCACTATTCTTTCAAACATACCCATTTTTGCTCTTCCAGATAACGTTCTCGCCTTCCACAAATTCTTCAACGCTCCTAGTACCTTCGCCCCCTCCCCACCCTGTGACTCACTTCCGCTTTCATGGTTACATCAGCTGCTAAATCCACTCCCAGATATCTAAAACACTTCACTTCCTCCAGTTTTTCTCCATTCATACTTACCTCCCAATTAACTTGTCCCTCAACCCTACTGAACCTAATAACTTTGCTCTTTCTTTTTTTACACACTTTACCAAACAGTCACCAAATTCTGCAGTTTCTGACCCAAATCAGCCACCAGTGCTGTATCATCAGCGAACAACAACTGACTTGCTTCCCAACCCCTCTCATCCACAACAGACTGCATACTTGCCCCTCTCTCCAAAACTCTTGCATTCACCTTCCTAACAACCCCATCCATAAACAAATTAAACAGCCAAGGAGACATCACGCACCCCTGCCGCAAACCGACATTCACTGGGAAGCAATCACTTTCCTCTCTTCCTACACGTACACATGCCTTACATCCTTGATAAAAACTTTTCACTGCTTCTAGCAACTTGCCTCCCACACCATTTGCTCTTAATACCTTCCTAATACCTTCCACAGAGCATCTCCATCAACTCTATCATATGCCTTCTCCAGATCCATAAATGCTACATACAAATCCATCTGTTTTTCTACGTATTTCTCATATACATTTTTCAGAGCAAACACCTGATCCGCACATCCTCTACTACTGAAACCACACTGCTCTTCTCCAATCTGGTGCTCTGTACATGCCTTTACCCTCCCATATAATTTCCCAGGAATACTCAACAAACTTACACCTCTGTAATTTGAACGCTCGCCTTTATCCCCTTTGCCTTTATACAGTGTCACTATGCATGCCTTCCGCATATATATATATATATATTTTTTTTTTTTTTTTTTTTTTTTTTTTTTTATACTTTGTCGCTGTCTCCCGCGTTTGCGAGGTAGCGCAAGGAAACAGACGAAAGAAATGGCCCAACCCCCCCCCCCCATACACATGTACATACACACGTCCACACACGCAAATATACATACCTACACAGCTTTCCATGGTTTACCCCAGACGCTTCACATGCCTTGATTCAATCCACTGACAGCACGTCAACCCCTGTATACCACATGACTCCAATTCACTCTATTCCTTGCCCTCCTTTCACCCTCCTGCATGTTCAGGCCCCGATCACACAAAATCTTTTTCACTCCATCTTTCCACCTCCAATTTGGTCTCCCTCTTCTCCTCGTTCCCTCCACCTCCGACACATATATCCTCTTGGTCAATCTCTCCTCACTCATTCTCTCCATGTGCCCAAACCATTTCAAAACACCCTCTTCTGCTCTCTCAACCACGCTCTTTTTATTTCCACACATCTCTCTTACCCTTACGTTACTTACTCGATCAAACCACCTCACACCACACATTGTCCTCAAACATCTCATTTCCAGCACATCCATCCTCCTGCGCACATCTCTATCCATAGCCCACGCCTCGCAACCATACAACATTGTTGGAACCACTATTCCCTCAAACATACCCATTTTTGCTTTCCGAGATAATGTTCTCGACTTCCACACATTTTTCAAGGCTCCCAAAATTTTCGCCCTTCCATGGTTCCATCCGCTGACAGATCCACTCCCAGATATCTAAAACACTTCACTTCCTCCAGTTTTTCTCCATTCAAACTCACCTCCCAATTGACTTGACCCTCACCCCTACTGTACCTAATAACCTTGCTCTTATTCACATTTACTCTCAACTTTCTTCTTCCACACACTTTACCAAACTCAGTCACCAGCTTCTGCAGTTTCTCACATGAATCAGCCACCAGCGCTGTATCATCAGCGAACAACAACTGACTCACTTCCCAAGCTCTCTCATCCCCAACAGACTTCATACTTGCCCCTCTTTCCAGGACTCTTGCATTTACCTCCCTTACAACCCCATCCATAAACAAATTAAACATATATATATATATATATATATATATATATATATATATATATATATATATATATATATATATATATATATATATATATATATATATATATATATATATATGAAAGATATTCATGCTTGCATATATACATAGAATAGAAAAGCAGAAACGGGTAATTAGGCGAAACAATGTGATTCATTCAAGTTTTGACACTGGAGAGAGGTAACTTTAGAATGTGGTCAATGAACGAACGCACGAGGGAAGTAGCACAAGCATGTCTTGAGCGGCAAAATATTAAGTAACAACTTATGGAGTGCCGGAGGAACGAAGAAGCTCACTTAGAATATTTCAAGGTGAAAACAGTCGAAGATCGCTGATGCACACGAGGGTAAAGTAGATTAACCAACTAAGGAAGCCAGTTTCGTGGAAATCTCTAGAGACTTACAAAAGAGTTGAACGGACAAAATCTGAATAAATAGGAATATACGACTGCATCTTTCTAAAGATAAAATGAATAGAAGAAATCTCAGACAAGGAAAGAAAGGAAGGAATTGGCCAGTGTAACTGAGCTGAATGGCTTTTTTTATGTGACACAACTTTATGAATACTTTTATAAGGCCATTTGCCATGCATTCATATTGCAATGAGTGATCAAACTTTCTTCTGTACAGGCAATCAACGAGGAGCAGAGTCTCTTGAGCTGGGAAATGACCAAGTTCCCTCTGCTGCAGTCCATGATCGCCCTCAAGGAGCCGTACGACAAGTTGTGGCACACCACATACGACTTCCATCAGAAGTACGAGAGGTGGTACAACGGTAAGACTGCCAGTGTCACAGTGTTACCGTTATCTGTTGCGTGGCGTCAACAGCCCTCTTTTGATTTTGCCTTGTCCTTCCTCGTCTTCTTCCTC
Source organism: Panulirus ornatus (assembly GCF_036320965.1). Classification (NCBI taxonomy): domain Eukaryota; kingdom Metazoa; phylum Arthropoda; class Malacostraca; order Decapoda; family Palinuridae; genus Panulirus; species Panulirus ornatus. Next base: position 12,296,378 of record NC_092260.1, on the reverse strand, counting down.
CTTCTCCCGCTATATTCGTAATGTTGCCCCATCGTCACTTATTCTTCTGTATCTTTCCCCCTATTACCATCTGCCATCTCATTTGTCTTCTTTTTCATCGTGCCTCTCCTCAACCAGGCTCTTCCTCACATTAGAAATACCTGGTATTTCTTTCCCAGCCGTATAGTGCCTCCACCTCGTCTTGTCTCATCTTATGTAATCACTATCTTGTCCATCCATCATATTGCTTCCTGATGCACTTTCTTGCGGTCATGCCCCTCCTTTGCCTACTCACCTTTCAGCCTCCTCTTCCTTTGCACCTTCCTGGCTTTGCCTCTTCACTTGGCTCTCTACTCACCTTAGCCCTCTCCCCTCACCTCCTTTTTGTTCTCTTCTTTATTTACGGTTGTCTAAAGTTGTTCTATATTCGCCAGACCTCTTTCCTCACTTGCGCTCTCCTTTTCTTTCCTCCTCCTCACCTTTCTCCTTCTTCCTTTTGCCTCTCTTCACGATACCCGTTTCCTTGCTGTCTTCCTCACTTTTTCTTCCTGAACATGTCCCTGGGTTTACCTGATCCTCCCCTCATCTGCTATCACTTACTTCTGTGCACAATTGTTTCCCCTTCATCTTGCCTCCTCCCCTTTTCAACATATTTCTCTCTTCTTACATGCCTTCTCTTCATTTGTCTTTGTCCCCTTTCAATTGCCATGCTTAACCTGACCTAACTCTTCTTGCTTAATCATCATGTTTATCATCAACTTGTTGCGTTCTGCTACGCTTCCTGTGTCTTGTCCCCTCCAACCCTGCCTCTTCCTCATTTACCTCTTTTTCTTGCCCTTCCTTCACCCGCCTCTCCTTACATCACCTTTTCACCTATACCCTCTTCACTTTGTCTCTCCTCTCGTGTTGGCCTCCTTATTCATGCTTTTGTTTCTTGCTCTCTTCCTCTCCTGAGCTACGTACACTTTTTTTTTCTTCCCCTACCGTCTAATCTCTCTTCTGATCCTCCTTATGTACTTCTATTGTCTGTTTCTCTACTTTGCTTGCCTCCTAGACTTAATTTCCTCCACCTTGCCCTCTCTTCACCCTCACCTTCACCTAACCATGCTCCCTCATCTTTCCCACCCTCCTTCGCATTCTTCCATATCTTTTGAGACTAACCTCCTCACTTTGTTCTCTTCATCTTGCGTTGCCCCTTACCTTATCCTTTTGTTTTTGCTTTGCCCCTCCTTAACCTTGGTCCCTTCTCTCTTTGTTCTCTTCTCTGTTTTATCTCTCCTCACCATACTCCTCTCTTTCCCCTGTTCTTCTCCTTTTATCTTATACTTCTCCCACGTTCCTTCTCTTCCAGTCTTCTTGCCCCCTAATCACTCTACTACCTCCTTTTCTTGCAACACCTCTTCCCATCTGATCTCGCCCCTTCCCACACTGTGCCCTTCTTGTCATCCTGGCCTTCTCGTCAAATGCTGCCTCCCTTCCCACGTCAACCTGACGTCATCAGTTCCCTTAACTATCCCCACAGGTCCCTTCGCTGGGCTGGACGCCGAGGCTATAAGTGATGAGGTGGAAGCTATGTGGAAGACCATGTACAAGTTAACCAAGACATTCATGGACCAGGTGGGTGGATGATGTCGGGAGAGAGGGTTTAGGGGAGGATTGTGGATGAGAGCTGGGAAGAGGATTAGAGGGAGAGTAGGAGAGACCGTGTGAGGGAGAGATAGGGAAGGAAGAGGAAGGAAATGAATAGGAAAAACGAAGTAAAGCAAGTATCTATATGTCTAGCAAAAGAATGTTGCAGATCACCCTGAGAGAACATTAAGTTTATATAAATGAAAAGATAGAGGAGCACGGATGAAAAAGGTGAAAATAGATAGATCTATAGATACAGAGAGCGATGAAGATAAAAAGAAAGAAGGAAAGAAATGGGGCATGTAAGAGAGAGAGAGGAAAGAGGCTGTATAACATGGGGGAAAGAAGTACTGATACATCAGCATGTAATGTTTATGTTCTTCAATTTTTCGTTGGTTCATTAGTTTCATTGTAGGATTATACTATTTAATTTTTGTTAGTTCATAAGCTTTATTATAGATAACGTAATCATAAGAATCATCCATCTGGTTCACTGATCACGTGCATGTGTGGTATGCAGGTGGGATCGCGACGTGTTGCCGAGTACGTGAAGGAGCGCATCGAGAAGTTCCGGCTGCACGTGCCCGTCCTCCAGTGCATCTGTAACCCCGGCCTCCGGGAGAGGCATTGGAACCAGGTGAACTCCTAGGGCCAGAACCTACTGTACATAGTAGTATTAGTAGGGCCAAGACCTATTATGTTATATGGTGTCCTAGGGAAAGGATGCATCATACCTAGTCTTAGCGCTACGACGTACTGTAGGTAATCCTAGGTAGGACCAAGACGTATTATATGTAGTCATAGAGCTAGGATGTACAGTGTGTAGTCCTAGCGCCAGGACCTACTGTACGTAGTCCTAGGGCCAGGACGAATTGTACACAGTCTTAGGACCTGGACGTAAAGAAAGTAGTCCTAGGACCAAGAGCTACTGAAAGTAGTTTTGGAGCCAGGAGTTACTGTACGTAGTCCTAGCGCTAGGACGTAGTGTACGGACGGCTTACCACGAGCCACGTTTAAGACAGGTGTACCACAGACTGCTAACTGGACAGGTGTGTACCAAAGAGTATTAACTGGACACTATATGTAAGACGGGTGTACCACAGGTGTGCCACAGACACATCTGTACCATAGACCACTAACCGGGAACTGCTGTGTAGATGGGTGTACGAGACCACTCGCTTGGACCTGCACACGAGATAGGTGCACAACAGACCAGTGGATGAATCCGCATATATATGTGTGCTGTCTGGACGTAATGATACAGACAAACCAGTACATCCAACACTACAGGAATACACACGACGGTTTCAGTATAATACCAGCGTGATGTGTGTTGTTCCTGCAGCTGGGCGAGTACCTGGGGGCTGAGCTGAACCTGTCGCCGGACACCTCCCTGGCTGACATGATTGAGGCTGGCTTGCCCTCCGTCCAGCGCAAGCTAGAGGAGATCAGCCACGCCGCTTCCAAGGAGTTCAGCCTGGAGAAAGCTCTAGAGAAGATGAAGGGAGAGTGGGCCAGCGTGGTGTTCGAGTTCAAACCATGGAGGTCAGCAATCCTCTTGTACACTCGGGGTTTTGTCATGTTATGAGTAACTGTATAACTCTTAAAAGTCCAGTTTTCCCAAGGTCTCACTTTGGGAGATGTTAATGAAAGCCTCTCATAAACCTAATATATGCTTTTTACATACATTTTTGTGTTGTTTGTACTGCAGTTCATTGTACTTGTAATAACATATATTCATTATGTCCATAATGTCAGACTGTTTTACACATATTATGAATGGGAATTTCATATATTTGACATTATTAAAATCCTGTAGAAATATAAACCAACACCTTCACAGCATTCCTTTCCTTTCCTATCCATGTGATGGACACTGAGCAGTGTCATCAGTGATGGTGTGTGGCAGTAAAGTTTTATCTAATTTCTCAATATACCAGAGAAACTGGAGTGTCTATCCTGGCTGCTGTGGACGACATCCAGGTGTTGCTGGATGAACACACACAGAAGGTGCAGACGATGCGAGGCTCGCCCTACGTGAAGCCCTTCGAGGCCGAGATCCGCACCTGGGAGGAAAAGTTGCTCTCAATGCAAGACATTCTGGACGCCTGGATCAAGGTTGGCAGGGGAGGGGTTCTTTGCTGCCTCATGTCAAGTATCATTTCTTGATGGTCACTTTTTATGCCAAGCTCTTATGTGCATATATATATATATATATATATATATATATATATATCATAGAACATACAAACCTCCAACAGCCGGTTAGCATGCCTGCCTCTTGCACAGGGGTCCCGGGTTCGATCCTGGCTGTTGGAGGTTTGTATGTTCTATGAAGGTGCGCGCTCATATGCACTTTATTCGTATTCGTATGTATATATATATATATATATATATATATATATATATATATATAATATATATATATATATATATATATATATATATATATAAGCTGTGGTTTCGGTGTATTACACATGACAGCTAGAGACTGTGAACGAATGTGGCCTTTTGTTGTCTTTTCCTAGCGCTACCTCGCGCGCGCACGGGGGGAGGGGGGTGCCATTTTCATGTGTGGCGAGGTGGCGGCTGGAATGGATGAAGGCAGCAAGTATGGATGTGTACCTGTGTATACATGTGTATGTCTGTGTATGTATATGTATGTATACGGTGAAATGTATAGGTATATGTGCGTGTGTGGGCGTTTATGTATATACATGTGTATGTTAGTGGTTTGGGCCACTCTTTCGTCTGTTTCCTTGCGCTACCTCGCTAACACGGGAAGCAACGACTAAGTATGATATGATGATAATGATAATAATAATAATCATATATATATAATACGTCTATTTGTTTCATCACCAACATGGCATGGCATCTCGGGTGAACAGAATACAGATAAGAAAAAGACACTTATAGCTCCTCGTTGTTTGTGACAGTGGTGCTTAAATGTAAAAAGGTTATAAGATGAGAGTTATATTCAAAACATCTTCATCCCTATGCAGTACTAAACCTATAAGCCTATCTGGTTGTGCCTTAAAATCAGAGCCTTATTCCTCTCAAGATCGCAGTTTTCATGTCTTGTACCACAGAGTTCTGTCCCTGTAAATCACTCCTTCCCCTACCGTGACAGTGTCAAGTGACGTGGTTGTACCTGGAGCCGATCTTCTCGTCGGAGGACATCATGAAACAGATGCCTGTGGAGGGGCGCAAGTTCACCCGTGTGGACGCCACTTGGAGGGAGCTGATGAACACAGCCGTCAAGGACCCGCACGCTCTTGTCGCCTACCGAGCAACCCAATATGCTGCCAAGGTACGTAGATAGATAGGAAAGTGTATTGGTAGGTAAAGCGACGTAAACGATACATTGTTAATGTAGTTGGTTTTATAGAAAGATGATGAGATGACCTACTACATTCATCCATAAACAGACATAAAAGATGATCAGTTGTTGTTTTCAGAATGATGAATTTGTGGTCCATGTATCAATCTCTAATGATAAAGGCAGATTATTAAGTGTTCGTCGAAGATGATTGTAAACAGCCTTCAACCATATGGACAGATATTTAGATTTTCAAGGAGACATTCTTGTCATGTCTTACATTATAAGCCGTCATACACCACAAGTTGTCCTCAGGCATTTTATCTCTAGCGCGTCCTACTGTTGTAATTACACTGAGGGCCTAATGCTGACATCTGAGCAACACTCATGGGACGATCATACATGAGGACTTATTCCTCTTTCCCCTAACAGATGATGAACTACTCTTCAACACACTCCTGAATGCAATCAGGATCTTAAGCCATCTCCTTTACCCTGTGTCTTCACTTCAGCCCCCATGGTTCCAACTGCTACCAAGTCCACTCCCAACTACCTAGGGCATTACACTTCCTCTTGGTCCTCCCCACGCACCGTAGCCTCTGCAGGCAGCAAGATTATTCTCCTCTCAGCCCCCCATCCCCATGATATCGTAGACTTGCCCCTTTCTCAAAGACTTTTGCATTCATCTCCCTAAACACCCCGTCCGGAACAGTGACCTACCTTCATCGCAAACCTCATACCATCCTAGCCCACATACCTTACTCCCCTGGAGAAAACTCCTTATTGTATTTGATAACGTTTCATGAGTGTGTCTGTCTCTCTGTGCATGTACTGATTATGACTGTTATGATGATATCACACGAGTGCAAGTTGTTTCTCCCATCAGGCTACACGAGTGCAACCGTCTGCTGGAGGAGATACAGAAGGGCCTCAACGACTACCTCGAGAAGAAGAGACTCTTTTTCCCAAGGTCAGGAAAGACTTCCTCTTGTCCTCTCTCTCTCTCTCTCTCTCTCTCTCTCTCTCTCTCTCTCTCTCTCTCTCTCTCTCTCTCTCTCTCTCTCTCTCTCTCTCTCTCTCTCTCTCTCTCGGTAGCAGGAAGGTAAGTGACGGCTTGACTAGCTGCCAGTTTTCACTCCTTTGGCCTACGTTGCTTTTTTTTTTCTTTCTTTATCACCTACACTTGGTCTGCTGGCCTTTAGTCCACAAACAAACAACCTCTACATCTCACACAGGACATTAACAACACTTAACTCAGACGATTCGTTCTTCGTAACTCTAGATTTTCTTTTTGTCAAAATTCCTTCACAATTACTCCACTTTCTTTCTCTGTCTCGGTCTATCTTGGTCTCTGTTCTGAAAACTTCGGGTTCCTCTCTCTATATGCTGTTGTAGATAATGACACTACAGTCCAGTTACGCCCTCTAAAGCTGTACCAAAAGAATATATGCATAACTATCTTATAAAGTAAGTACTGGAGTCCTTGTCAGAGTATGTTCTGCTGACAGGAATGTGTTTATAGGCGTTTATCTCTTCTATGTTTTGTAAACTTTAGGCAGATTGAGTATGAAGGAAATACTCACAAATGTTATAGATAATTTGTTGATATTAACAGAGGTATGCAGTGATATGAAAAAGGTTATAGTACTCTTTAAACTTTGAGATGTCCACTTGACTCTTGCGCAACAGGTTTTTCTTCCTCTCCAATGACGAGCTGCTAGAGATCCTCTCCGAGACGAAGGACCCTCAGCGTGTACAGCCTCACCTTAAAAAGTGTTTCGAAGGCATCAGTCGCCTGCACTTCTCGGCCCAACAAGAGATCGAAGGCATGATTTCGGCGGAGGGCGAGCTGGTGCAGTTCAGCAACAGGGTCATCCCTTCTAAGGCCAGGGTCAGCACTCACGTCCTTCTTCTGATGCTTAGATAATCAAATATGACTACTGATACTTGCTTTGCTTTGCTTAGGAATGTATATTTTTCTTTACATAGTAGATTTATCAGGTATTCTAGGTATTTAAGATTGCCATCAGCCAAAAAAATATTAACGTATTCCTTAAAAACAGTTTTTATGAACAAGATATTTGTGACCTGATGCTGATTTCACAGTCGATGGTAACATAATATATGATCTGTTGGTAAGTACCCTCACCGAGCCCATCATGTCCTTGAACTGGAACTAAAGAGAAGGAATGCCACTGGGGAAATTCGAACTAGACGTTGTTGGAATACCACAGTATCGTGATTTGTACTGAGGAAATATTTGTCTCTTGTCAAGATGCAGAATATTGTGCACTAGTAGCAGTCAGATATGCAGTGATCATGACTTTGGTTTATGTAGAACAATGGTGGCAGCTTGGAAACAAGAGTCAAACCATGGGAACTTTTTTCTCGTTTCGTCAGGGTCTGGTGGAGCGATGGTTGGTGGAGGTGGAGGAGATGATGGTTCAAAGTGTGCAGGATGTAGCGGTACGCGCCGTAGAGAACCATCCTCTAACTCCACATCGTCAGTGGATAACTCAGTGGCCCTCGCAGGTCGTCCTCACAGTGGCGCAGATCGTGTGGACGAGCGAGGTCACCTCTGTCCTACCTAAGGGCGAACTCGAGGTAAACTTTCCAAAGTCTGCTCTAGTGGAGGAATTCCCATGTTTCATGGTTTCACCATTATTATTGGCTATCCCTCTTGGCTAGGCCTGCGGGACTAACTTACCTCGCTTTGCTCACGATTCGCCTCGCTCTGATATGTGAAGGAAAGCGTTTGAAAACAAATCAGCTATGTGAAACCATAAAATATGAGAACCCATTGTACTCCCGTTTTCGCTTTGCTAATATTTTCTCCACACACCATCACTGATTAGCGTCCATTACCTTATAGATTTGCCATTTGTATCATTATTACTAGAAGTATTAGTAGTGTTATATACAATATTATTATTGTTCCTTTTGTTTCTCTTCTAACTCTTCACTGGAGCAATGTGATATACAGGGGGCGACGTGCTGTTAATGGACTGAACTAGGGAAACTACAGAAGGGCCTTTTGAGCTTGGTTGTGGACAGGAGGCTGTGATTTTGATGCATTGCACATAACGATTAGTGAATGGATATGAGTATATATGTTTTGGACAATCACATGTTTACCAAATGGCGTCCTAGCTTCGTCTCTTCGATGTATATCAACTGACATATTTCTTTCTTGTGTCTCCCCTGATGATGTGATTATTACTTGAAAGTGCACTTGGGAACTTATCCCGTTTTATTCTCCCCGTGGACTCATAGGAATATATATATATATATATTTTTTTTTTTTTCAAACTATACGCCATTTCCCGCATCAGCGAGGTAGCGTTAAGAACAGAGGACTGGGCCTTTACCTGACCCTATTCTCTGTTCCTTGTTTTGGAAAATTAAAAAAAAAACGAGAGGGGAGGATTTCCAGCCCCCCGCTCCCTCCCCTTTTAGTCGCCTTCTACGACACGCAGGGAGTACGTGGGAAGTATTCTTTCTCCCCTATCCCCAGGGAATATATATATATATATATATATATATATATATATATATATATATATTGGAGAGGATCACAATTTTGCGCGTGATCAAGTATACTCCTATGAGTCCACGGGGAAAATGAAACACGATAACTTTCTAAGTGCACTTTCGTGTAATAATCACATCATCAGGGGAGATACAAGAAAGAAATATAAGTCACTTGATATACAACGAAGAGACGTTGCTAGGACGTCATTTGGTAAACATGTAATGCGTCTTTGGTAAACCATGGAAAGTTTTGTGGAGCCTGGGTGTGTAAAGGGAGCTGTGGTTTCGGTGCATTACACATGACAGCTAGATACCGAGTGTGAATGAATGTGGCCTTTGTCTTTCCTGGCGCTACCTCGCGCGCGCGCGGAGGGAGGGGGGTGCCATTTCATGTGTGGCGGGGTGGCGACGAGAATGGATGAAGTCAGCAAGTATGAATATGTACATGTGTATATATGTATATGTCTGTATATGTATTTGTATGTATATGTTGAAATGTATAGGTATGTATATGCATGTGTATGTGGGTGGGTTGGGCCATTCTTTCGTCTGTTTCCTTGCGCTACCTCGCTAACGCGGGAGACAGCGACAAAGTATAGAATATATATATATATATATATATATATATATATATATATATATATATATATATATATGATTTGTAAAGATGCCGCTCTTTTGCGATCACGCAGGAGTACGTCGAAGTGTGCAACTCCCGTATCCAGGAAGTGGTGGAGATGGTGCGGGGTAAGCTGGACCATGGCACGCGACTCACTCTAGGCGCCCTCATTGTCACTTACGTTCACGGTTAGTCCTCTCTCTCTCTCTCTCTCTCTCTCTCTCTCTCTCTCTCTCTCTCTCTCTCTCTCTCTCTCTGTTTATATTATACCCGAGGTAGAGAGTAACATGATTATTTTGATGATAATGGATGTACATTGTAACAGCGTTCTCTCATTATGATGCGTATGCGCTGTCACGTATGGTTGAGAAATGACTCACCCTCAGCATGAGTCCTGACTCAGTTATAGTTCACCCTGCTCCCAGGACGTGACGTGGTGCAGGAGTTAATCCGTAAAGGCGCCTCGTCCGTGAGCGACTTCACGTGGGTGTCGCAGATGCGGTACTACTGGGTGAACGAGCTGGTGCAAGTGGACATGATCTTGACGCGGCTCCAGTATGGCTACGAGTACCTGGGCAACACTTCTAGGCTGGTCGTCACACCCCTCACTGACCGGTGCTTTAGGTAGTTATCAAGTGTCCTGACTCACTAAGGTCTTAACTGTGCTTCTTTACCGTCTCCACAAACCCCGCCGGGTTGAAGACTTTACACTAATCTGATAGCGTTCCTCTTTGTTCTCTTCTCACTGTATTGCGATTTGACCTGTACTGTACGTGGTCTAGGTTTTACTTTTCTTCAAATGATCCTCATTATCTTAAGGGACTCTCGTGTTGTTTTCTTGATCTGTTCTTCTTTTCTGGCTTCTGCACATGGCCTGTCTCCCTCTGTTATTTGCTGATCTTTGCTCTACATCACTCACCTGGTACCTTTTTCTGTTACATGTTCGATCTTCTGCATTTTTTTTTACCACGGCCTGCTCAGATCTGTGCTTCATGTGCCCTACTTATCTCAACATTAACCCATCCTGCTCTGTTTCAAACCAACCACTATTATCTTTGGGTCCAAATAGATTTGCTCTCCCTTGTGGGTCATCTTCCCCATGTTCTTCAAGTGGCATATCTTATTCTTCTCATCCAAGGCATCTTGTCCTTTAAGTAGCCTACAATGATATCCTTGTGGCCTACGTTGTCACTGATATGGCCTAGTCTTACTATAGTGAATGATTATTTCATGTGACCCAAACTGAAAGTTCATAGCTGGCTTACGTTGTCCTTTACTTAGCTCGCTGCGCTGTTCCTCTGCCTTTTCATGTTCACACGTTTCTGTTCGCAGGTAACATGTCTTTAGTAAATTTGATATTGAATTATTTCAGTATGGACTAAGTACGTATATCTTATTTAGAGTACCATTATAGAATCTCCTGTGAACGTACTTGTTTCTACCTCTCGTACTGTATTGATACTCATCCTTTACTCATGAGGACCCTGATGGGAGCCCTGAAGCTGCACTTGGGCGGGGCCCCAGAGGGTCCAGCCGGCACCGGAAAGACTGAGACATGCAAAGACTTGGCCAAAGCTGTGGCCAAGCAATGCATCATCTTCAACTGCTCTGATGGCCTTGACTATAAGGCCATGGGCAAGTTCTTTAAGGTATGTACCTATGTTATTCATATCTTATCATTACCTAAGGACTAAAATGTACGGAAGAGTCCTAGTGTTACCCAGAGGACCTTGAAAATTTATTTAGATTAACTGTCTTGTCTATATATTGCAGATTTTCACTTTGTAATTGTACATGTTGTGTGTCTCTTCAGAGCATCAGTTTCAGTTCTCTTTCTCTAGATATCGCCAATAACTAAACGCAGTTCAAAATATACAAATATTAAAAAAAAAAAAAGAAGAATTCTTATATTTCTACTTCTTTCGGACGACCTTATTCCTGCGTTCATTTAAGCATTTTTCTATACCAAGTTGAAGCTTCTACCTCTTGTGTTTGTGTGAGCCTTATTCCTACATGCGTTTAGCAATTTGCCATGTGTTATCTGTGAATCCATTCCTGTTTAGAAGAATAAGTAGCACCTTATCTTCAAAGGGCCTGGCACAAAGTGGGGCTTGGGCATGCTTCGACGAGTTTAATCGCATCCAGTTGGAGGTCTTGTCAGTGGTCGGGCAGCAGATCCAGACCATTCAGGCAGCTGTGGCCCGCAAAGCTCCAAGATTCATCTTCGAGGGGGTCGACTTAGTCCTCAACCCCAGCTGTAACATCTTTATCACCATGAACCCTGGGTTAGTCTCCCTCAGACCCTGGCACCTCTCACCAAAACAACATATTCTTGCCATGATAAACAAACTTCCCATACGAGTAAAGCTTAAATTTTTCAGTACTATGAAGACGGTGGCAGTACTTCCGAATCGCGCTTCGTCGAAGCCACGGAAGGATGGATGCAGAGGCTCTCTGCAGCTCGCTTGACAATTCTTTTTTCATTTCAGATCACGAGTTTCCAAGAAAATATTAAGTACATGTGTTTCCTTTATTTAATCAGTAAAATTTGTAGGTACGGCGTGATGAAAGAGAAAAAGGAGCTGTCGACTCAGCCAGCAGGTGCAGGGAGCAGCGAGGGTGAAAGGCTCTCCTGGTAAGGTGGTTCTTCTGCTCCCTCTTAATGTCCACCTTGATAAAGCATGTGATTCATGGCGACGCTGAGATAAACAACTTGGATGTTCACTTGGCTGTTCTGTGACAACGGGGAGCTCGACTAGCCAGTCGAGAAGACAAGTTTTTATAGTTTAACAAGAAAAAGAAAATATGACTGAGCACCAAAAAATTGTTGCGTCAAAGTTCTAAGAGAGATTTGCATGTTAGTCGTACTGCAAGTAGGAGATTACACACATTTAGAAAGCTAATAATCGCAGCAGATTCATATGGAGTCCAGTGCCAATTTCATCTTCCAGTGAAGATTCACCAAACCAATAACAAAAGCAAACAAGTAAAGCTAAATAATCTCATAAAGATGAAAAAGGTTGATGAAAGAATGTGGTTACATGAGGAAGAGTCAAGCCTGGTGGCTCACGGCAGCTGGATCTGGCACCTCGGGTTCCAAGACCAGTTCTAATGTACCAGAGTAGATTCGTAGAAAATAGCCTTTTCATTTTGTTTGATATTGTTTGAAAATACGTATTAAAAAAGGTCGGTAATTTTTAGCTTCAGTGGAATTCCCTATTTCTTTGGTTAGTCGAGTCTCCTCCCCCACCCGCAGCAGCATGACCATCTGTACACGGTGTAGGACGCATGCTCAGCCACAACAACGTCCGTGCATGTTCCCTCATAAAAAAAAAAAAAAAATGATCGTTTCTAACAACTTCTGTTCCTGCTGACAGATGAGAAAGAATCCTTCCATAGTCATAAATGCATAAAACTCATCATATGATTTAAGCTGCATTTGAAAATGGGTAACCTTGAACGGCTTTTGAACCTTCAGAGTTGAGTCAGACTCGCTGGTAAAGACTCATCAAACTGTTAATGATCATTTCCTTTTGTGACGAGAGGCAATGATGCTTGAGTCTGAAGTCCGAGGATTCCAGCGATCTGTTGCTAGATGTTTCATGTTTCTTCTGTCAGCAGCAACATGTTGTATAAAACTCTTGAAAGGTGAATGGTGTCTGAGTTTGTGATGGCCTCTTAAACTGCACATCTGCACGTACAGTAACCGAGTATGTGCTCTCATGCAGACAGTTTGTGTGTGGATGGCTGACTAAATAATCTAAAGCATAAATATTCTTTGTCATTCAGTAAAGAATGATGTTCAGTTTATACTATAAAGTATAATGGCACGAATATGGTTTCTATACACGATTATCAACAACATCGCTGAGGCATACGCGACCACTAAACCTAGCCAGCGTTTTACATCCTCTTATGAACCAGACCGAGGGCATATGACGTCACATGGATCAAATTCTCAGTTGTTTCTGGTTAACGAGTCAAGGATAAATGAAGTATAGGTTCGATAGTTTATCGCTCCACCCATCCAGTCACCGAGTACTAGATAGATGGCCGGTAGGTGAGAGTTACAGAATATGATTTCTCAATATATGTCTTGTATCCGGAATAAAGTTATTGTAAAATAAAGCCCATTGCTACTAAAGCCATGACCTTCTAAGACTTTCATAAATGGCAGATCGACCGTTAAGATGCTCGGTACTTGAGTGATAGTGATTAACGGTATAGGTTTTCCCCGTCAGTTACATTGATATCAAACTGACTAGAAAAGAGAAGCAGGGCTCTTGCCAACCACACAAGGTTCAAAGGTAAAATATCCTGAGGTGCAGAAGAAATTTCTGAGATCCCAGTCTCCCCTTACTCGAGAAAGGCTAAGTAATCGCTGTTAAGAGGCTTGAAAGTCATAAGTAAATCATCTTCATCTAAAGCGTTAACAACTCAAAACACTTTACACTTTAGAATCGTATTTCATATTTAGATCACTTAGGATGCATAGAGAGCGAATGCCATGAATATATGAAACCTTAAAATCAGTTGAATTGAAGAATACCGAAATTTGTTGAATGAAATTTCAGGGGAAGTATATATAATTTGATTAGTATATGAAATGGCCAGGCCACCAGTGCCATCGGACGCGTGTGTGAGCGTGTGGTTCACACTTCCGTCGACTGTTCATGAAACAAAACCGGATGGCGAGGTGAGGGCGTGAGTTAAACAGTCGCTTCACATTCGCATCTTCATCTGGGTATACGTAGAAGTACGACTTTGTATACTGCCCAGTTCGTGAAACGTAAAAATGATGTACTTGGTTTGATTTCGTCAGTGTTATATTAGCTAATCTAGCAACTCGCGAAGCGTATGTGCAATGCATCGCTACACCTGAAAGGATTAATGGCTCAGTAGATGATCATTAGATGTCCAAACGTTCCATCCTCTAGCGTAAAATTGCATGTTCCCTCAGGAGATAAAAGTGCTAATAATGTTTGCCCAACCGCTATTATGGATACATCAGTTGGCGTCCTACTTGAGTTTATTGCTAAACGCAGTGGCCGTAGTTCCGTGTTTCCCTTGCTCTTTGGGATGGAATTCATAAGTGACTTCTACACTGAAAATGTGCTTTTTTTTCATAATGTGCAGGAAGACTTGAGAAGAGTGATAAGTTCCCTCAAATCTGAGTCACTTAAGCTTAAAGTTGACTCTGAGAGCACTATTGTAAACTTAGTAGACATCTGTAAAATGGAGACCAACCAAGTCGTTGAACCATAAAGCTTAACGTGAATATTACTAGTTGTGACACCACAGAATAATGCTTAATGAATGATGCCTCTCTATAATTTGGTACGTTATGCAAATCATATCAACATATGGACCTCCGTGGTGTACTGCCAAGGGTCGAGCTGATAGGTTCGAATCCTGGTTGCGGCAGTCGGTCCACAGTCAACCCAGCTGTTCACCCACCCCTATGGGTGGGTCGATGAAATGGGTACCTGGCTCAGGCTAGGGTGTATACGTATATATAGCGTTAAGGAGATGACCTTGATTAGGGCCTCAGTTGCCTGTGCCGTCTCATTTAACATAAAAGAACTAAATAAAAACTCTTGTATGTTGTACGTTGGGTCAATATAGAGTTGCTTGTAGCATACAGCAACATACGTGTGTAGTGGCTTCTGTAAGTGCTTGAAAGTCGGGTAATAGACCACTAGACTAGATGCATGGAAGATCGTGTGATCGTTAAGACCATTGGTGGACAGTTATTCTTGCGTTAGTATCTTAACATTCTGTATCTACATGGTTGAAATAATGATTACAAAAATTTTGTAGACGAGGTTGAGATGAGGGAGGACCAGAGAGAGAGAGAGAGGGAGAGAGATTTAGAGAAAGATTTTCATTATTAGAAGTTCTACTGAAAGGTCACCTCGGTTTTTCCACGAGTTTGCTCTGTAGTGGTTGGTGCGCTTGGCTCTGGCGGTTAACCAAGAGATATAGAACTTGTGTATAAGGCTGTAGAAACATTTACACTGATGTGGATATAATGGTGGTGTAAGCATATGGTGGAGAGTCAGGCATTTTCGAAGGGCAAGCATTCTGTCCAACTACACTGATTATGTTCGCATTCCTCTTTCGTCGTGGGTATTCGTAGGTAGGTAGGTGCTCTCTCCCTCTCTTCTGCGTTAGAGTTTGTATATTTAACGTCCCCGGGCGTTGGCGTGTGCGTGCGTGAAGCAGCATTGTGTCTGTGAGGTAGGATATTGCGGCTCATATAATGTGACTCTCCATCCCTCAGGTATGCGGGGCGTCGGGAGCTGCCGGACAATCTAAAGGTGCTGTTCCGTACGGTGGCTATGATGGTGCCGGACTACGTGATGATTGCCAAGATCGTCCTCTTCTCCATGGGCTTCGTTCAGGCTGACAGGTTCCTCCCCAACTTTTTTCTGTTCCTCACAAATAACTCCTTACTATAGCCTGACACTTTACATGAAATTCGTACGTAATCTGGCTTAAGAGTTATCATTTCCCTCGTTCACTCTTCTGCATCGTTTTCAGTTGGTGTTGAACCAACCCCCCGTCTCTCTCTCTCTCTCTCTCTCTCTCTCTCTCTCTCTCTCTCTCTCTCTCTCTCTCTCTCTCTCTCTCTCTCTCACACACACACACACACACACACACACAGGAAATATAAGCATATGACGAAATTGGCACACAAACACATATTGCAATATGTGATCACTTATGAATCTTGACTAATTAGTATTTCCAGATCCTACACACGCACTACTTAAGTCACGCTCTATTCAGATTGTTCATATTTGGAGAATGTATACCACATCTTTTCAGTGAGTGTGTGATTAATACATATAATCCAATAGCAGTATGATTACATTAGATTTGTACCACCACGACCTGCGACTTGTTTTCACTCGATTTATTCCACTTTACTTATAGGTCTATCATGAATCAGTAAATATTCCTGGGGCACATTTAGCTAAAGTTCTAGAATCCTCGTTTTAGATCAGTAGAAACATAAGGTTTGGTACAACTACGACCAACAAGTACTAGGACCTCAGAATATCAAACGTAACCCAGAGTTTTTGCTGGACTTGACATCATGACATGTCGAGGAAAGCAGTCTCGCGTCAGCGACGGTTGGGTGTGGACGTGCTTATATGGTTGTGCTCAAAATGTGATTCGAACCTGGAATCGAATGAATCTGATTCGACCTCCTGACGGGACTGAACACATGAAGTCCGACGTAAACAGTGTAGTTATTCGTATTCTCAACTGTAGGAAACTTGTGCGATCAAGTGCAGGTGATCGAGGGAAAGCTTTCAAGAAAGAAATAGGAAGATTGGTTGAGGTGCTGGCGCACAACAGTCAGTGTGCAGGAGGTGATCTCTAGGAGGGAGCGACTGTACTTTCAAAATGGAAATTTGTTGACACAGGCCCAGATGTGGGTGTGGGCTTCACGACTGGCAATGAAGCAACGGGAGTTTCAACCGCTTTTGGAGGGTCAGAAAGCTGTGGAGCCTCTAAAACCGTTGGAGCTCCTAAAACCGTTGGCTTTCAGGATGTGGAATTAGATTAACGTACCCCCAAAAGTAGAGAAACATATAGTGATGGTATATAGTGAAGTGATGACGTGATGTGGACAAAACGTCATATAGCGAACGGACAAGAGAAGACAAGCGCTATGGCACTTATGAAGGAGTGATCCCAGACAGAATACCCCAGAAATGACTGGAGAAAGGTACAGTAGTTTGTGGACTTTGCGCCTCTTTTTCAGTTACTGTTGTTATGGGCATAAGGTCTGGCGCTGTCAGTATGATACTACGTGTAAGTACTGTGGCAAGAAACATCACAGTAAGGAGTGTGCTGAGGAAATAATGGAGGTGGGAATCCTTCCAAAGTGTTATGATTACGGCCAGGCTCATAATGCAGAGCCAGTCAAGTGTGATAAAACACTTAAGAATGTGTTCTAAAGTGAAAGAAAAGATGGTGAAAAAGATATACAAAGTTGTTGATGCGGAGACGCCGATGAAAAACGCTCGTTTTCATGTGATAACTTGGCGTAGGGGAACCACCAGCCTTGACTGTGTCGGAGCCCTGAGTTGAAATCTATGTTGGGACATGAATGGTGGTTCCCTAAACTGCGTAGTCGTAGTGAGCCAGCAGCAGTACCGAGACCTAACGCTTGGTCTCATACCAAGTGGGCGAGGTAAGCCAGCGACATTACCAGTACTAACGACTGTCTCCAAAGCATATCTTATAGAAGAAACCTATAAAGTCACTTCCTCAGTTGTAGTTTAAATGACTTCCATAACGAAAAAGCTGTTGTTCGGGATGACTAGGTAAGGAATATTGATCATATGAAGGCCTTCATGGTAAAGTACTCCAATGGGGAAGAATGTAGGAAACCTTAGAATTATATCCAAAAATGTTAATATCCTTCGCAACAGGATGATTTATTTGCATTACGTATTATATAATGACTGAAATGAAAGCATTGCAGGAAACGGAATAGGGATTGTAAACCGTTGCCCTTTAAGAACCATTAGAGTTTTATTGTAAAGGCAGATACAGGGATCAGGGGATTATCAGCTCTTGTTAAAGGAAGTATACCAGTGGAATTATGAGGACCTCCAACGAATGTTGAGGGAATAGAGTATACAGGAGTCAGGATAAGAGCTGCTGAGGGCTTTGTAAACATAGTAAATGTGTATGCGAGTCAGAATTCACTTAGAACATTTATCTGATTGTTTACTAGTCCAACACTGATGGTGGGATCTAAATGCTATGCATGACAAGCTTGGCTCCAAAGGTATTAGTAATTGGAATGGTGTACTTTGGCATTAGTTCTTTGTGGATAATTCCTCGACTCACTGAAGGGAAAGGAGGACTGACTATGCTTGTTCGTTGAATACAAAGGGTATGGAAGGAAACTGTGAAGTACTCACCGAGTTAGTGAGTGATCGGCTTGCATTATGTTTTAGGACATTCCACTGGAGAAATTATATTAGTTAAAGTAGAACAAGATTTACGCTGGATGAGAGTAAATATGACGATTCCATAGGCCAGATGACGGGTTGGTACAATGAATACTGGTCACATGATTTAGATAGCTTCTGTACTGATCTAGTTGGTCAGATGGGGAAACTTCAGTGGTAAATGCTGAAACGCAAGACACTGCTGAGCCAAAAGAATTATAGCAGAACTCGAATGGATGATTTTACAGTTTCCGCCACACAAAATGTTTTTGGTGAGCGATGGTGTACGTCCTACTCTATTGAACTTGACCTAACTTAGGGGATGAGCGTTCCTAGCCGGGAGCTTCTAAAAATCAAATCCATGGATTGCATGAAACAGAAATTTCGTAACTTCTGTGTGACCTAACTGTAAAGATACTGCTCAAGTGTATTATTGTTATATCTTTGCCCGCAATAAACTTTATGGTAGGTCACGTAGATTTACCATCCATAACCGCTCCTTTCTGTGACCAGCCTGGCGCGGAAGATCATCGACACGTACCGTCTGTGCTCGGAACAGCTGTCGTCGCAGCACCATTACGACTACGGGATGCGAGCCGTCAGGGCAGTACTGCTGGCCGCCAGTAACCTCAGACTCCTCATGCCCGACGTTTCCGAGCCACAAGTCGTCCTCAGAGCCATTAAAGACGTCAACCTTCCCAAGTTTCTGGCGCAGGTTAGTTCCTTAGGCAGTTCCTTGGATGTGTTGCTCTAGTGGGTCAGTTAGAAAGAAGTCAACGTAAATTGGTCAGGTTGTAGCTCCATCAGATGGCTCCGTCAAGCTGTCAACTCATGAGCATTTTTCTATTGGTTTTCATGCGGCTCTCTCGCGCTTCATGCCACAGAAGTTCCATCATTTAGGACGTTTAAGTGGGTGCTGGTTAATGTGGTCAGATATGGCCGTCCTGTGGGCTGAGAGCGAGATGAAAGGCCCTTTGGTGCGGTTAGGTTAGGTTAGGTATTCTTTCTTTATCTATGTTCTGCAAGTTCTAATAGTTCTACAACTATTTCAGATTTGCTTTGCTTGCTCAGCTCTTGTCATCAGCGAAATTAAATGTCTGTTCTTTCTGTTTTTTCATTTGTGTTCTATTCGGTTTCTATTGGTCAGAACGATTCTTACTGGCTTCATTTCTGTTGCAACCAGTACTTTTTTCAGTGGTGTTTGATGTCCATGTTTCACCCACGTACTGCGTTACCATCAGTATAGTGGTAAGTATAAGGCTTTTGATTTTTGTTAGCCAGTGTCTTTCCTTAGATAATGGTGATAACATCACTCTATACTGTATTTGTTTTTTAAGATATAAGAAAATGGAAGGAAACAAAACAATATCTAGTCCACCATAACAAAAGACCATCACGTAGACGGAGTTAAGTCATCACCAAGATGTTTCTATCCATTCCTAGATAGAATAAATCAAGAATTAGGTCTAAGTTATGATTGTCCAGATATTACGTCTACCTCAAGTCTTCGAAAGTGTTATGATTAAAGGTGGTCGAGGACGAGGTCACACCGTCCCTTGCCTGCAGACACAACCAAGTAGGAAGTTTAATGCTCATGTGTGTCGGTTGGTTGCAGGACGTGCCGCTGTTCGAGGGCATCGTGCAGGACCTGTTCCCATCTGAGAAGAACAGCAGCATCACGCCAGACACCGCCCTGCAGGCAGCGCTTCAAAAAACTATGACGGATAATAATCTTCAGGTTTGTGTTATTCTGAGTTGATGTTTTGTCACATAGTCTCGGTGTTTTAACCAAAGCCTTATCGATATTTTACAGCCTCTGTATAACTGAATGAAAACATCATTTCTTACTTATAACTCGTCTCAGTAAACTGAATTATACTATTCGTAGATGATATACACTTAAGTTAGTATGTATGAAGACACTAGTGACTAATGGTTATCATGCTTATGGGAAAAGATAAGGGCATGAAGGGAAATGTCAGGGCTGTAGATTGATGGAGGTGAAAATTTCACTGACAGAAATATAGGTGAGGAAGGAACGATAGCAGAAGAGGAACGTACGCTTGTATAGGAGGTAGGGATACCGCTACAGGAGGTATGCACACCGGCTACAGGAGGTAGTTACACTGGTAGAGAGATGGGTACTCTGGTACAGGAGGCACAGCGGTTGAGGAGGTAGATACATCGTCAGGGGATATGGGTTATTAGGTACAGGAGGGACAGCGGTAAAGGAGGCAAGTTATCTGTTATAGGAAAGAGGAACACTGATCAAGAAACGTGGCACGTTCCTCGAAGAGTATGATACATTGGTGAAAGGAGCAGGTTCAGTAATGGAACAGGCAGGTACAGTTGCTAAAGGTGGCAGATACATAGAAGAAAAGGGGTAGATATACTAATGGAGAAGTTAGAAGAGACCAATATGAACAAGGTAAATATCCTTATCATGAAGGAAGGAGGGCGGCAGATACATGGTAGATGAGGCAAGTGCTTTGGTCGTGTTAAGTACACTAGCAAATGAGAAATGAGTGCTGTCAGCTGGGGTCAGGTTCGCCTATTGTTGTAGGCAGGTAGAATGGTGGAGGTAGACACGTTTGTTTGAGGTGGTGGATTTCCTGCTCAATAAGGCCGGGCCATTGCTGGAGTAGGAGGTATGGGTGGAAGAGACAGGTGATTTGGTGGAGGCAGAGGCAGGTGCATAATGTGAAAAGCAGGTACTCTGCTAGAAGAAAACGAAACATTAGTGGAGGAAACAAGTAGACTTACCTTTTCACTATCTATATTTGATTTTCTTGATGTGATATGGGTTTTCCTTACCTGGGAAGAGGTAAGAACGCTTGGGAGAGACCCAAACACATTGTGAGAGATGAAAAGCGCAAGAATGGCTGAGGGAGTTAAGCTGAGGTGATATATATATATATAGAAGCCAAGTGTTGCAGGATGTGCCTTGGTTCCGGGAGAAGATGCTGCAGCTGTACAACATGATCCTGGTGCGTCATGGTGTCATGGTGGTGGGCGAGCCTCTTAGCGGCAAGACCCAGGCCTACCAGGTATGTTCTCCCACGTTCACACTTACTGCCCTGGTACCAGGCAAACCTCTCGAAAAGAATTTTTCTGGTGCCTTAGGCCATATTTGATAGCCAAGGTTATTAATAATTCAATGATAGTTCTTCTGTAGCCAGGGCAGTCTTCAGACAGGGATCATAAGATAGTTTCCCGTGACATGGGTATTTTCAATAGGCAGGCATAGGTCTCAGAAGGTAGAAATGTTTTCTTTTAGACATGTATTGTTCTTATGGGAAAGGGTTTCTTTAGTCTTAAAGGATCTTTTCTCTTACATAGGCTTCTGCTGCTGTACTCCACAGAGTGGGAGTTCATCAGGAGGCAGGGATAGCTAGATCTCCAAGGGAGAAAGCTTTTTTTTATGTGATAGGGACGTGGTTTCTTATAGGAATAAGAACTGTCGCGTGAATGCAGAATTGTTCTTGAGGGGACGAAAGTACTCTTTAGCAAGTGCCCTTTGCCCATTGAATGTTAAATGCAAATATTTTGATGCCCAATTTGTCTTCCGTAACAGTACTATTCCTCAGCAGTTTTTCCTAGTACATATGAGGTTGCAATCAGGGAGGAAGGGCGTTTTTCATGCATTAAATGTACTATTCCTCTGTGAGTAGGATGAATTACCAGGATATAACCATTAGAGGCTGACAGATTGTGTTAACGGTACAGGTCTGTTCTTCAGTGGGTAGAATATCCTTTGTTTTCTAGTAATAACATAATATTCAGTTGGTTAGAAGATAGCATATTCCTCGAGTATTTTTTTCTACTTCTTTTTCTTTCAGTTGGGAAAGGAGTCTATTGGTATCAATCAGTGGATGGTAATGTTCCTTAGAGAGCAGGAGGCTTTCTGCCAAGGAGCAGAGGCATTTGTAACAGATTAAGGTGTTCCCAGGGAAGGGTTTATACATGAAGGAAAAATATGGGGACGCGGGAATGTTCATGTAGAGATTTATGTAGTAAACATATTGAATAGAATGATTGTTCCCCTGAGAGTGTTTCTCATGCAAAGAACAGCATTTTAACATGCACCATTGTCATGCAGTTTCAGTAGTGAGTAGTCAGGGTGATGTTAAAAGTGCTACTTTGCATATATATATATATATATATATATATATATATATATATATATATATATATATATATATATATATATATATATATTCTCTTCCTCCAGTGCCATGTGAAGGGGATTGATGAACTGAATAAAAACATGCAACATTTGCTAAAGTTCATTTTGCAGAGCTGATGTCCCTAACCCCAGTTTTGCAGGTTGACAAAGAGGATGACATACCTTCTCCTATGGGTTAGACTTGCTATCCTAGTAATATATATATATATATATATATATATATATATATATATATATATATATATATATATATATATATATATATATATATATATATGTATTCTTCTTTTCTTTATACATATTCGCCGTTTCCCGCGTTAGCGAGGTAGCGTTAAGAACATAGGTCTGAGCCTTTGAGAGAATTTCCTCACTAGGCCCCCTTTTCTGTTCCTTCTTTTGGAAAAGTAAAAAAAAAAACGGGAGGGGAGAATATCCAGACCCCCGTTCTCTCCCATTTTAGTCTCCTACGACACTCAGGGAATACGTGGGAAGTATTCTTTCCCCCCTATCCCCAGGGATTATTTCTCTCTCTCTCTCTCTCTCTCTCTCTCTCTCTCTCTCTCTCTCTCTCTCTCTCTCTCTCTCTCTCTCTCTCTCTCTCTCTATCAATCCGAGGATTCCCTTATGAAAGGGATCCTGAGGTTATAACCCTCTAGGACCCCCTTCTCCAGCGGTTCCTGCAACTTCAAGGCTGCACTATATTTTGTAGCAGGGACAGGATAAACTCCTTTGAAACGAGAAGTTCATTGACAAAACTGTACTTTATTCCGTCGACTGACGGTGGTACAGTCTTACCAAAGATTACTTCTCATTTGTGGGTGTGACCCAAGCAATCCTCCCCTCCAGTGTTTACTTTTCCAAAAGAGGGAACAGGAAGGAGTCCAAGTGAGGGTCTTTACTCTAAGCTCAGTCCTCTGTTCTTGACGCTACCTCGCTAATGCGGGAAATGGCGAATATCTCTCTCTCTCTCTCTCTCTCTCTCTCTCTCTCTCTCTCTCTCTCTCTCTCTCTCTCTCTCTCTCTCTCTCTACATATATATATATATATATATATATATATATATATATATATATATATATATATATATATATATATATATATATACTTTTTCCTATACTTTCATTCATTTCTCTATATTCATATATGTATATATAGTGTGTTGTGTACGTGATAGATAACTTCTATAAGACTGTATGAGGATCATGTGTATTGTGTCGTCTATATAGTAATCCTGTAACGGAGTAGTCTTATTAGTACATCACGCACAGTGTATGTCCCAGTAATATTTGTTTGTCCTTAGAGCATAACACTGCATATATATATATATATATATATATATATATATATATATATATATATATATATGTATACAAATGTGACACAGTAGATATGGCCACTAAGAGTGGAAGTTACTCAACAAGGTTTACGGGGTTGGAATCAGGGTAGAGGGTGTAGGTGAAGGAATATATTGATGCCTTAGATAAAGCAGCTATAAATAGAAACTGAGATCTTTGGGTGAAACATACCGGAAAGATGATCTAGATATTTAATATTTAGAGGAATCACGCCCATATAGTCCGCCATGGGTTAACTTTGACCATTATTCATGAAAAAAGCAAGAAAAAATAGCCATGTCCGTTATTAATCAGGCCACTTTTCCCACTGTAATCCCCTGCTCCTGACCACAGACCAGGGAGACATTTGTTATGTACTCCTGTTTTCTGGCAACCAAAAACTACTGCAAGCATACCTGCCAACGACCATAGTCACCATCCCTTACCTCCCGCGAAGAACCCACTTATAAATCTTTTTTCCTTTGTATCCTTACACTTATTACAAACCTCGAGTTCATTACCTTCGTCTTGAACGCGGCTTCACGCCTGCTGGTACTTTCTTCGTTCTGACCAGCGTCACTAGTCTAAATACGTGGAACCAGTACCTTAAGATCCATTATAAAACTCAGCTTAAAACTTCAGGGATTATTACCAGAGGGAAGATATATGAAAAACGAGTAAGTACAGAACATTTGTGTTTGAAACGTTTCCTTTATCAGTTATGGATCCTGTAGTAGTTTTCACAGCTCCTGGTGACACAGATACACCTCATCCCATCTCATCCCTTCGTTTGGTTTCCTCGTGTATCCTGCCTCCACGTTCATCTGACCGACTTCAAACTTGCATTTTAAAAGTTGTTGTATAATACATGCAGATGGTTTGTTCACGTACAAAACGAAGTCCACATTCTCCATACATGTAAGCGTCTGCGGGTATTAAAGTATGAATTCCAGTTTTGATGTGTTCATTCAAGCCGCCGGTTTCAAGATGGTTGCCCTCTCGGATCTATCTGTCTTCCAGGACACTCAAAACAAGAGCAGAGGACGGAACTTGTCGTACGCTACCCTGTCCTTAATCTGGCATCAGTTAGGATACGTTAGACCCCAGATATCTGGCCAGTCACTATCCAGCTCAGGGTTAGATGGACAGCTAGGTATCTCAGATGCCTAGCTTGTACTTCAGTGGAGTGCATTATAGACTTTCGAAATTTCTGAGGGAATAAAGACTCTGTTACTTTAAGGGACTGCGTTGGTAGATTTTCATATAACCCAGCCCGCACGATATTTGAATTCATTACTCCACTTCCATTATCACTTGACGTTGCTCCGCAGTAGAAGAGGAATTTAACAGAGAAGTACATCACGAAGTAACAACTCAAGTTCTGCCAATCGTGAAGACAGTGTGCAGTGGTGGCTGTGAAGCTGTGAGGATGATGCGTATATTTCAAATGGTACACGGGGCAGGTCCGGCTATTTCTCTTGCTTTTGGATGAATCGTGGGTCACCCTAACCTGTACTAGATTTTGCACTTATTCCCAGGATCGATCCTTCTACATCTAAAGAAGAATTAGACATGCACGATAAAAGAGCAATGGAAAGAAAGGCAAAAAGTGATCAAAGACGATGAAGAAAAAAAGCTAAAACGTAAATGGTAACTCTTACTCAAATTATTGTGTTATTAATATTTATGATACCTAATTATTGACAAGTTAGTGGAACTATAGTAGATATCAGACTTGATGTTCAAACTTGACCTAGACCGTAAAGATAGACGAGAACATCTTTGGAGAAAGAGAGGAAAAGATTACGTTAGTCTCATTATAGAGCTCTGGAAATAGAGATTGTGGTTGTACAGAGTTTTAAAAGTGCATCGATAGATATACGTATAGTCACATAGTCATAGATGGTCGCACAGGTAGATTAGACTAGTCATTGAGAGAGGAGTAAACAAGCTTACAGACTTAGGTCAACCATATAGTATGATGGCTACCTGACATTGCTTGATCACTGAGTAGTAGTCTTCCATCGCGCCATGCATGCAGGCACATGGATTAACCATGAAATCCAGGTGTCTTCAGCCATTAGGCACAAGAAGGTAATGATGGAGAAGCGTATGAGTAAGACTTAACCTAAAACCCCAATATAGTTACTGAGTACCTTAGAATAATCTAGTTTAAATTTCAAGATTTCTTCTCAACGATTTTAAGATTTCCACTAACCCTATTCCCGATAACCATTGTAAGGTTCTTGCTAAACACTCCTAGATTTCTGCTAACCATTCCAACATTCCCGGTGACCATTCCCCCCGACAGACGCTGGCGCAGTCGCTGCAGCAGAAGGGGCGTCAGAGGAGGCTGGGGATGTTCAAAGCCGTCGCCAAAGGGGTCTCTTCCGCTTCCTTCTTGTTATGGGATGCTGTCTGAGGGAGGAGAGACTGGCTCCAGTAACTGATGGTTTTGCCTAGACCATTCAGCAACGTTCCTTCACATAATTGGCTCCATGGGAAAAAGGTTTCATTATCTCGCAAGACTGTAAGCAGTCTACAAAATCATCTGACATTGTTTTTTCCTAAGTGAAAAGTGATTTTGGTAAAGGCGACTGTTCACTCAGCCAGGTTCCCGTGCTCTCCTCCCTCCTGAACGCCTGTGTCGTCAGCTGTGGCCAACAACAGCATCCCCACAACCTTCGGCCGCCTCACCTGCCGACCTACCTCCTCCTCACCTTCCACATACACCTGCTCACCGACCCTCCTCATGCTGGCTGCTCACCCTGACTAGCTCCTCCGGCGCACTCACATATTTCGCTCAGAGGAAGAGAAAATCGTATAAAGCAGCTTGAAGCACCAAGCCCTGAGTCTGTCGAATTGTTAGATTAGAAAACACATTATAATCTTAATTAATGAAAATTCTTTTCCTTTGAATGTCATATTTGAATGCAAGGAGATATTAATCGCGGTGAAGCGGCTTGAAGGAAGACAGTATAAACTGGTGTTTTGGGCATTTTGATGGTCTTAAGATTTCATAATCACTTTATGATAGTATAGACTACGTTTTAAGTACGTAGTTATATTTCCTTTCTTAGACTTTATCATACAACCTACGAATTACATAGAAAATTACCCGAACGATCATGATTACCAAGGAGCAGCATTAAGTGCATGATATCACAAGTCTATACTGTTCAGTACTCATGAGGATCATCTGCCGTGGCCTCGGGCTGTTTCATCTGTGCATTGGTTCAGTTGGTAGGTGATCTGTGCCTGAACGCTCAGCTGATGGATGATCTGTGCTCCACCCTTGGCTGGTGGATAGTTCATATCTCCACACCTCAGTCGGTGGATGATGTATAACCTCGTACCCGGTGGATGGTTCTTGTCCACCCGCTGAACAAGTGGATGACGCATATCTCTCTGCTGCTGAGTAGGTGGACGATCATTGTACCTTAACTTAGCTGGAGATCAGCCCTTCACCGCCGCTGTACTAGTGGATGACGGATAACCTGAAGTCATGGTGAATGAGAGGGGTCACACGTGGCGCATAACCCCAGGAGGGATCTTAAACACTTGTCTTCATGAAGGACATTTCAATCTTTTCCATAAATGTCGTTTCCCCTCATATGCTGAGCTCTGTCTTATCCATATCACTGTAATTATACAGCATATATCAGTCATCCAAGGACATGTTTTAAGGTTCAAGATATCTATGTATTGATATCGATTTCTTGACATTAATCTTGTAAGATGCCTCATATGAATTAGGTTCTTCCTCCCCCTCCTCCTGGGCGTGCCGCCCACCTTCCCTTGTCCCACTCCTGTTACTCCCTTCCACACACACACTACCTGCTCTCAGCACTATAATTTGTTCCTTAGTAACATTATTGGTATTAGTAATGATGAGCACGTCTACAGCTTTCAATGGTATTTTGAAGCTGACAGATTGTACACGTAAGTTAATGTATGTATGATGTTTTGATATCTGCATGTAGCCTGGAGCCTGCCTCCTCATTTGCATGTGCTGCATAAAACTGTTTGTGGCTTTGGCCTCTGGCCTGTGCATGAGAGTAGTAGCTAAAACTTACATTTGTGTAGCATGATGACCATGTGCATGATATGTAGGGGGAGAGCATGAAAAATGTGTTACAGTTATTAATCGTGGCTTTGTATTCCTAATGTAAAATGTGTTCTTGTACATAGGTAATATAAACCATTGCCTTAAAAGTACAATTTCTGTCTTATGTCATATTTGTCTTTTTTCTTAAATTTGCACAGTTCTACACTGATGTCATACTTTTTGTTCTAAACGCTGTTCGGTGGACGTGGAGTTGTCTATTGCCATTGGCTTTATAAATATCTATGGTCTTCCATTACTAAGATCACCAGTTTGACAATTACATTCACTTCTATGCTCTTAAATATATTTTGTGAAATATCTTTTATCACAGTCTAGTTCCTCGAGCCACGAGAAGTGTGAGCTGTCATATGATCATGGGTATTAATCATAAATGAAAAAAACATCTGTTATTTATCACCAATGGAATATAGGACGCAGCCATTTTCCTATTGACTAAGACTTGATACATTAATTCAAGTGTTCTGTGTTATTTTCCCGTCTCCCTCTCTGCTGAATCAGTACTGTCATTCTCAATATCTACTCAGTAATCAGATGTATGTAAATCAGGACACCATGATTAAGAGCTCATGATCGCTGCTGCAGGCGTCACACTCTGTCGTGAAACCTTGCCTCACCAGCTGCCTCTCGCACGTACAGGGTCTGGCCACGGCCATAGATAAGGTGACGCGGGAGAGGAAGATGGGCGAGGAGCGCGGCGTCCAGTACAAGATCATCAACCCTAAAGCCCTCACCTTAGGCCAACTCTACGGCGCCTATGACCCCTTCTCCCACGAGTGGTCGGACGGTAAAGCTATGTGTGGTTCTCAGTGGAGATGTTTGATATCTCCTGTAAATCTATTTACTTGACATTTCTCCATGATATCTAGACTCGGTTATCTATGTCATGGTAGTTTCGTTCACATTCAAAGATATTTAGATTTTCCTAATGCAGGGTATTGAGATTTTATGATCTCCGATGAGTTATCATTTTCAGAAGCATTTTTTAGAGGTAATACCGCAAGGTTGTTGAAAATTAACAGTGATGACTTTGTTGTATGATGATGGTGATTCCCGTTTGTTCGTCTGAATGTGCGTAGATGTGACCAGGATGAGAAGAAGGGAGAGATAAGTAGCAGCAGTTTGATTGGAGAAACCTGGATATTATAACTTTGAGTGAAAGTAAGCTCAAAAGGAAGGGGGAAGAATGGTTTGTGTTAGTAGTAAAGACAGGGATGAATGCGAGGGCAAAAGTAAAGATGAGGGTGGCACTGATGGTAAAGGAGGAATTGTATGACTGAAAGTGTAAGGAGGTGAGCCTCAGACTTATGTAAGTAAGGATGAAATAATGATGGAATAAGATTGGGGTAGGATTTCAAAGTCATCTTTGTGCAAGAAATGACATTTGTTTTCAAATTTAAAACCAGATCAAACGTATAAAAACAACATATTACTGCTGGATCGGTATTATACAAAAAATTGAATTGGTACACTCACTCCTCTTCACATTTGATAAACGTTACTCAAAATGTGGTCGACTTGTGGGAGGCCCGTAAATGTAGGATACCCAAGGCACATGCCCCAGATGCCATTGCGTTAATCCGCCACAGATCTCGCAATTTTTGTGTGGTTGTCCTTACAGGTGTGCTGGCCAAGACTTTCCGAGAGATGGCTGTTTCTACGTCCGAGGAACGGCGTTGGCTGGTGCTGGACGGCCCTGTTGATGCCGTCTGGGTGGAGAACCTCAACACTGTGCTGGACGACAACAAGAAGCTTTGTCTCATGTCCGGTGAGATTATACAGGTGAGTGTCTAGTGGGACGCACAGGGGATCATAGAGGTGGGTGGGTGGCGAGGAGTATGGATAGATCATACATATAGATGGAAAGGGTGACGTAAGAGGGAATCATGAATGTGGATGCCAAGGAGGAAAACATTGCAATTCATATGTTTTCAAAGCTGGTATGTGTAGTAGAAGCACATGTGTATATTTACTGAGTGGATACTTGTGTTAAATGCGGGTATATGCGTCTGTCTGACGAGCACCGAAATGTGTGTGTGCCATAGAGAGTAGATTAATGTGAAATAAAGACTCGTAAATTGAAATCATGTGAAGATGTACATTCTGGTGTGTTTATGAATGCCCTCTATTCCTCACGCCAGATGCCCAGCAAGATGAGTATTCTCTTTGAGACGTCAGACTTGGAGCAGGCATCGCCAGCCACCGTCTCCCGGTGCGGCATGATCTACATGGAGAGCGAACAGCTGGGTTGGAGGCCACTGAAGGTGAGACAGGCATCGCTGGAGGAACCAGGTAGTGACAGTAAGGAGATCTAGAGGCGGGAAAGATAGAGGAAAACACAATTCAAGAAAAGAAAATGGGTATGATCAGAATACTGTTAAAGGAGTGCCAGTGTTTGTGGTGAACCAAGTGGCTTCGAGTAAGGACATGGGAAGGTGGCGAATCTGGCATAGGAGTGGCAATTGCACATTTCTTTACTAGTAATGGATACGATGGTCCACTTTCAGCAGACGTGGTCAGGATAAATCCGGACCTAGGAAGTGATACAAAATGTATCAGTAGAAGTCAAGAGAATTAGTGACTGATAAATAGTTGTAAAGAGAATGAGTGAATACTTGTTCCGCTGGTTTCAGTTAACATTATTTCAGAAAGATTAGGTTAGCTCGTGATATGATGATTGGATAGCAGTCTCAATAGGAAAAGCTATAATTTCACAAGAAGCATAAGTTTTTACATATGATTACGATATCTAGTAAAACATTATACGTCCTTAATTTTCAACATATTACAAAGTAATAAGACCCCATACTTGACATGTCTTACGTTTTGGACAAATTTTAATGGACGTGTACAGCCTTTGGTTATTGTACAGAATTCGTACATGGCCACCTTGCCGGTAGCCATCAAGGAGGAAGTGAAGCAAATGGTGGACGAGGTGGTAGAATGGTTGCTTCCCCCACTGTTTGACTTCGTCATGAAGAAGTGCAAATTTATGCTCCAGACCTCAGAGCTCCATCTCTTTCAGGTGAGGAAGACGAAGCTTATTGGTCTCATTTTTTGTAGTTGCAGATAACGTTGCTGCAGCCTTATATCATAAGGCCGGTCATAAATTACTCAGAGGTGATTTAGAGTTTTCTAAGGTCATCTGGACTTGGATATAAATGGGCTGTAATTGTGAAACACCAATGGAATAGAACGAACATCCCAAGCTGCTTTATTTTTTTTTTTTATCTATTTAGCTATTTTTTTTTATTGATTTTCATAAAAAGAATTTTGTGTTTTTAGGAATGGGTGTAGTAAAACGCCACAGTCAGGCAGAATTTTATGAAAAAGAAAGTGATCTTGATAGCATATTCCTCAATTACAATTACTAATGCACAGTGTCTGCAGAAGTATGTGCAGCTACTTACATACTGTCGTGTAGTAACGAGGCCTCCACCTCCACCAGTCCTTCGCCCGAATGTTGGACTCCCTCCTGGACGAGGTGAGGGAGGCTGGGAAGCCCTTAGGCCCCAAGATCTCGGACGACAAGCTGACGTCGCTCCTGCAGTACCTCATCACCTTCGTTGTACCGTGGACCATCGGCTCCACCATCACGGGTGAGCGCTGGTCTTGTCCGTCATCCATAAGTCTTGTTTAGTTTTAGGGCCTTTTGCTTGATCTTGACGGGTCATGTGAAGTAAAGGGTTACCAGATTTTTAGAGGCATATGCTGAACAGGTATATATCATAGAAAATCTGTCAAAAGACAATGTTTGTTGTGCATCGAAAAAAAAACTGCATTTATATTTTTAAGAATATAGTAAATTGTATTGAGGATAATACAGGATATGTATGTTCTGTTTGAACCTAGAGGCCATATGCATGAATTATTTACCTTTTACATATGTAGTTATCTAACGTTGGGACTTGTATTCTGCTGCTCCTTTACTCCACTGCCTGCAGCCACAAGTCGCCGGCTGTTCGACCAGTTCTTCCGTAAGCTGCTGCTGGGGAATGTGGACGCTGCCCCTCGACCAGAGTGTTTCAGGCTGACCAAAGGGTGAGTCTCGCCTTACTGCAGTTGTAAGTTACCTGTGGCGTCGTGCTGCAGAGCAACCCACCTCGCAAGCCTTGCATTTCCCTGGCACAAGGCATGTGTGTTTATGTGGGTCCATATGCTTGTGTAAATGTGTGTGTAACCCTGTTTATGTAGATATATTCCACATGTAAAAAAAATCATATATACTCTCCATAATTTACAAAGTACACAATTTTCCGTAAACACTGTAGGGAACAATACCGCTGGCAGGTGAATGTAAAGTGAGTTGGATATTAGTGTAAGATATAACCTACAGGATGCTGCCCCCGGAGAGCGGCCTGGTGTACGACTATCTCTACGACCGGGAGACCCAGCGTTGGGTCCCTTGGTACGACACAATCGACAAGGACAGACTTGTTATACCTCCAGATGCTAAGGTAATATCATGAACTCATTCATTAACTCACATGCTAATGTAAAGTTAGTGAACCACAAACTTAATATGTCACATGGAGTGTTTTAATCTGAATTTGTTGTATACTTTAAGTAAAACTTTTATTTTGTTGTTTGACTGTAGGCGGAATAAAGTGACGCAACAGACTTTATCATAATCGTGACAGGTATCCAAGCTGCTGATCCCGACGGCGGAAACAGCCCGTCAGGAGTTCTTCCTGAGGACGTGCCTGGACCACGATGTGCCGCTCCTGCTGCTGGGACCTACCGGCACCGGCAAGAGCGCCCTCACCAACGCCACCCTTGTGAACCTCCCCAAAGACAAGTTCATCATAAACACCATCAACTTCTCGGCCAGAACTTCTGCTGGTCAGACTCAGGACATCATCATGTCTAAAGTCGACAGGTGAGGAACGATAAACAATGGTGTCAAGCATAAGAAGAAACAGCTGTCGTACCGAAATGGTGCTTATACTATTGTACGTGATTCAGTCCCTGAAATTTTTTCCAAATTGATTTCCAACAATTTATGCGTCATTATGAGTTCTTTATTCATTCGCTCCATGTTTCAGCCACGTTGTACCCAGAGAAGCCGAATAGAATATGGAATGATCACTTTAATGTACATCAGCGAAATTATATCATATATGTGTATAAAATGTTTAGCTTGGCGAACCAGAGCATATAAAGTGATAAGGAGTAGTCCATGGGACTTGGCCATGGATGTTAGGCTCTGAGTTCAGGTACATTTTATATGAAAGATGGAGACTGGATGTGTCCATAT
Source organism: Panulirus ornatus (assembly GCF_036320965.1). Lineage (NCBI taxonomy): Eukaryota > Metazoa > Arthropoda > Malacostraca > Decapoda > Palinuridae > Panulirus > Panulirus ornatus. The sequence continues at coordinate 12,263,417 of NC_092260.1, read as the reverse complement.
GAGACCATGGTTCGTCTGCTACTTTCCAAAGGTGGGAGAAGCAGTTACGTATGTGTATGTGTCTGCGTTTGATTACTATTCACATTTTACGGGGAAAGAGTTGCACATTCGTGTTACCCCGTCTCTTAATTGACCTTATATATATGCCTCATGTCTTTACTCCTTTTTGTGTATCCACACGCACACCCCAGCCTAAACCAGGAGTGTGTGTGTGTGTGTGTGTGATTTTTCTTATCAGCAGTAGATTGTCAGCCAGATTTATAAGATACAGGGAAAACTCACCTGATGCATTATCCACCATGTTGTACCAGGCGGCGCAAAGGAGTCTTCGGTCCAGCAATGGGGAGAAAGTACGTGGTGTTCATCGACGACGTCAACATGCCGCAGAAGGAGACATACGGCGCTCAGCCTCCCATAGAATTCCTCAGACAGTGGCTCGACCACAAACATTTCTACGACAAGAAGGACACCTCCAAAATTGAACTGGTTGACTCGGTAATTGGAAGCGGATTTTGTAGGGATAACTCTCTTACCAGGACTTTCACAGATGAGGGAACATATTTATGGATGCCCTTGACCAAGTCTAATTGTTTAATGGTAAACGAGCATTTGGACGTAGGTGCGTCATTTAAGAATTGCTGAAGAGAAGATTTCAAGGGCTACGTTGCCATGTAAACTTCTACGGAGTATATGATTACGTTAAAACATACATTAGATAATATCAGAGAAATCAGTGCGCCTAGAGATTTTATTTCATGCTTCCCTGACCCATAAATTCTTTATCAAGGATAATGATATCACACTCGTTTATTCTAACTGTTGTCTGCTTCTCCGCAGCTCTTCCTGGGCGCTATGGCTCCCCCCAGCGCCGGCCGCAACTCCATCTGTGGCCGGTTTACGCGGCATCTCAACGTTATCTGCATTGACGCCTTCGACGACACAACTCTGGATAAGATTTTTGGATCGATTGTAACGTGGCATTTCGCTAGCCAGGAAGACAGCACCATCCAGCGTCTCAACAGGGTAAGTGTTGTGTTGGCTCTACGACCTGGTGCTACAAGTAGTCCTCGCTACACACTGCACACTCGCATACTTGTAACCTTAATATGATTCAAGCCCTGGAGTACATGGTTATGATAGTACAAAATTCTTTCAAGCTAAAAGAATTGTTAGTGAAACGCTAAATGTATGAGGGAAGTGATCATTGAAGCGCTCATGTGTCAGATTGATTTTTCACATATTCTTGAAAGAAAGTCACGACTGGCATAATTGGATCACAGGACATTACTCCCGAACTGTGCATATAACAAATGCAAGGTTATGGAATAATGATGTAAATAAACTAATGTCAAAATGAATTTATGAAATACATGTTATCCGCATCCAGTAATAAGCATTTTCAGAACAGTTGGGGCGCTACACATTTGTCACTTCCATAGAAAGTGGGAGGAGCGGTTCAATAAAAGATGTCAAAAGGCGATGGAGGTTCGCTAGTAGTTGTAAGGTGAAAGAGGGCAAGAAACGGATACGCTGAACTACACACTGTGTGTGATTTGTCATGTACTGGAAAAAGTAATCAGAAAGCAAGTGGATAACTTCATGTGGAGGAAGAAGCACCTACGTGAGAGACAACATGCGTTAAGGGGAAGAAGGTTATATGTAATAAACATATTGGAGAGTGAGCTCTCTTGTAGATATAAGAGAAGATTGTTTGGATTATTTATAGATAGACTGTCAGGGAGTATTTGACACTCATATAGAAGACTGGCTAAGAAGTAATGATGGAGAGAGTCCATTATATATATATATATATATATATATATATATATATATATATATATATATATATATATATATATATATATATATATACTATCGAATAGTTTGAAAAAAAATATATATACGATAGATAGGCAAATAGATATATTCTTGTATGTGTATTCCAACACATTAGTTCTCAGCATGTGTTGCACCTGCAGGCGGTGGTAGAAGCAACCAGGGAGGTCTACCAGAAGGCCACGTCCACCTTCCTGCCCACGCCCTCTAAGAGCCACTACGTGTTCAACCTACGAGACTTCTCCCGAGTCATCACCGGGATCCTCCTGGTACCCAACGCCGCCCTTAGCTCCGTCGACAAGCTTGTCAGGCTTTGGCTTCACGAAATCTACCGAGTCTTCCACGACAGACTCAGCGATGACAGTGACAGGTGAGATTGGATTTCCAGGATACGTAAGGTGGTATGCGTTCCGAGAGTTTATAACGGAGTTGCACGACAGGTGATAGCTAAGGTTTACGACTGGTTGACCAGAGATCTGTCCCAAGTGATGCTGAGATACCCTGACAGGTATGGCTAGTTACTATAGTAACATAGAATTGAAGATAGGCAATCTGGAGGTTCCGTGATATTTGCGACTAGCTCTTCAAGAAAATTAGGGCTAGGGCTCCATCCAGTACAGGTGAAGCTGGAATTTATGATACTTAGGGCTTGGACTACTCAACAGAAGTGTGGGGCTACATGACAAGGGGGAAGAACCTCTACGTCAGTTAGATATGGTTTTACGTAGCATACAAGATTTGGATTTGATTTAGGGCCTCTTGAAAGGTGAGGTTGGGGTTTCATTACCACTGAGGCTAGGGCTCCATGACAAGAAAGGTTGAAACACTTCAGGGGAGTGAAGCTCTGTATCCACCACAATCTAAGCCTCGGCGACAGGTATGGCAGGTGCTGTATGATAAGGTTGTGACTCTATACTTCGTGAAGCGGGTCTGGAAAGCATAAAAGTTAATTCGTCTTCGTATTGTGCGGAAGAGACCTTTTTATTCATGGATCTATTATGTCCTATCCCAAAAGGATCCCTTGTTTTTCTTTATATTTGTGTATCATTGCATCCCAGTCCTAAATGCATTTTTCTACACATTCCTAGATTAATATGTAGCATCATCAGCAAAGCTTGATTTACAGTGTGACACCATTACCTGTATTTTCTCAAATAATTTTGTGTTTGCAGGTGTGAGTTCTTCAACATGGTGCGGGAGGTGAGCCAGAGGATTTTCCGTCTGCAGCTGAGCACCGTCCTGACGCACCTGGTGCCCCAGGGAGAAGCTCTCGGCCCACACCACCTCAACAACCTCATCTTCGGTGACTACATGATTCCAGACGCTGAGGCCTTTGTATACGACGAGGTGAGTGGATCTGGACACACACTAATGTTGTTTCTTTTCCAGATCAGGTTTTGGTTTTGGCTACAACCGGGTTGCTGAAATAAACACTGAAAGCTGGAGATTCTAAACATCATTCATTCTTAACGCGTCTCATTCAGAATTATTCCGGCACAGCTAAAGATGTTTCTCACAGGAGTTCGGTCATTCTAACAACTAGTATGGAAATCTACAACTAACAGTCTTCTCTATTCGTCTTATATCTGATCTTCCTTTCTTAGGATCTGTAAGGAATATTGTTGTTTCCCTTCATATTTATATGTATCTGATTTCTTAACCTCCATCCTTTGGTGTTACCTCTGTTCAGTAACCTTGTCTCTTGCTGTAATTGTTACGGGATCGACCTACTCCTCATCCTATCACCATTGTTGTTCCTCAGGATATTTGCTTGTCTCCTAACCTTCTCCATTTACCTTACCAAACATCTTTTTCGATTGATAACTTATCCACTCCTATGGTGATGTCTTTAATATTTACTCTTTTACATCCTCTGAATATTAAGGTTACTGCGTGGCGCACTCTGTTTCTGGCCTTACTGCAAATACATTCCTCGTTTACTTTTCTAACATATCTTTAGACGATATATACAATTAATATTTTTCTGTTTAATCCCTCGCATTTATTAACATATGTGGCATTAATCTAATCTCTGATCCCTCTTGGAAATTCCATCGCTGACGTAGTTAAGCCTGCTTTCAGAAAATGGGGACTCTCTTGTGATTGTATTTCTCCTCCGAGCAACCACTCACTCTGCACAAGGGGTTGATCGGGTCCTGTATAGATTGCTAATCAGGTATCTGGGAGATCTCCTCATTTACCTTCCTTCTTGACAGGTACTAGACATGGTTGACCTGCGGCGGGTGGTAGAGTCGTACCTGCATGAATACAACGTGATCAGCAAATCGCCCATGTCGCTGGTCATGTTCCAGTACATTATCCAGCACGTGTCGCGCATCAGCCGCGTCCTCAAGCAGGACTCGGGCCACGCTCTCCTCATCGGCTTCGCAGGCTCCGGCCGCCAGAGTGCCACCAGGCTCGCCTCCTTCATGGCCAACTACGAGCTCCTCCAGGTAAGACTACACGTCTCTTATTTCTACTTGCATCCATAGATCGCTGAGCAAAATATCCTAGTTTATGACTGGAAATATTTTAGTTGTTTAAACTGAGTAACTTTATAGAGGAGTCTCTTTTCATGCACATAGTCCTAACCATACTAATTTCCATCGATATGTATACCTTCAGTTATTTGATCGGGGTGATATTTTGATAGATCCACCGTAAAATGTGAAGCTGCCTTTATAGATATGAAAATCCGGTGATCAAAACATAACATTGTGGTGCTGTGTCAAGAGCCAGTAGCATGGCACTGTGTTAAGAGCGAGTAGTATGGTACTGTGTCAAGAACCAATAGTATGGCACTGTGTTAAGAGCCAGTAGACCAGTGAAAGGTCTGCCAGCTCTGTAGACGTCTGGATGTATCCTGACGGTAGGTGTATTGCCCTAGCCCTTGACATGGATGATCATGATGTGGAGCACTATCAGAGTATGAGGCAGGGACAGGGTGCGGGGCTGGGCTAGAGAGTGTGAAGCTAGAGCAGGGCGTATGATTTTGGGGTAAGACGGAGTAAGGGGCTGGGGAAATGCACCTGTGTAACTCCCACATATGTTAAGAAAACGAAATAAATCTATGCTAAGATTTTAACTACTGTGTTTTTCAACAGATAACTGACAATATCCAGATCCAGATGTCTGAATATTCAGGCATGTATGGAAACAATAGTGTGATAGGAGAAGCCACTGTGATGTTTGTATGACAAGGCTTTCTGGTTCTGTCGCATATAGTCAGTACCTGTAGGATGTCCATGATCTCTGTGAGAAGGTTAACACTTGCCTGGCAACACATCCGACAGCTAGAAACTATCATTTACGTGGAATACCGTGTTTAATTTCTGTTCCACAGGTAGAGGTAACGAAGACATACGGAGTAACAGAATGGCGAGAGGACATTAAAAAGGTTCTGATGAAGGCAGGAGGTGACGGGAAGTCGATTGTGTTTCTTCTGACTGATACCCAGATTAAAGATGAGAGTTTCTTAGAAGATGTCAACACTTTGCTCAACACTGGGGATTTGCCTAACTTGTACACTAATGAGGAAAAGGCAGAGATACTGGAAAAAATTCAGGCAGTTGCCAAAGAAGAGGTAAGTTAGGACCTGTTTTAACTGGATTATGTTCAGCAGCATGAATGTCACAGTGAACGTTGTATCTTCTTCCAGTCATAGAATAAGATTTCACGATTCATTGATAACCAAACTCGACGTAAGCATGGCACATGAAGGTCTAGTAAATCAGTCAGTATTTGCATTATACCTTAGACATCAACCATTACTTAACGACTGATGTCACGTATCTTCGGTTGTACTTAGTTCATGTTTACAGTTACTCAGATAATTCTCAGATACCAAACAAACTGCGAGAGTACCTGATGATCGATAATCTCTTATGATTAGCATCGCAAGAGCTGTGATTGACCCTTGGACACGACGGTACGACCTTTGACCATGGCGTTACGACCCTTGAGTCAAGTGAAAGGCTCGACCAGGGGTCGTTCCATCGTGCTCAAGGCCTTAGAAGGCACATGATCGTCCTTGAATGCCTAGTGTTTGGTGGTTCTTAATCATGGTTAATGTTTGATCATTGGTTACATTCAATCTTTGGTAATAATTAATCCTTCGTGTTAAAGATCTTTGGGGTTACTTAACCTAGGTTAATCCTTTTGTTCGCCAGAAGGTAATATTTAGTGATACCAATCGTTAATGATTTCTGACATGGGATGGAATATCCTTTGTGGTAGGCACTCAACCCTTTGCTTCACGCAAGCTCTTTTGGTAGATAGTCAGGAAAAATCTAATATTTTTGTACAAGCTGCCCACAGTCTGATCCTTGATATATCCAGTCTTTAATGTCCCTTAGAACTTTGTAGTGTCTCCTCAAAAGTTCACAGATAGCATTTCACAGATACCATAACATCAGATCATTATATAATTTTGTCGTCTTTAGTCTTCAGATCACTGAAGTTGCACGGTATCCTCCTAACTGTCGCATGAGAAGCTAATTACAAGTTGTTTAGACATCACTTGATAACGTTTGATCCAGTAAACTCCCTCCCGCACCACATGTTTGGGTCGACATATAGCTTATACATCTTATTTTGTACCATAATTAAACCTTTTCTTGCAATGGAAATCAAAAGTATAAATGCGAATCTCACCATATCACTTCCTGCAGCAAGTACCTCTTGATGTAAGACTTTGGTCTCTAAACTCTCCAGCCTCAGCATACTGCTTGGGTTTCTAAAATTAAAACTTAAATGATATTTTGCCACTGTAAATCACTGGTAAAATTTATGCATGTAAACCTTTTGCTAGTCCATATAGGGATAGGACAGTATAAAGCAACCAGAATTTTTTCTTTCCATATAAAACATGAAACATTTTGTATTATAAATTTTTGTAGATGGTGTTATTTTTTTGCATCATCATGCTTCATTATGATAATGATTAAACTATATTTTCAAGATTTTATGGTCTTTTGATATAGAAAGTTAATTGTATATAGAGTAGCATAGTTTTAGCAAAGACTTGTCTTCTGAGACGGCCTGTGAAGGGCTGGGTCCAGGCTGGCGCTTGAGTCATATTGCCTCCCACCTGACGCTGTGGGCCACAGCCCCAGGAGGGCGGAGGTGAAGATGAGGGTGCCAGCCACTCCCTCCTCGGGCCGGCGTGGAAGATACGGGCCGACTGTACATTTCTTCACGTTAAACCACCTGATTTTTTCCAGGGTCTTGACGTGGTAAGAACATAAAGCATGCTTTTGTAATCACATGAAGGAATTTACACCAAAAGTGAGGTTGCTGTTAACCAAAATATCTGACTCACTGAAGCAACTTCATGTTTGTGTTCAACCCCTCAGTACGGAGAGTGGTGCAGTAGCCAGTATGTGTGGGCCTCACTGTGACAGGCCTGGTGGACGTGGGGCAGGGTTGGGTATGGTGCTCCTCTGCCACACCTCCCTATCAAACCTAACACTTATCAATATTACCTGGTAACTCATGAGCAACTGCCCAGATGTCTTGCTTTTCTGATTTAGAGCCACAAAGCGCAAGATGTAGTAGATTTAGGACCAAAGTTAGTCCTACGGTATAGTATTAATGGATAAGCACTGTACTCACCACTGCACCACGTCGAGTGTACAAGTCTCAGACACCGGCGGTGTTGCTGCTGGGCGACGTGGGTCGTGGCAGACCTAGCCACTTCCTCATCTCTTACAGTCCCGCCACACTACACCAATTATATATATATATATATATATATATATATATATATATATATATATATATATATATATATATATATATATATATATATATATTCTATCATGGTGATGTTACACCAACATGAGTACATCCATTTGTCATCTCCTTGTTGCTGTCTGTCTTTAGCTAACGTCACACGCTTACATCATCTTCCCAGTGTTGTGAGCTTTTCGCACACGAGCGACTTCACTTGTCTGTCTGTTGATCGCCAGATTTCTCTCTGACAGAGCGAATTCATATTATCAGTTACATTTGTTTTCATGGGCTCGATCTGGACCATTAGGACACAAAGCAAGGACCCCACAGTCTTTTACTGAGTTTCAGTAACAGAGGTACACTATTATCTTGTGTGTATATATATATATATATATATATATATATATATATATATATATATATATATATATATATATATATATATATATTGTGTTACCAGACGTCCATTCATTGCAAGGTACGACAATATTCCCGGCAAACCTATTTTACGAAGGTCACGGCGAAGATTTTACTGTTCGTATACCGAGACTTTTCTCTCTTGTAGCTGTAGAAGGTTTCTTCTTCTTTGAGACGCTAAACAGTAGTGGCTTATGCGTAGTTAGGTGGGTGGCGGTAGGGCAGACGGAGAGTCGCCGCCGCCACCGGCCAGCCTAGTCTTTTCCAGATGAGGCCAAGGAAACATGTTCACGTTGTCCAACTTTGGTGTAGTGTCACCTGGACATTATGCTACATAGTTTTATCCAGTACTGTCATCTTGATTTGTCCCGCAGGTATGTGAGCTTTTGTCCTATACATAGAAAAAGGGTTTTGCGTAATAGTATGTTACTCCAGGTTGACATTGGAAACAAAAGTGTGTATTAGCTTTAAGGATAAGAAACATATTCTTTAATGTTGTAGACTTTCCCTTCTTGCGACATAAGCCCCTACGTAGCTAGGTAATTAGCTGCAGTTCCTCTGTTTATTATACGATTGGTTCCAACATTAAACATGCAGTTTTTATTGGTGCACTTAGAAGTATGGCTTCATATAAGTGAAACACAGTGTTGAAGTAAGAATAAGGGGTATCTTGTAGTTCCATTGCTCTGTATCTCCTACATATTTTGTTGACATGGGAAATACCATTGTCATATTTCTCTCTCTCTCTCTCTCTCTCTCTCTCTCTCTCTCTCTCTCTCTCTCTCTCTCTCTCTCTCTCTCTCTCTCTCTCTCTCACATAAATTCAAAGCAAAGTAGAAGAGTTTCCCTGACTCTGTCCTGTACCTGGGCAGGGTGTCTTGCGTAGAACCGCCTCTTACCATTTAGATTTTTCCCTTATACACAGCCACAACTGTTGTTACTCAAATGAATATTGATTCTGTGTAGGAATGTATTCACGAGCTATACTTCTTTTCTACCTCATCCTTCTGCTCTCCCATCCTTACGCGCGTTGTTTGAAACCACTGTAGCCTTTCATATCGTCACAAGATACCTGCTTCTCTCTCGACTCCGTAATGACATATCTACTACGGGTACGCACATCTCTCCTGTTCGTCTGTGCAAGCTTATGTACAGATTCACCTCTCACACTTGTATGACAAAGTGATTTTTCATTTTAAATGCATCAAGGGACTTCATGTATTTTTAGACATTCTGCATAATGCATTTGACATAAAACAACGCTAATATCCTTTTATATCGTATAGTCTCAACGTTTCTGTTCACATCCCTGAGGACATCATCGCCTTGTTTATTCCGTGGACCACAAAAGTAGCGTTCTTGGTTACTTTGTTATTATGATCTCAAAACCTTGTTTGTACTTTCACTGACATCAGTTTACATGTCCTGCTTTTTTAGTCTTCTCACAAATTACTTTCTCAAAAGTATTATAACACTATATTCTTTGTTGCTTTCAGTGTTGTGCTTCTAGTGCAGTCGCTGATCTTCTAAACTACATTTTCTGTTGTAGTTTCTTTCGTCTCTTTCTCAGGCCTTACAATTTCTTAAATTCCTGTAAGACAATAGTCATTACACCTTCAGAAATTTTTCTTTTTCCATTTAACACAAAGTAAACATGAAATGAATTTAGGCTGTGTACAGTTACTTATGACAAACTTGCCTCCTCATAATGTTCATTTAGCAAGGCATACAACTGTTTATTCTAGGCTTTTATCCAATGCTTGATCGTTCGTGTTATCCGTATAGTAACATAAAGCAAAGTTAACATCTCCAAAGGGCAAGAAGATGGATTCCTCTCCAATGTCACTCTTCGCGTACTTCAACGAACGTGTCCGGTCCAACCTGCACTTGGTGGTGGCCATGTCCCCCGTCGGTGACACCTTCAGGACCCGACTCAGGATGTTCCCCTCACTCATCAACTGCTGTACTATAGACTGGTGAGTCCCGCCTCACGCACCCTTGTGTTTTCCACTTATGACCTCTTCACTGAGATGCTAGTATGTCTTCTCACTTATACATCAGTATGTTATCCTTTATACAGAGATGATGGTAAATGTTGACTCACTCGGGTGTTGGCAGTTGTTATGTAGTGACATATACTCCTTTTCTCGTGTAATGACGTGTGTACCCTCACACACATGATCCTTGCACTACGTGTTGACATGTGTTCTCTCACATGAATGATGGCAGATATTGCCTCATTTATTTGGTGGCATACCTTACCTACCTATCAGTGACGTCGACATATTTATGATAACGGACGGTAGTATCATCGTAGGGCAATGAATGATAATGTGGTAGTGCAGTGTACGATAGATGTCTGTTAAAGCAATGTTCGAAATTCGATAATCATAATCTTATGGTTATGTAATAAGCAAGAATGGAATATCATACTATAATGACTGTCTTTGTCCAATGTGAGCACTGCCTTGAAACATTTCTGAATTGCTGTAATTGTAGAGCGTTGACGATATTTTCATGGTACGGTAGACGGCAATCCTTCCACGTATAGTGTGTATGATAACAGTAGCATGATGTGATGTACGACGGTGGCATGGTTAGATGTACTGTATATGTTTTGATAGGTAGTGCTTTCATGACTGTGACGTAGTCTAGGATGTTGTACTGGTGTGGTCTAGTTTGTTGTGGTGAGACAGTCTAGGGTGTGTAGTGGGGCAGTCTAGGGTGTTAAGATGAAGTCTAAGGTGGTGTCGTGGTCTGAAGTGTAGCGGTGGTTGTCTTGGGTGTTGTGATCGTGTAGTCTGAGGTGCTGTGGTGGAGGAGTCTAAGGTGTTGTAATGGTGTAGTCTAGTGCGCCGTGATGTAGTTTCGGATTTTGTGTTGGTGTATTCCAGGGTGGTGTGGTGTAGTCTAGGGTGTTGCGGTAATGTAGTTCTGAGTAAAAGTTTCGTGTGGTATATTCTAAGTTGTTGTGGTGGTGTATCGCAGAGTACTGTGATGTGAATGCTAGGGTGTTGTGGTACCGTTAGCGAGGGTGTGGGGTTGGTATAGTTTAGGGTGTTGTATATTTTGGGGTATTGTGGTGGTGTATTTTAGGGTGATGTTGTGTTGTAGTCAAGGGTGTTGTGGTGGTGTAGTCAAGGGTGTTGTGGTGGTGTGGTCTGGTGTGTGTTGGTGATGCAGTCTTGGGTGTAGTGGTGGTGTATTTTGAATTGTCGTGGTGGTGTCGTCTAGAGTGTTGTGGTGGCGTACTCTTGGGTATTGTGGTGGTGTATGCTAAAGTGTTGTGGTGGTGTATTCATGGGTGTTATTGTGGTGGAGTATTCGAGGATGCTGTTGTGTTGTCGAGAGTATTTAAGTGGTATAGTCAAGGGTATTGTGGTGATGTAGTCTTAAGTGTAGTAGTGGTAGTAGTGTAGTCTAGAGTAATGTAGTGGACGTGTCAGCATCAGATGGCACGTGAGGGTATCGTGTGCAATAACATTGCAACATACAGGTTCACACCTTGGCCGGACGACGCTTTGGAGATGGTGGCCACAACGCTGCTGCAGGAGACCGACCTCGATGCCTCCTTGCTGCCTCGCTGCGTCGCCGCCTCCGTGTATTTCCACCACAGCATCGACAACCTTTCCCACAGGTACTGACTGCTGGGGTCATCCATGTCTTTCTCTGTGAATTCTCAGATTCTTTGTCCTTGAAATTTATTAACAAACTGAAGCTTTTCATTACGTATTAGTGATGATAAAAATTTAAGATTAAGGACAGATAAGTATATGATCCTCAAGTATCCACAGAATAATCTATTAGACAGATAAGTATATGATCCCCAGGTATCCACATAATAATCTATTAGACAGATAAGTATATGATCCCCAGGTATCCACATAATAATCTATTAGACAGATAAGTATATGATCCCCAGGTATCCACATAATAATCTATTAGACAGATAAGTATATGATCCCCAGGTATCCTCAGAATAATCTATTAGATAAGTATATGAACCCCAGGTACCCACAGAATAATCTGTTAGACAGATAAGTATATGACCCCAGGTATCCACATAATAATCTATTAGACAGATATGAAGCCTAATATAAATGTTGGTTGCTTCTTGTAACCCTGAGCATTGCACAGGTTCTACGAGCAGCTGAGGAGGAGGTACTACGTGACGCCGACCTCCTACCTCGAGATCGTATTAACCTTCAAGCAGCTCCTCCTCAAGAAACGTTCAGAAATTCTCACACTGCGCGACAGGTGAGCCTCCAGCCTCACACAACACCAGCAAGTCTTAGCTTATTACCTATTAGTATATAATCTTTAGGAAGATACACATTACATTTTCATAGTCACAATATGCCTCTCACATAGTTATAATAATTTTATTTGATTGCAGTATTCCATTAGTGTGTTTATTTACGTATTTGTGAAATATAGTAATTTGACTTTTATTTTCGTTCACAGTATGTATTTTATGTGTTCTTTACTTGAAAGTACGTGCTTTGAAAATGATTCTTTGACGAAATGATACTGGAATCTTTAGTATTATCCATCTTTATCAAGGTACGTAACGGGTCTCGAGAAACTGAAAGAGGCCAAGTTCTTGATCACAGAGCTACAGGAGGAGCTGAAGATGCTGCAGCCCCGCCTAGTAGAGACTTCAGCCAACACGGAGGCGCTCATGATCAAGATCGAACAGGACACTATCCAAGTCGAGAGGAAAAAAGAGGTTTGTAGTTATCTATTACACAGGCACACTTCCCAATTATCATTAGTAATGTCAAACTTGGCTGTTATACTTTCATACTTTCGAAGTGTTTCAGTCATTTGCACAAAACGCTGATCTCTGTTGCTATACATGTGATTTCATAGTGAATTTTTTATCTCAGTTGGTGGCGGCTGACGAGGCAGTGGCCAACAGGAAGTTTGCCGACGCTCAGGCCATTAAGGATGACTGTGAGAAGGAGCTGGCCAAGGCAGTGCCGGCTCTCAATGCAGCCACGGAAGCCCTAAACACCCTCAAGCAGGAGGACATCCGTGTTGTTAAGGCCATGAAGAACCCTCCCTCAGGAGTCAAGCTGGTGAATAACTTTATGCATCACGTCACTGGGGATACATGGTCGATTTTCATTTATGCATCACGTCACTGGTGATACATGGTCGATTTTCATTTACTCTTTAATAAGTTGCCATTTTGAGCTGGTTGCTCCCCAGTGGGCTCTACTTTACCTCTTCTTTGGCCCTGTTTTACCTCATCTCCGCCTATACCTCCTATTTGGCTGTACTTTACTCTTTTCTGGCGCTAGTCCATCTCCAATTTGGTTTTGGTTCTTTTCCACTTTTTCTGGCTGTACTAAACCCCTACAAGTCAATTTTTTTACCGTAGATTTTTTTCACCTTACTAGTTTTATTTAACTCCCACTCTGTCTATATCTTCTTCGCTCTTCCCGACTGCCACTTTACTAATCTGGTATATTCTACTTGAACCCCTGTATATCTCTACCTCTTCTCTGTCTTTATTTTACCTGCACCTCCACTTCAGCTTTGCCTCTACCCTGGTTCAACTTAACCTCCTCTCTGATTCTGTGTTACCTCCAGTCCGTTTTTTCTCCACCTTCACTTTACCTCTAATTCTCTTCCACTCTGGTTCTATTCAATCCCCTTTTTTACCTGATCTGTGATCCGCTGGTTTTACCCAATTCTGGATCAGGTCAGTATCCATTCTGGCTCTGGGTAGCGTCAACGCTGACTTTATTCTTCGTATACCTTCAGTGTACTTATACTTTGGCATCTGTGCATCCTCACGTGAGTACTTCCACTTTGTTTGCATCTCAATATTTCTTCTACTCAGTGATCACTCTTGATTTCGCAGTCTCTAACTTAAATGCAGTCTTTCCTTTTCGTGTATCTGTGCAAGGTGCATTCGCTAAGCAGTCCCTGGAATAATTGTTGATATTTGTTCTTAATCCCATGTCTTTGAGGACACTGTGCTCGGGTGTGCCCCATTTACAGTAAGGTTCATCATTTAGTACATCAGATGGCCATACAATTTCTAGTCAGTCTCCTGTCCCACACTGTACCGACTCTAGAGTCTTGTTATTCCCTTTTCTCGTCGTTCATCCTTTAAAGGACAAGAAGACTCATCTGATTTTACCTACTGTTTTGAGCGGTACCTCACTACGTTCATTTACCTTCATCCTGTCAGGTGATGGAGGCTGTATGTGTGATGCTGGACCTGAAGCCAGAGAGAAAGCCGGACCCCAGCGGCTCAGGCAAGATGATTGAGGACTACTGGGCACCTTCGCAGAAGCTGCTTGGAGACATGAAGTTCCTGCAGAACCTGCTGCACTACGACAAGGAGAATATCCCCACCAAGATCATCACACACGTCCGTAACAAGTGGGTTCCGCTGACTCTACTCCCTGACAATAATTTCTGACATGTTTGATAAGATGGTCAGGAAGCACTAGAGAAATATCTACGACTAAATACACGAGAATACCTATATACATGTGTGTGTATCTGTGTATGTGTGTGTGTGTGTGTGTGTGTGTGTGTGTGTGTGTTCGTTAATATTTGTATGCCTGTGTGTGGCTATGTATTCTGGATGCTGAGTATTGTTCTTTGCGGATTTATTCAAAATGCTTTCACTGTGTCCATGTTCGCTGCTGTACAAGACAGTGACTGAAAATACCTTATAATTTGCTTGTAGAACTCATATTTTGTCTGGTAGTATTGGCTTGTATTGGCTGTTTGTCTTTAGTCATTTGTCCTGTTGAAGTTCGAGTAGATATAGTTTTTATCTGAGAATGGGTGAACAAGGAAATGTTACTTCATGGGATGGTAAAAGTTTTTCCTAGTAGACATATAATTAATAAAGATTCATTACAATAAAAGCCACTGCTCATTACATTATACACTGTGTATGACAGATCTGTTTCATAAATCAAAACCGTTTTTTTTTTTAACTCGCATAACTTTTTTTTTCATGTATACCTTAGGTTCTACTCTCACCCGGACTTCGACCCTAAGAAGATCCGAATGGTGTCGATGGCTTGCGAGGGTCTGTGCCGGTGGGTGCGGGCCATGGTGGTGTATGATCAGGTCATCAAGATCGTCGCCCCAAAGAAACAGGCGCTAGAGGCCGCCAACCACGAGCTGGCGCTCCAGAACGAGAAGTTAGAGGAAAAGAGAAAGGAACTGAGAGAGGTGAGATATGTACTACTGCTAGACAATGTACGAACAAAGATGAGCTACATATGAAATTAGAGATAATGTATGAATAAAGATATGCAATGTATGAATTGAGACATGTTATTATAAATGTATATTTTTTGAGATTTTTTCTACTCTGGTGTGTGTAGTATTTTGCTTGACATCTTTACAGAATGAGACTGCTCATGAATTGAGTTATTATGTTGCCTTGTTACTAATAACGTGCTTTTTGTTTCATATTCCTCTGTATCTTTTGTGCCGTTTATCATGCATCCTTCTCACTAGGTAATGCACACGTTTTTTAGACTTATTCGTCTTATGATTATGTTATGAGATAAAGTGATGTATTACTATCAACGTTCAACTCAGTAATATGGAACTAGTTTTTCCGAAAACTTTTCAAGTGATTTTCAACTTCAAAATATGTGCATTACTGAAATTTGGATATGATAAGTAAAGTATCTCGTACCTGGTAAGGAAGAGTTTAGAATGTAAGATTTTTTTCGGAAGTTGTGTATTTTTTGGTCTGCGGCGACACCGACTCGAGAATATCAACAGGACTCATGTCAAATTCCTTCTCTCTCTGCGAAGAACGAATGATTTCATATTTTGTCGATATTCACAACTTACCCTAAACCAAGTAAGCACACCACTGCTGTGTACTGGAACCGTCAAAAATACTAACCTACAAGCAGCAGAGTGAGAAGTATATATACTCCTGTCAGGTTTACAAAAAAAAAAATGAATGAAAAAAGGAAAGTCTGTTTTTACGGTCTTTAGTTCAATTAGCAATTTCGACTTCAGTATGACATTCAGTATTTGATTTTCATATTTTTCAAATGTATTTCCTCAAAGATGATTTTTCTTAACTTGGATAAGTATCTTGTATATATTTCTGTTAATTGTAGAAGCGAATCCGCTAATCTCTGGAAAGTTATGTCGGCTTTTTGTCAGTTTCAGTAAATTTTAAACCCTTTTTACAAATATAAGATCTCTAATAACTAATAATAGTAACCCTAATAACTAATGATAATAACCCTAATAACATTTCCCAGGTGACTGACAAGCTTCAGGCTCTTAATGACGAGTTTACCAAGAAGCAGAAGGAGAAGAAGGACTTGGAGGATTCCATCGTCAGATGTGAGCAGAAGAGGGACCGTTCCGAGAGGCTCATCGGTGGCCTGGGTGGTGAGCGGGACAGGTAAGGGGTACTTGTGAAACTAACTCCCACCAAGATGATCACGCTTTCTGATGAAGTGCCCTGAGCCTCAGCCCCTTACCCTCTATACTTCCATCATACCTTGCCATTCAAGATCGCTTCCTTATATTTACGTAAATTAACCTTGATGCATACATTTTGCCTCTTCATTTGGTAGCTAGTCCTGCGCATACTGTAGCCCTCGTACCCCTGAATTGCTAGCCAAAGCTGGCTAACCCCTGCGCCTATCCACAGATGGAGCAACGAGGCGCAGCAGCTGAGCGAGAGTCTCGAGAACGTTGTGGGGGACGTACTGATCGCTGCCGCTGTCATTGCCTACCTTGGCGCCTTCACCGTCGACTACAGAGAGGTATTTTCCGACTTGACCGTATTCTTTATGCATCTGTTGTTGAGCAATGTGAAGGGTTTGTGATCTGTCGGAGTTATGATAATCACATATTGTGAATGATGATTCTGTCATGTGGTTGCTCTCGCAGGAGTGCCTTCAGAATTGGCACAGGAAGTGCCAGGAACTAAGTATCTCGTCTAGTGACAAATTCGTGCTGTACGACACTCTGGGCGACCCTGTACAGAGCCGCACGTGGCAGCTGGCGGGGCTACCAGTCGACTCTTTCTCCGTCGACAACGCCATCATTGTGTTCCACTCCCGCCGTTGGCCCCTTATGATCGACCCTCAGGGTAAGTCCGTCCACACACTAATGACCCTGTCACACGCCTGGCCCTCTCCCCCAATTGGACCTGGCCAAAGTTTAACACTGACTACATCCAAGATCAGTCAAACACCCAACCTCGCCATATAACAATCTACCCCCAGAAACCTAAGTTGACCACACTTAACTCTCACAAATCACTCTAGTCACGCATACAGGCTGAACATATTTCCATTTGTCACAAACCAATCCTGGCCATTTTCCAAGTAAGCCATATACCCTTCAAATTCTCTCACACATCATGGCCACACAATCGGTCCGGCCACAAATCGCTTATAGTCAGTGACCACATTAGACAAAACGTAGCTAAGTGCTATCAAAAGTCTCCGTATAACCGTTCAAGCTCCGAAAGCATGCAGATGAACATCAAAGATTTGCTGATACACGAGCTTCAAGTCTATAAAGGCAGATAGTCATCAGTTTGTCCATCCCATCACAGCTACATCCTTCATGAACAGTCATTGTATACAGTTGCAGGTAATTTACTTTAGAGGATCTTTGTCTGATTTCTGTACATTACGTAACGACATCCAACAAAATTGCAGTTCACCCTCTCAGGAATTATCACAATGCTCTTACTGTTTTCTCACTTGTATTACTCATCTTTTTAAATGTTGATTTAAGATTAACCAGGTTCTACCTGGCACAGACCTTTGCCAAACTGACGGCCTTCTCTTAGCTGACTAATATTCTGCTTTTTGTAATCTTGAATTTTTGCCAGAATTGCTTTAAAGAATATTTGATATCAAATCTGCTTTTGCTTCAGCTCTTCCCGTGTCATATAGTACCTTCTTGTCACTGCCAGGCCAGGCCAACAAGTGGATAGTGAACATGGAGAAAGAAAATGGGCTACTGACGGTGAAACAGACTGACCCTTCCTTCCTGAGGGTGCTGGAAGAGGCGTTACAGAAGGGCCTCCCACTGCTCATCGAAGGCGTAGGCGAGGAACTAGATCCAATTCTTGGTAAGAAACACGTAACTCTAATCATGTTGAACTTGAAGCCGGAAACTCAATAAACCATATCATGCTGAAACATCAATTAGGCCACAGCACAAGGGATGAAGACTTTCGGATCTACAGATGGGGAAAAATCCGTTTTCCTAATTGCTTGATTGAATACCACGACCATAACTGAAAATCTATACTTAATTGCCTTCCCTGCCTTGGCTGCATTTGTGCACCCAGTCTGTGCCCACCATATATGATGTGCCGACACCAGAACCTACCATCCACAACCAAATCCTATAGACAAGTCCGTGATGTGATTCGACTGCTTCGTATACACTGTTTTTTGACATCACTTTGCCTCACATGTACCATGTTGAACAAGTTCGTTTTATCCCTTGCACGTTTATCATCCTTCCCCAGAGTTCAGGACCGATATCCATAAGTCGCCTTTACTCTATCTTTCTTTCTCCTTCTCGGTCTCGCTCTTCCCCCTCCTCCCTCCACTCTTGACACGTAGATCCTCTTAAGTCAGGCCTCCTTATCATTTCAAGACAGCCAGCTCTCTCAATCAAACTGCGACAACTTCCTCACCTTGTTCTTAGACTGTCAATCTAGTTATGATCAACCCTCCATACACCAGGTATTGTTCTGGACGTTTCATTTTCATCACGTCCACCCTCTTCCATTCTTTTACATTTAAAACCAAGACTGACATCTATACAACACTGTCAGGACTACGGTGCTTTCAAATATACCCAGTTTTGCCCAGACAGACAATATCATTTCTATCCCACACGCTCCTCAATGTCCCCTTGACCAAGGTGAGGGAAGTTTTGCAGACGATCGAGAGTGTTACAGTAAGACCATATGATCAAAAGATAAAGAAAAACCAGAATGACGAGCGTAATCTACATATGAGCACAAGAGAACTTGATGGAATGTAATGAAGATGAATTTAAGCAATTATCTCACGGAAAGAAAAAATATACTGGACATTGCTGTTTCCCTACAAGGCCCCCCAACAGGGGAAGAACATAAGAGCGAAGAAAACGTCATTGTTCTTGTTATCAGTAAAGAAAAAATTGAATTTAAGGAACATATCGATAAGATAGTTGTATCAACTTGGATCTATCACGATAGATTATTCATCACACGCCTGTAAGAACAAGCACATGTATCAGTGCACATATCTACGACACTTATACCTCTGACGACACATAACTGTAACGACGAATGTATATATAAACCTTTGGTTACTACTTCTGGTTTCTAGTGCAACCAACACGGTTGAAAATGCCGTTACTTCCGTTACCGCTGCACCTAATGCTGTTTTTATTGCCACTACCATTGCTTGATACACAGCACCAGAAATTAGTTCTGTAGAAAGACGAATCTAGGAAAGGTTGTGAGGTTGGTATAGGTGGTGAAGGGTTCTAGTAAAGCTAAAACATGTGCTTTGGTGTCATGGCCAGATCCAGTGCTCCTGAAGCAGACGTTCAAGCAGCAGGGCGTGGAACACGTACGGTTGGGAGAGCTGGTGACGGAATACCACGAGAACTTCCGCCTCTACATCACTACCAGGCTCAGGAACCCCCACTACCTGCCGCAGGTCACCGTCAAGGTAACGCCACTGCTTCATCTTTTTATGTCTTGTGTCGATGTAAGTTGGATGCATAGTTTTAACATTATTGCTCGTCCGTTTCTTCTTTAATCAAAGTTGTGTGTGTGTGTGTGTCTGTGTCTGTGTGTCTGTGCGTGTGTTATAATTACGGCAGATCCATTTGACTTGGACAAGTTTGAATATGTGGGCTTCAAGTGTGCTGGCTATACTAGAATGGAAAAGAAATATCCAGAAGGTAACCAGATCATGGTACTTTTAGCCTTTTTTTTTCAAGCTACTCAGAGGAAGACCGCAGGTTCAGACTGCATTTTTGCATTTGCATCAATACTGTTTAGGGGAACAGTTTCGCTCACGGTGAATGTTTGCAGGTACACAGGTCAGTATGCACTCACTTTAAGGGACAGACTTTGTGATCAGAGTTGGCAGAATGTGAGGGGTCGATCACTGGGTTTTACATCATACCCAGGTCCAGCATGAGCTAGTGTTAAGTCAACTTACAGAACAGTTAGGGAACATATTTACGGACATACTGAGGTTCACTTGTGCAACGGTGTTGTTGTCGTAGGCAGAGGACCTTGCCACACCTGCTTCTCTCATCGTAATATCACTTGGTCAGGGAAATAAATCACTGACCCTGAGACGCTCTCGTTCAGTAACTACAGGTCGCTAAAGGTTGCCTGTAGGTGAAAAGCCAGGGAGCGGAAGTATGTTCTGTGCCATATGCTCCTTGACTAACCTTTTCCTTGTCAGAAACGATAAAAACGTTTACGAAGAAATAATCATTCTAATAACACCAACTCAAGCTAGATGAAAGCTTTATTCAGAGAAAGACACTAGAAAATAGAGGTATTACGGCGCCTCCAAGTACCACTCAAGCGTGACAGGTAATCCAAGTAGGAATGAGAAAGACGAGAAGTTCATGTCTGGTACAGAGAGACAGAAGGAAATAGTTTTTGGTGATGAATTTGTGAAGATGATTTTCAGAATGTACAGCGGACAACCAAGAGGCTGTGGTGTACAGATGTTAACCATCGCAAAGTCAACCCAGAAGCAAAGGGTTACATGGAAAGAATCTTATCTTTACACTGCTGAATATTTCTTAGAATGTACGTTTATAGTCTGGCGCGTTCCATCTGATCAACTGCCACTTACGATTATGCTTTGGTGAGATTTGCATTTCAAAAGTTAATGACGTTAAAACAATTAGACACAATAATGGTGTTTTCATTTACTTTTGGTCAGAGCAATTTTGCGTTATTTATGTAGCCAGCTTTGGACATATTGTGTTTATGTGTCGAGGCATAAAGTGGCCGTAGACTATTGAACATCTGTACTTTGTTGAACATGAAAGGCAACACGCCTAGTAAACGCTTCGGCAATTTGAATCTTACATCAATAAAATCACTTTTCAACTTACAAGTTATAAGCCTCATTGTCTCGTATGTTCGACAGGTGGTGGTACTGAACTTCCTCATTACCCGGATGGGGCTGGAGAACCAGCTGCTTGGGCTAGTAGTCGCCCATGAACGACCCCAGCTGGAGGAACGCAAGAACCGTCTGCTGGTGGAGTCGGCGCATAACCGCCGCGCTCTTCAGAAGACCCAAGAGAAGATCCTGGTTGTCTTGTCCACGGCCGGCCAGAACCTGCTGGAGGATGAGAAGGCCATTGATATCATGTCATCGAGCAGGGTGAGCATCCACTTGTAAACTACGCACACACACACACACACACACACACACACACACACACACACACACATATGTGTGTGTGTGTGTAGATTAGCATTGTGAGAGCTTTTGAGCTTCATCTCACCAGTCATGTTTCCTTTACCTTATGCGGTTCTCTTAGCATTATATTGTGATGTTTCAGGTGCTGTCGCAAGAGATCTCGGCGAAGGAGGAGGTGGTACAGCAGACAGAGGTGGAGATCGACGCTGCTCGGGACGCATACAAGCCCGTCGCCATCCATGCCTCCGTCCTCTTCTTCTGTGTGTCCGACATGGCGGCCATCGAGCCTATGTACCAGTACTCTCTCGGCTGGTTTATCAACCTTTACCTGCAGGTATAGACAGCAAATTTCTTAATTTCTCTGTCAGCAGTTGTGGTCATGGGTACTTTGGCCTCCCTCTTCTACTTCTTCTTATGTTCTCTTTAACGTTGATGTATCACAAGCTTGTGTTATGCTTTTTGAGAAATTTGGGATTATAAGATTTTGTATGATTTCAGTTACTGCACTCAGCCGTGAATTCACAATTAGCATAAACTTTTACAAATGAGGTCCTGAATGCGCGCTAAAGCCGCTAAAGAAATGGGCATCCCAGCGGATGAGGCGCCACTCGCTTATGTCGCTTCACTTAAATGATATGACGTGACATAGGCGCTTCCCAGCCCACTTGTGACCTCGTGAGGAATGGTTAGAAATTTCTGCGCTTATAGGAGAGCAACTTATGAATTTAGGGGGGGGGGGGGGGGGGCAAAATTGCTCCCCCTTCCTAATTTCTCCACAAGTTGCACTTGGGACTGAAACGCGTTTGTGTTGTTAGGGGATCCATGTCCTTGTTTTACATGTCAGAGCTGTGAAGTGATAGGAATTTTGCTATACTACAGTATAGCTAAGACTCCATCTGAATGTGGGTTGTACTTGTCTTTACCGTGGAGGTGGGAGAAGGGGCGCTGATGAGATATGTGGATGGGTGCATTATTTTCCATGGCTGTAAGGTGTTAAGAACTTAGCCGCCTCTGTTATTTGCGGGTTTTGTAACTTGGTGTAGTAGACTTTAATCATGATCATCTTCGAATCTCTCGTTTAATGGAACTGATTGGATCTGCATATTGATGATATAGATATTATAGTTTAGTATAGTATAGTTTAGGCATTTGGTTGTCTTTGTGGGTATTGTGGAATATTGTGTGCCGTAAAGCTGATACCTTCTGTTTCTTGATATAGAGTAACTTAGTAGTTTCTGAGGGTGTGGGTTCTATCCGGTACTGCCTTAAGTCTATGGCCAGCAAAGAGGCTCAGTGGAAATGTTTGTATGTACAATATAGGAAGGACTAAAAGCGCTGGAGTCTACTGGTTATGTGAGGATGTTTAGTAATGGGATGTGACAAATTTCTTTGGCATATTTGCTGAGTTTTAGGTATTAGAACACCTACTCCTTTATTTGTATTTCATGGCACTAGTAGGTGACGGCTAATTTTCTTCTTATTAGTGTTGAGAGACGAATATTTGTATATACAGAATTGCTGATGGGCTGTGCTTGAATATTTTACGGGATGTACTTACAATGTGTGTTGCTGAGATGCTTCTTTTCCTTAAAGTCGATCAGAAGTTCAGCGACCAGCGATGACGTGGCCTCGAGGATCCAGCTACTCAACACTCACCTGACACGAGCCATCTTCCTTTCCGTCAGTCGCTCGCTTTTCGAGAGAGACAAAATGCTCTTCACCTTCATGCTGTGTGTCAGGCTCCAGCAAGCACAGGTGCAGTTTCTACACTCTCTTATATTGACGTGTATGCAAATTAGCATTGATAACTTTATATGGAATATGCCTGAAGTAAGTGTCTGTATTACTCTGGATAATTTGAATGCACTTCTTATGATAAAGAAAAACATTTGACTTGTGGCTACGGCAGGATGGGGTGAACGAGGACGTCTGGAGGTTCTTGCTGACCGGGGGGAATGGTATGCTGAACAACCCCCACGGTCCGCCCCCAGCACCCTGGCTCTCTGACAAAGCGTGGGCCCAGCTGGTGCAGGCAGCCAACTGTGACAGGTGAGGGACGTCATTCTCCTTATCAAAGATGCAACTTTCTCATCTCATTGCTCCTTTTTGGGAGCCTTCTCAGTAAGGTTGATTTTCATTTTGACAGGATTGCTAACATATGGAATGAATTACCAGTTAAGAGTGATTAAGAGGAGCACCATACAGACGTTTTTATAAAACACTTCATAAATGCTTAGCTACAAGTCCGCGAGTGACTTTATCCTCACCTCCTTAATTAAATCTAAAGTTTATAGGCATTTCTCATTGTCATGTTTGCTTCTCTACTCTTACCACACTAATACTCACGTTCCTGATCTCTCCTAATGTCCTCAGTCTTGAAAGGATATGAAAGTGAATGCAAAGTTGAGTGATTTTATTGAAGGTTCTTAATAGAAGTGGCCAAAACATGTTATACATTGCTGTATTCAGCTCCTTTAATGGAACTTCTTTCACCCTCCTTTTAATAAACCAGCAACACATACAATTTCATCAGCTTGGCTACACTTATTTCCTCCAGTAACTAACCAGAGGCAGTCGCTTCCAAAAAGTGACATGGTACTGAATTTCCTGTATCTGACTATATGTTTATGCAGTTTGTCAGGTATCCAGGAACACCTGGCCAACAACCTGGAGGCGTGGGAGGAGGTATACAACTCGGCGGCGCCGCACCTGGCTACCTACCCCGAGCCCTACCACCAACTGCATGGGCTCGACCACCTCGCCGTCCTCAAGTGCATCAGGCCAGACAAGATCACTCTCGCCATCCAGGTCAGTTTCACATGGATGGCACTTGAGTCATTTATTGTCATATGAATGTGATAATCATATGAATGTTGTTAATCATGGGAGAAAGTCAGGGACATATTATCAGTAGGAAAACTTGCAAACAGGTCCATATCCATGGAGACAATGGTAGCCACTTATTAGATAAATGTATTTTTGGTGTCATAGTCTTGTATCAAAAGTTATTATTTTCCTTTGAATTAAGACAATTAATCGTTGATAACACATAAGCATAAGAAAGATTGATCAACTAAACATCTCGTCTCACTTCTGTTTAGTCAAGTGCCTTTACCTGTCTAGCTATAAGGTGTGGGTGAAAACAGCCGTCATCTATGTCAGTGTACACGATCTAGGTTATGCTGCAGTTAAAACACATTAATGTCAGACGAGCGTTGTCATTGCATTAACGTTAGTAGGTCTAGTATTACAGAGAAGGGTTGCTGACGGCTTTGCCACTGTAGGTTCTGGACTGGTGGTGACTGCCATTTACGTCCCTGGCTAGTTAACTCCCCCATGTCCGTCAGGAATCTTCCTTACTCGAATTTTCTCTTTGTCGTATGAGCAGGACTTGATAGCGCGGCAGCTTGGGGAGGAGTACCTCTCGCCACCACAGTTCGATGTCTCGTCGTCTTACGCTGATTCCACCTGCAGTACGCCGCTGATTTTCATCCTCTCCCCCGGCACCGACCCCGTCGCTGACCTCCGCAGGTACCTACGGCCAGTTGCCCAGTTATGCTCTGTGTTGCCCCACCACCCTCCTAGGAATGTTATCTTCTGGCCTAAGTATCAGACTTCATTACTGTTCTCAGTCTATGGCCATACGATCACAGGATCTGAATATATTTGATCATATAGAAACCTCCAGGTTATTTTCACACTTAATTCTTTGTGTGTGAATGTATGTACATATTATATGTATCACCGGCGTACCTACTTATACTTAAATACATATAATACACATATATGTTCATTTATACTCACAAACTACTTATTTCCAGATTCGCTAAAGAGGTAGAGGTCGGTGAAGAGGATGTTCAGGTAGTCTCCTTGGGTCAGGGCCAGGTAAGCACTGGTCATAGGATATCGTAGTGTCATACTTGGTCTCGTTGCTTACCGATGGTTAAGTTAGTCCTGATGACACCCATACAAACGTGTAAAGTTAATTACGAGTAATTTTCTTAGAATGTCATCGAGGATGTAATGTCTTTTGCCTTGTTTCTGATTTAAAGTTAAGAGGCAATTCTGAAGCCTTCTGACACTTCTGAGGTCTATTGTAGTACATGTATGTAATTCTTAGCCCCACTATCTCCATCCATCTAGGATAAAGCTGGTACTAATGATACTCTCAGTCATAGCCAGGCGTTAACCTCCTCTCTATCCACATTTTGATGTAGTTTGACGCTGGTTTATATTAGAGCAAGGTTATTAGGTTCAGTAGGGTGGAGGGACAAGTCAGTTGGGAGGGAAGTTTGAATGAAGAAAAACTGGAGGAAGTGAAGTGTTTTAGATATATGGAAGGGATTTAGCAGTGGATGGAACCATGGAAGCGGACGTGAGTCACAGGGTGGGGGAGGGGGCGAAGGTTCTTAACGCGGGAGACTACGGTTAAGTATAATAAATGATAGAATATATATATATATATATATATATATATATATATATATATATATATATATATATATAATTTTTTCCCCTTCATGCTATTCGCTGTATCCCGCGTTAGCGAGGTAGCGTCAAGAACAGAGGACTGAGCCCTTGAGGGAATATCCTTACTTGGCCTCCTTCCCTGTTCATTCTTTTGGAAAACTAAAAACGAGAGAGGAGGATTTCCAGCCCCCGCTCCATATATATATATATATATATATATATATATATATATATATATATATATATATATATATATATATATATATATATTATATATATATATATATTATATATATATATATATATATATATATATATATATATATATATATATATATATATATATATATATATATATATATATATATTCTTTTTTTCTTTCAAACTATTCGCCATTTCCCGCGTTAGCGAGGTAGCGTTAAGAACAGAGGACTGGGCCTTTGAGGGAATATCCTCACCTGGCCCCCTTCTCTGTTCCTTCTTTTGGAAAATTAAAAAAAAAACGAGAGGGGAGGATTTCCAGCCCCCCGCTCCCTCCCCCTTTAGTCGCCTTCTACGACACGCAGGAAATACGTGGGAAGTGTTCTTTCCCCACTATCCCCAGGGATGTATGTGTGTGTGTGTGTGGTTAATGTGAAAGGTTAGTAATTAGAAAAATTACGGATTGTTTTCCCATTAAATATTCCTTAGTTAAATATTTCCTTCAGCAGAAACTCGTGCCAATGTATATCTATTCAGTAAAATTCAGCCTGGAATTGATGTGAGTTCTCTCAGAGATTTGTGTAGGTTATTATCTTGTGGTCCGACTAACGTCGCAGAATTCCCTGCTAACCTCCATTATCCAATGATCTGTCCAGGAATTGTTTGCGTGATGTTTCCTTCGCATATCGTATCCATGTTCTCAGCAAGTCATATTCTGAATAGGTCATATGTTCTCACTGATATACTTAGTCTGGCAAAGGGGAACATATGATTAACTATTTACTTAACCACAGTTACTGAAATAGCCTAGCTGTCTTCTATGCTAATCTAGTTTACGACTGTATGCACAATGCTGTAGGAGTCTGACCTAACTCCGAGAGAGCCCATAACTGTACTTACTGAAAGCTCAACACAAGGGTAGTGCTGGAAGTGAAACCCTTGGCTGCGTCCACAGGGGGCGGTGGCTGAGAGCATGATGCAGCAGGGAGCGGAGTTCGGGTGGTGGGTCGTGCTCCAGAACTGCCACCTGGCGCAGTCCTGGATGACACACCTGGAGATACTCTGCAGCCAGATCCTTCACTCCGACGACACCCACCCCAGCTTCCGCCTGTGGCTCACTAGCTATCCTTCTCCTGCCTTCCCTGTGTCGCTGCTGCAAGATGGTGAGTACAAGAACAACAAACTTTGTTCTCACCTTCTCCAAGACCCTTGAAATAAGTGTACTGTAATTCTCAATTTACCTTTAAAGCTTTTTCCAGCATAGTTCGTGCAGAATTTATTTTGCACATTATAATTATAGATATGAAATATTCTTAAGTCACCATACTCGTCTAAAAGTTAATTCGTTTCTTAGGCATCAAGATGACGAACGAACCTCCGAGGGGCCTCCGTGCCAACTTGCTCAAGTCGTACCACAGCAATCCCATCAACGACCCGGACTTCTTCAACTCATGCCACAACCAGCGACCATTTCAGCGACTCCTTTACGGCCTCTGCTTCTTCCATGCACTTATCCAGGAACGCAGAAACTTTGGACCCCTTGGCTGGAATGTTCCATATGAATTCAATGAGTCGGACATTAGGATCAGCGTCAAGCAACTCCAGGTAAATACACTCTGAACGTCTTTGCATAGGTAACATTTGAAGAACGCAAGCAATAGTAAGGTTATTCTATCTGCATGAACCAAACGCAGGAGACAGGTGTTTGGGGAGGAGGGAGCATACTTTCCGAAAGGTTACCACTTCTTCCTTTCACGAAGTACTTGAAATACAAAAGAGGTACGTAAGATTATCTTCCGTAAAGTACTTTCACTACAAGTTTTGCAGTAAGCTTTATTACGTGAAGTCATTTGCTATAACTAAGTGTAACAAGCCCCATACAGTGTACTACTTCACACGAATCTGTTCCCAGTACCACACACATCCTACGTCATCTGTTCTTTATATGATTATAATGAATACACATGATGATTGCTAGGTACTGATAAGTGAAGTTTTGTATGAGACGACCGTTGAAAATCGGAGATTATATGTATCAAAATCGAGTAATTAGAGGAACCAACGCGACGTCTTGAAAATCTTGAAATCTCCGGTGGCTTAGGTACTCTTCGTTTGAGGAAAATTATAACGCTTGCATCCTGAGAAGCAACGTAGTTTTGAGAGGTTGGCTATGTTTACTGAGACATGCGCTAGATACAGTACAACAGAGTTCACTTCCTTAATATCAGACAAGCGTGTAATTGATCACAGAGTTAGCATTCTCTCCTAGAAAAAGTCTGGCGTGACTGAATTTGACCCTATCAGTTCGTTGATGTTAAAACAAATAAAGGGAATGAGATTGTGCTCAACCATAACTTTTAAGCTGGAGTTTAGCAAGCCTGGAGGCGTCTACGCCAAGATATTCTCTTCATCACAAGGTTTCTTGATATACTCAGTTTTGGAATCATTTACATACCATCAAAGTATCATGCATGTGACTTACCTCCTTACCTGTGTCAGATGCTGCTCAGTGAGTGTGAGGGCAGCTCCGTGCCTCTGGAGGCTTTGGTGTACCTGACGGGCGAGTGCAATTACGGGGGCCGAGTAACCGACTCGAAAGACCGGCGCCTCTTGCTCTGTCTACTCACTAAATTCTACAACCAGGAGATCATCGAGGATGAGACGTGAGATTTAGCTTTAAGTATGGTTTTTCTGTCAATTCAATTTTCATGAAAAATAATTTGGAATATTTGAACGGAGTCAAATTTATTATGCAGAAAATTTCGAGCATTATTGATACCACTTCATGTGGTCAGGTACAAGGTGTATGGAGTACAGGACTACCAGGTGCCCGCAGCAACTACGTGGCAGGATTTTCTGGACCACATTGGCAGCCTTCCACTGTCTTCTCCACCCCAGGTGTTTGGTCTGCACGAGAATGCTGACCTCGCCAAGGACCATCGGGAAACCGAACAGGTGAGGAATCCTGGTGATGTGGATGCTGTGGAAAATTAACTCCCGATTCATTGTAGTCTCACACCGATTGACCTGAACTAATGTATATATATATATATATATATATATATATATATATATATATATATTTTTTTTTTTTTTTTTTTTTTTTTTTTTTATACTTTGTCGCTGTCTCCCGCGGTTTCGTGGTAGCGCCAGGAAACAGACGAAAGAAATGGCCCAACCCCCCCCCCCCCCCCATACACATGTACATACACACGTCCACACACGCAAATATACATACCTACACAGCTTTCCATGGTTTACCCCAGACGCTTCACATGCCTTGATTCAATCCACTGACAGCACGTCAACCCCTGTATACCACATGGCTCCAATTCACTCTATTCCTTGCCCTCCTTTCACCCTCCTGCATGTTCAGGCCCCGATCACACAAAATCTTTTTCACTCCATCTTTCCACCTCCAATTTGGTCTCCCTCTTCTCCTCGTTCCCTCCACCTCCGACACATATATCCTCTTGGTCAATCTTTCCTCACTCATTCTCTCCATGTGCCCAAACCATTTCAAAACACCCTCTTCTGCTCTCTCAACCACGCTCTTTTTATTTCCACACATCTCTCTTACCCTTACGTTACTTACTCGATCAAACCACCTCACACCACACATTGTCCTCAAACATCTCATTTCCAGCACATCCATCCTCCTGCGCACATCTCTATCCATAGCCCACGCCTCGCAACCATACAACATTGTTGGAACCACTATTCCTTCAAACATACCCATTTTTGCTTTCCGAGATAATGTTCTCGACTTCCACACATTTTTCAAGGCTCCCAAAATTTTCGCCCCCTCCCCCACCCTATGATCCACTTCCGCTTCCATGGTTCCATCCGCTGCCAGATCCACTCCCAGATATCTAAAACACTTCACTTCCTCCAGTTTTTCTCCATTCAAACTCACCTCCCAATTGACTTGACCCTCACCCCTACTGTACCTAATAACCTTGCTCTTATTCCCATTTACTCTTAACTTTCTTCTTCCACACACTTTACCAAACTCAGTCACCAGCTTCTGCAGTTTCTCACATGAATCAGCCACCAGTGCTGTATCATCAGCGAACAACAACTGACTCACTTCCCAAGCTCTCTCATCCCCAACAGACTTCATACTTGCCCCTCTTTCCAGGACTCTTGCATTTACCTCCCTAACAACCCCATCCATAAACAAATTAAACAACCATGGAGACATCACACACCCCTGCCGCAAACCTACATTCACTGAGAACCAATCACTTTCCTCTCTTCCTACACGTACACATGCCTTACATCCTCGATAAAAACTTTTCACTGCTTCTAACAACTTGCCTCCCACACCATATATTCTTAATACCTTCCACAGAGCATCTCTATCAACTCTATCATATGCCTTCTCCAGATCCATAAATGCTACATACAAATCCATTTGCTTTTCTAAGTATTTCTCACATACATTCTTCAAAGCAAACACCTGATCCACACATCCTCTACCACTTCTGAAACCGCACTGCTCTTCCCCAATCTGATGCTCTGTACATGCCTTCACCCTCTCAATCAATACCCTCCCATATAATTTACCAGGAATACTCAACAAACTTATACCTCTGTAATTTGAGCACTCACTCTTATCCCCTTTGCCTTTGTACAATGGCACTATGCACGCATTCCGCCAATCCTCAGGCACCTCACCATGAGTCATACATACATTAAATAACCTTACCAACCAGTCAACAATACAGTCACCCCCTTTTTTAATAAATTCCACTGCAATACCATCCAAACCTGCTGCCTTGCCGGCTTTCATCTTCCGCAAAGCTTTTACTACCTCTTCTCTGTTTACCAAATCATTTTCCCTAACCCTCTCACTTTGCACACCACCTCGACCAAAACACCCTATATCTGCCACTCTGTCATCAGACACATTCAACAAACCTTCAAAATACTCATTCCATCTCCTTCTCACATCACCGCTACTTGTTATCACCTCCCCATTTACGCCCTTCACTGAAGTTCCCATTTGCTCCCTTGTCTTACGCACCCTATTTACCTCCTTCCAGAACATCTTTTTATTCTCCCTAAAATTTACTGATAGTCTCTCACCCCAACTCTCATTTGCCCTTTTTTTCACCTCTTGCACCTTTCTCTTGACCTCCTGTCTCTTTCTTTTATACTTCTCCCACTCAATTGCATTTTTTCCCTGCAAAAATCGTCCAAATGCCTCTCTCTTCTCTTTCACTAATACTCTTACTTCTTCATCCCACCACTCACTACCCTTTCTAAACAGCCCACCTCCCACTCTTCTCATGCCACAAGCATCTTTTGCGCAATCCATCACTGATTCCCTAAATACATCCCATTCCTCCCCCACTCCCCTTACTTCCATTGTTCTCACCTTTTTCCATTCTGTACACAGTCTCTCCTGGTACTTCCCCACACAGGTCTCCTTCCCAAGCTCACTTACTCTCACCACCTTCTTCACCCCAACATTCACTCCTCTTTTCTGAAAACCCATACTAATCTTCACCTTAGCCTCCACAAGATAATGATCAGACATCCCTCCAGTTGCACCTCTCAGCACATTAACATCCAAAAGTCTCTCTTTCGCACGCCTGTCAATTAACACGTAATCCAATAACGCTTTCTGGCCATCTCTCCTACTTACATAAGTATACTTATGTATATCTCGCTTTTTAAACCAGGTATTCCCAATCATCAGTCCTTTTTCAGCACATAAATCTACAAGCTCTTCACCATTTCCATTTACAACACTGAACACCCCATGCATACCCATTATTCCCTCAACTGCCACATTACTCACCTTTGCATTCAAATCACCCATCACTATAACCCGGTCTCGTGCATCAAAACCGCTAACACACTCATTCAGCTGCTCCCAAAACACTTGCCTCTCATGATCTTTCTTCTCATGCCCAGGTGCATATGCACCAATAATCACCCACCTCTCTCCATCAACTTTCAATTTTACCCATATTAATCGAGAATTTACTTTCTTACATTCTATCACATACTCCCACAACTCCTGTTTCAGGAGTATTGCTACTCCTTCCCTTGCTCTTGTCCTCTCACTAACCCCTGACTTCACTCCCCAGACATTTCCAAACCACTCTTCCCCTTTACCCTTGAGCTTCGTTTCACTCAGAGCCAAAACATCCAGGTTCCTTTCCTCAAACATACTACCTATCTCTCCTTTTTTCACATCTTGGTTACATCCACACACATTTAGGCACCCCACTCTGAGCCTTCGAGGAGGATGATCACTCCCCGCGTGACTCCTTCTTCTGTTTCCCATTTTAGAAAGTTAATACAAGGATATCGTAGAAAGCGCTGAGAGGGACTGGCACAATATTTGTATAAATTGAATATACTCACCAAAGCATAAGGTACTGACTACATCTACCAACTAATTCTGAAGACTATGTAATATAATGTTGCAGCTGTTCCGAGGAATCCTACAGCTGGAGCCACAGCTGGGCAGCAGCGTGACGGGCGATGTGGCTGTGGTGGTGCGGGACCTGGCCTGCGAGATCTTGGCCCGCCTGCCTCCACAGTTCGACCTGGCGGAGGTGGAGCAGCGCCACCCTATCAGCTACACCCAGTCCCTCAATACCGTCCTCAGGCAGGTCAGTTCTCCTACCCAGCACTTTTCCAAAGTATTTCAAGTAAATCATACTTTTATCGTCTGTTGATATAACTACACTGAAGATGACTGGGGTAAACCATGGAAAGTTTTGTGGGGCCTGAATGTGGAAAGGGAGCTGTGGTTTCGGTGCATTATACATGACAGCTAGAGACTGAGTGTGAACGAATGTGGCCTTTGTTGTCTTTTCCTAGCGCTACCTTGTGCACATGCGGGGGGAGGGGGTTGTCATTTCATGTGTGGCGGGGTGGCGACGGGAATGAATAAGGGCAGACTATGAATTATGTACATGTGTATATATGTATATGTCTCTGTATGTATATATATGTATTCGTTGAGATGTATAGGTATGTATATGTGCGTGTGTGGACGTGTATGTATATACATGTGTATGTGACCAAGAGGATATATGTGTCGGAGGTGGAGGGAACGAGGAGAAGTGGGAGACCAAATTGGAGGTGGAAAGATGGAGTGAAAAAGATTTTGTGTGATCGGGGCCTGAACTTGCAGGAGGGTGAAAGGAGGGCAAGGAATAGAGTGAATTGGATCGATGTGGTATACCGGGGTTGACGTGCTGTCGGTGGATTGAATCAGGGCATGTGAAGCGTCTGGGGTAAACCATGGAAAGCTGTGTAGGTATGTATATTTGCGTGTGTGGACGTATGTATATACATGTGTATGGGGGTGGGTTGGGCCATTTCCTTCGTCTGTTTCCTTGCGCTACCTCGCAAACGCGGGACACAGCGACAAAGCAAAAAAAAAAAAAAGAATATATATATATATATATATATATATATATATATATATATATATATATATATATATATATATATATATATATATATATATATATATATATATATATATATCATTTATCATTTTATTTATCTATTTATTTATCCGAGGGATAGGGGAGAAAGGATACTTTGCACGTGTTCCTTGCAAGTCGTGGAAGGCGACTAAAAGGGAAGGGAGTGGGGGCTGGAAATCCACCCCTCCCGTTCTAGATTTTCCAAAAGAGGGAACAGAGAACTGGGCCAAGTGAGGATATTTCTTCTCAGGTTTAGTCCTCTGTTCTCAGCGCTACCTCGCTGACGCGGGAAATGGCGAATATGTAATATACATTTGTATATATATATATATATATATATATATATATATATATATATATATATATATATATATATATATATGTATATACACACACACACAAGGAGAGTGACCAAAGATGAGATGTACACATGATAAATACATTAAACTTCTCACGAACAACATAATTTTCCATCGAGCTGCAACATCCCTGCATCCTTCAGGAGCTGCTGCGCTACAACCGACTAATAGCTACTATCAAAACCTCGTTAAAAGGAGTGAAGAAGGCGGTGAGTGGGGAGAGCCTCATGTCTGACGAGGTGGAGACGACTTACCAGGCCTTAGTCCTAGGACGAGTGCCCCCAGACTGGGAAAGTCGCTCTTACCCCTCTAGGAAAGCCCTCGCTCCTTACATCAGCGACCTCCTTCACAGGTACACTCTTACGCAGTGAGTCTGGTTGACTTGATTCGTGAGTTTAATATTCTTTGGTCTCTCAGTTGCATGGGCTGATAAAAGGAGATATAAGTTATTTTCAAAATCATCTGTAAAAATACTTTTCATTTAATACCTTCATGAATTCTAGATTTATACGTCAGACTTTTAAGGTATAGATTTGGAGCGTATAATGCTTTGGAAATTATCCCCATGGCCAGAAGCATCACAGCATGTGAACCAAGACTATACAGGATAATACAGAAGATACGTATTGAATGCCTCATTGAAAGCCCAGCAGTTTTACCAGTACATCTTTGTGACTATTCTGGATTTCCCGCACGAAATGTTCGTGTTCATCCTGAAACAGGTTTTTCAACGAGGTGCTGGAATGGAGAAAGTGTGTTTGTTTCAGTTCCTGCTCCTGTTCCCCCAGGCTGAAGTTCTTCCAGCGGTGGGTGGACGAGAAGATCCCTGACTTGTTCTGGTTCTCTGGTCTATTCTTCCCGTACACCTTCCTCACGGGGATTCGCCAAAACTACGCCAGGAAACACGCCATACCCATTGACAGAATTTACTTCCAGTTCAAGGTAAGGCTTGTAATATTTACCTATTTACGTTTTCCCTTCCTTATTGCTTATATCTGTAAAAGATCGACATACGACCTTACAGTTGAACACCCGAACCTCTCATGAACCTAATAGACTTCCAGAACGTTAGAGCGATAGCAAATCTATCACAGAATTCGGATTCTAATACTGTTACATCTGCTTGATGGACGGCGTTTATACTGCAGTGAGATGAACGTGCAGAAAAATGCATAAGAACCAGTCCAAACAGGGGGGCAGCCGTTTAGATCTATTCATCTATTTTAATAAAATTGTGTTAACAAGAAACTTCTGCTTAGACTGTGGTAGAAGTGTGGCAGGATAGGTCAGTTATTGTAAATTGATACATCCAAACCACAAAAGCATAATCCGTATCGAGCAAGAAAGATTATTCACTTAAATTTTTCGTATCTGGTGTTATTTTCGAATGTTTCCTAAACCTTCCTTCTCTGTCAACCAAATTTGCGTTTACAAACAGGTAATGGACAAGGAGGTGGAGGACATAATCCAGGAATGTATTCGACCCAACTTCGTGGAGCTCCCGGAGGTGATTGAGCGATTGCCAACGCCCAACATGCGCGGTCAGTACCACCCTCACGACACTGATCTGGAGGACGAAGACTCCCTGGCTGACGATGAA
Source organism: Panulirus ornatus (assembly GCF_036320965.1). NCBI lineage: Eukaryota > Metazoa > Arthropoda > Malacostraca > Decapoda > Palinuridae > Panulirus > Panulirus ornatus. The sequence continues at coordinate 12,227,899 of NC_092260.1, read as the reverse complement.
GACTCCCAGTTGGAAGAGGAAAGCGATCAGGTAAAGAAAGGAAGAGGCACTAGGTAGCGAGAGCCAAGAGAAAGTGAATTACCTAGGAAGGAGAAGGAAGGTAGGAGGGGACAAGATAATGCAAGAGGGGAAAAGAGATCAGATCCAGAGGAAGAACCTTAACTGTGGAGGAATCACAATAGCCACATAAAGGGAGAAAAGTAGGGAGCTGTATAACGAAGGAGAAGACCTCCTACAGTAATGTGGAGAGTTCTAGTTGATAAAACGTTACCTAATAAGGAATAGACAGAAATCTTGGGTTGTGAAGTAACAATAAGATTATAGAAATGAACCTTGAACGATGCATAGGAAGCTTTGTTAAATGAGGAGCACCCAGTTTTAGGAACAACATGATGTTGATGAAAGAATGAGATTTGTTAGGTTATTGCTGATGGCCAAGTTATTATTCATATCTAAAGACAAACGATGATGGAGGAGGTCTGCGAATGACTGAAAGACAGGTAGGTGGATAAACAAGAAACTAGGTTTGATGAAGAGGCAAGAGCCATATAATGGATGAGGACGAGTATTGATGAAGCGGACGTGCTGTGATGAAGGTGGACCTGCGTGAAAAGAGGGAAGCCTTGAGTAATGGAAGAATTTAGTGGAAACGAATAGTACAGTAGCTTATCCAGCGAGTGTCAGTGATGGATGGGACCTAGGATAACGGATGTTGGGTGATGGAGAGGAACTTGGGATAAAAGAGGATACACTGGAATGGACTGGACTGATGGACCATAAATAGCAAGGGTGGGTACAGAGACGACGGAGATGGAGTCGCACTGATGAAGGAAAGCATGGATGGATGATGAGGGGAAATCAATTTTGAATGTAGAACATGGGTTGATTGAAGTGGGATTAGGACCTGGAGCGATAGAGAACGAGAGAAGAAAACCTAGTTGATTAAGGGGGGCCCACGGAGATGAAGAGGGAGTCTATGGTAATAAAAAAAACTTCGTATGATTGTGGGACCTGAGGTTTTAGGTGTTTAGCTTGTGAATTAGGTGATCTCTGAATAATATTACAGGACGTGAGTGTTGGAAAGGAATATGGTGTAATCGAAAAGAACCCTGAAGAGTGGGGAACAAGGGTGATGGAAATAGGCCTGTGGTAATAAATATAGATGTAGAAGAGTAGAGAGGTTTCTGAGGTGATACAAGGGCCATTGTGTATTGGCCAGAGATCACTAATGAACGGGGAACTTGGAGTGGTGGAAAGAGAATCCTAGGGTTACGGAGGGGATCTTGGAGTGGTAAATACAAGCACAGGGATTCTCCTGGAATGGATAAACAAACTTGAGACGATAAGGAGAGAGCTGAAGACGATGGAGAGGAGCTGGGGATGACGAAGGGAAGCATGGAATGATAGAGGGGAACCTAACATGATTGAGGGGAGCCGGGATGTTAGAAGAGAGACTCTACTCATTGCACAGAATGGTAGTGACAGGAGATCTTAAGCAGTGAAAGTGACTGGTGAGGAATTGGATGACACCGAAGTGATTAGGGTGTGTAAGGAGAACTCAGTAGTGGAGGGGAATCTGGAGTAAGGGTTATACAAGGATTCCTATGGTAAGGGGTGGAGACCTGTGGTGATTGAGTGAAATTTAGGATGATGGGAGGGATCTTTTGTGATGGAGAGGACCAAGAGCAAAAGGGAGAAGACATCTGGATTGATAGGGAGCATGAGATGATAGAGAACAGATGAGAAATAGTGGAACAGGACCTAAGGTGTTGAAGAATAACCTATTTTGCTAGCATGGGACCTAAACTTGAGGCGGAGTACACGGGAGAGACAGATGAGAGAAGACCTGATGATCTAACATGAGATCTGCTGATGGACAGTAGTAGGATCCTATGTGGGTTAGGACAGAATAGTAAAGCAATTAAGGGTGACCAGGGATGGTGAAAATGGACCTGAAATAAAGGAAAACCTGCCCTAGGATTATAAATGGAAAGCTAGGGAATTGAAATGCGACGTGAGGTTGTAAATATGAGCCTGATGTGATGGAGAAATCGAGAGGAACCTTAGTTATGAAATGTGATCCCAAATGATGAAAAGGATGCTGAGTAGATGGAAGGATTTCCAGTAGTGATGGAGAGGGATCTGGAGCTATGGAAGGGGGTCTTGAGTAATGAAAGTAGAACCTGGAACAAGTAGGTGACGACTCAAGGGTGGCAGAAGACGCTTGATTTGATAATACACTCGCTATGATGCTTGGAATTAATGATGAAATATTCCCGTCTACAGAAGGTTAAGGTCCCACGCGAGCGGCAGGAGGAGGTGGACACCAGCGACGACGACTTACAGAGCAAAAATCTCGATGCTGATGACGTCATTTATCAGGTCATCCCCCGCCAAGCTGAGGGAGGCACCTATACCTGGGTCAGTGTACATAATACATCAAGCAGGGTAACCTAGATTAGCATATATACGAGATCAGTTGAAATAACACGTCAGTAGCAATCACAGTTAAGGCGACATCACTATGACCAGCATAACTAACTGGTCAGGTGAGGTCTTTTGGATTCTTATGAACGATAAATTAAGGAAATCATCCGGGGTCATTGTACATTATTATAGGCCGTGAGGTTGTGTAAGTCAAGGTAGGTCACTTGGATAAGAATAAATTTCAGGTTAAGCGATTTCGCTTGGGAATGTACAAATCATAGATTGAACGAGGCATCAAAACCAGTTGTACTGTAGTTCCCCTTCCCTTACAAGGTAGTTTCTAAAGCATTAACTGTGAGATATTTTGCAGGGGTTCTTCCTGGAGGGGGCGCGCTGGGACCGTGAACAGCGGTGCCTGGCGGAGATGTCAGCTAAGCAGCTGCACGACCAGCTGCCTATCGTCCTCTTCCAACCTGCCACCCTGCCGGACACCCAACACCACCAGAGTAAGTCCTTCTGCCCTCACCTTACACAGCATGACACCCAGCAAAATCAGGATAGGATCCTTTGCTCTCACCTCAACGTATCGTACAGCCAGCACCACTTAGACAGGTTCCTGTGCCCTCACTTTACCTTGCCGGACACCTACCGCCACATGGATAAGTTTCTCTGCTATCACCTTTCCCTGCCAGAAATCCAGCACCAAGAGGGTAGGTTCCCATGTCCTTCCCTTACCTTGCCAAGCACACAGCAATACCAAAATAGGTTCCTCTGCCCTCACCTTACCCTGCCGGAAACCTAGCACCTCCAGGATAGGTTCCTCTACCCTGTCCTTACCCAACCGAACACCCAGTGCCACCAGGAAGATTCCACTGCCTTTACCTTACCGTGCCGGACACCTAGCACCACCAGGACAGGTTCCTCTGTCCTCACCTTACCCTGACGGACACCCGGCACCACCGGGACAAGTTCTTCTGTCCTCACTTTACCCTGACGGACACCCAGTACCACTAGGAAAGATTTCTCTACCCCTACATTACCTTTTCGGATACCCAGCATTACTATAATAGGTTTATCTTCTATTAGCTTACCCTACTGGACACCCAGCACCACAAAGATAGGTTCCTCTGTCCTGACCTTACACTGCCGGATACCCAGCACCAACAGGAAAGGATCCTCTGTCCTCATCTTACCTTGCCGGACACCTAGTACCACCAGGATAGGTTCTTCTGTCCCCATTTTACCCTGCCGGATACCCATTACAACCAGGATAGGTTTCTCTGCCCTCAGCTTACCCTGCCAGACACCCAGCACCACCAGGATAGGTTCCTCTACCCTCAGCTTACCCTGCCAGATACCGAGTACCACCAGACATTGTTCCTTTGCCTTTATCTTACCCTGTTGGATACCCACCACCACAAGCATAGGGCCTCTGCTGTTATCTTACCCTGCCGGATACCTAGCACCACTAGAGTAGATTCCTCTACCCTTACCTTACCCTGCCGAACACCCATCACCATCAGTAAAGGTTCATCTGTCCTTATCTTACCCTGCCGGACATCTAGCATCACTAGGATAGGTTGGTCTTCCTTCAACTTAACCTGTCGGACACCCAGCACCGCTAGGATAGTTACTCTGCCCTTATGTCATCCTGCCGGATACCCAACACCACCAGGGTAGGTTCCTCTATCCTCAGCTTACCCTTCCGGACACCTAGTACCACCAGGATAGGCTAATTTGTCCTCATCTCACCCTACCGGACACCCAGCACCACCAAAATTGGTTCAACTACTCTCACCTTACCCTTACCGGACACCCAGCATTACTAGGGTAGGTTCCTCTGCCCTCACTTTACCCTGCCAAACACCCAACACCACCAATATAGGTTCCTCTGTCCTCACCTTACGCTGCCGGATACCCACCACTACTAGGATTGGTTTCTCATCACCCACTTTACCCTGCCGGGCACACAGCACCACCAGGATAGTTTCTTCTGCCGTCACCTTTCCCTGCCGGACATCTAACTCACTAGGTTAGGGGACTGTGCCTTCAACTTATCTTGCCGGACTCCAGGCACGTCCACGATAGGTTCTTCTACCTTTACCTTACCCTGCCAGACACCCAGCACTACTAGGATAGGATCCTCTGCCCTGCCGGACACCCAACACTCATAGAATAGGTGCTTCTGGCCTTATCTTACCCTACAGTACACCCAGCACCACTTGGATAGGCTCATCTGTCCTCAGCTTACCCTGCCGGACACCCAGCACTACTAGGATAGGTTCCTTTTCCTTTATGTCACCCTCCCGTATATTCAGCACCACCAGAATGGGTTTCTCTGCCCTAATCTTTTCCTACCGGACATCTAGCATCACCAGGATTGACTCATCTGTCCTTACCTTACCGTGCCGGACACCCTGCACTACCGAGAGAGGTTTCTCTGCCCTCACCTTATCCTGCCTGACGCCCAGCACCACTAGGATAGGTTCCTATGCTCTCACCTTACTCTCCCGGTTACCCAACACCACCGGGATAGGTTCCTCTGCCCTCACCTTACCCTGCCGGATACCACACCACATATTGTCCTCAAACGTTTCATTTCCACCACATCCACCCTCCTCCGCACAACGCTATATAGCCCATGCCTCGCAACCACATATTGTTGGAAATACTATTCCTTCAAGTATACCCATTTTTGTTCTCCGAGATAACGTTTTACGCGCAGTCTCCATTGCTCTAAGAACCGTCGCCCCCTCCCCCACCTTATGACTCGCTTCCTCTTCCATGGTTCCATTCGCTGCCAAGTTCACTCTCAGATATCTGGAACACCACTTCCTCCAATTTTCCCCCATTCAAACTTACATCCCAACTAACTTGTCCCTCGACCCTGTTGAACCTAATAACCTGCTTTTATTCACATTGAGTCTCAACTTTTTCCTTTCTGACACTCTTCCAAACAAACGTCACCAACTACTGCAGATTCTCTCTCGAATCAGCCACCAGTGCTGTATCATCGGCGAACAACTGACTCACTTTCCAATCTTTCTCATTCCCAACAGACTGCATACTCGCCTCTCTCTCCCAGACTTGCATTTACCTCCCTCACCACCCCATCCTTAAACAAATTAGCTAACCATGGTGATATCACACACCCTTGCCGCGGACCGACCTTCACTGGGAGCCAATCACTCCTCTCTTCCTACTCGTACACACACCTTACACCCTTGATAAAAACCTCTCTGCTTCTAGCGGCTTGTCCCCCACACCATATATTCTAAAGTCCTTCCATTAAGTATCTCTGTCAACCCTATCACATGCCTTCTCCAGATCCATAAATGCCACATACATATCCATTCTTTTTGTAAGTATTTTTCACACATTCTTCAAAGCAAACGCCTGATCCGCAAATCCTCTACCACTTCTAAAACCACACTGCTCCTCCCCAATTTGATGCTCTGTACATGCCTTTACCCTTTCAATCAATACCCTCCCATATAATTTTCCAGGTATACTTAACAAACTTATGCCTCTGTAGTTTGAACACTCACCTTTATCCCCTTTGCCTTTATAAAGTGGCACTATACATGCATTTTTCCAATCCTCAGGCACTTTACCATGATCCATACATACAATGAATATCCTTACCAACCAATCAATCAACAACACAGTCATCCCCTTTCTTGATAAATTTCACTGCAATACCATCCACTCCCGCCGCCTTGCTGGATTTCATCTTCCGCAAGGTTTTCACCACCTCTTCTCTTCAACAAACCACTCTCCTTGTCTCTCTCATTTAGTATACCACTCCGACCTGCCACTCTATCATCAAACACATCTAGCAATCCTTCAAAATGCTCACTCCATCACTACTTGTTATCACTTCCACTTTTGTTCCCTTCACCAATGTCCCCAGTTGTTCTCTTGTCTTTCGCACATTATTTACCTCCTAAAGTTTGATGATGCTTTCTCCTCCCCAGCTCTTATATGCCCTCTTTTTCAACTCTTGCACCATCCGCTTGACCTGCCGCTTTCTCTTTTACATCTCTCAGTCATTTGCACTCCTACCCTGTAAGCACGGCCCAAATGCCTCTCTTCTCTTTCATTAGCAACTTTATTTCTTCATCCTACCACTCGCTACCCTTTTTGATATTATAGTCTATTATATATATATATGTGGGATCTTGAGATGTATGTGAAAATCTTAGAAAGCAAATGATTTTATGTCATTTATGGATCTGGAGAGCAAGAGCTCGTGAAGATTAAGAATATATGGTGGAGCAATTGTTAGAGATGAAAGTTTTATGATGTAAGGCATGTGTATAGAAGAGAGAAATATTGGTCTAGTGAAGTAGGTTGCGGCAGGGGTGTTCCCATGTTGTTTATTTGTTATGGATGGGGTTGTTAGGGAGGTAAATGCAAGAGTCCTGGAAAGAGGGGCAAGTATGAAAGTCTGTTGGGGATGAGAGAGCTTGGGAAGTGAGTCAGTTGTTGTTCGCTGATGATACAGCGCTGGTGGCTGATTCATGTGAGAAACTGCAGAAGCTGGTGACTGAGTTTGGTAAAGTGTGTGGAAGAAGAAAGTTAAGAGTAAATGTGAATAAGAGCAAGGTTATTAGGTACAGTAGGGGTGAGGGTCAAGTCAATTGGGAGGTGAGTTTGAATGGAGAAAAACTGGAGGAAGTGAAGTGTTTTAGATATCTGGGAGTGGATCTGTCAGCGGATGGAACCATGGAAGCGGAAGTGGATCATAGGGTGGGGGAGGGGGCGAAAATTTTGGGAGCCTTGAAAAATGTGTGGAAGTCGAGAACATTATCTCGGAAAGCAAAAATGGGTATGTTTGAAGGAATAGTGGTACCAACAATGTTGTATGGTTGCGAGGCGTGGGCTATGGATAGAGATGTGCGCAGGAGGATGGATGTGCTGGAAATGAGATGTTTGAGGAAAATGTGTGGTGTGAGGTGGTTTGATCGAGTAAGTAACGTAAGGGTAAGAGAGATGTGTGGAAATAAAAAGAGCGTGGTTGAGAGAGCAGAAGAGGGTGTTTTGAAATGGTTTGGGCACATAGAGAGAATGAGTGAGGAAAGATTGACCAAGAGGATATATGTGTCGGAGGTGGAGGGAACGAGGAGAAGAGGGAGACCAAATTGGAGGTGGAAAGATGGAGTGAAAAAGATTTTGTGTGATCGGGGCCTGAACATGCAGGAGGGTGAAAGGAGGGCAAGGAATAGAGTGAATTGGAGCGATGTGGTATACAGGGGTTGACGTGCTGTCAGTGGATTGAATCAAGGCATGTGAAGCGTCTGGGGTAAACCATGGAAAGCTGTGTAGGTATGTATATTTGCGTGTGTGGACGTGTGTATGTACATGTGTATGGGGGGGGGGGGGGGGGGGTTGGGCCATTTCTTTCGTCTGTTTCCTTGCGCTACCTCGCAAACGCGGGAGACAGCGACAAAGTATAAAAAAAAAAAAAAAAAAAAAAAAATATATATATATATATATATATATATATATATATATATATATATATATATATATATATATATATATTGGAAAGGATCACAATTTTGCACGTGATCAAGTATATTCCTATGAGTCCACGGGGAAAATGAAACACGATAAGTTCCCAAGTGCACTTTCGTGTAAGTTAGCAAGGAAATCATAGAGTTGAACCCAAACCTCCCATTGACACCAAGAATCTTTTAGTTCTTCCTTTTAATAATAATCTTACTTTACTTCCCATGTTGCTTGAATCCTTTAATATAAATGTTGCCTTCAGCAGTGATGATACTATAAAGAATATCTTAATCAGGAACTCACCAGAAAATTCTCCTGGGTGCATCTATATAGTGCCATGTAGAAATTGTGATAAGATTTATGCTGGGCAGCCTGGTAAGGATCTTTCTGTTAGGCTTAAGCAATATGAATATGATATATAAGAACAGGACAAGAATCAAATGCCTTGTTTAATCACGTTGAAAACTACGATCATTGTATTGGCTGGGGCAATGCCATCTCAATTGCTAATTCTTAACTCCATTACCACGAGAAATATCATTAAATCTAATATTATTAGATACACAAAGAGTTATAGCCTTAATATTAGTGAAGGTCTATACAAATTGGATAGCTGTATTGTTGATAAAATTTGTAAACAATTCCCCTTGTTGATACGCTCGTTGTCTGTCTTGGACGATCACGTGTTTACCAAATGGCGTCCTAGCTACGCCTCTTCGTTGTATATCAGCTGTTATATTTCTTTCTTGTATCTCCCCTTATGATGTGATTATTCCACGAAAGTGCACTTGGGAACTTATCGTGTTTCATTTTCCCCGTGGACTCATAGGCATATATATATATATATATATATATATATATATATATATATATATATATATATATATATATATATATATATATATATATATATATGCCCAGTCCTCTGTTCTTAACGCTACCTCGCTAATGCGGGAAATGGCGAACAGTTTGAAAGAAAGAAAATATATATATATATATATATATATATATATATATATATATATATATATATATATATATATATATATATATATATAAAGAGAGTTTGAGAAATAGATGGACAGATAGATGGATGATAGATATCTTTTTATTAACAAAATATTACGCATATTAATTGACCTCTGTACAATTCCATGTATGCAGATGTGAGTGCGAAGGATAACGAGGATGAGGAGGAGACAGGTACTTACCGTTGTCCTGTATACCGAACCAGCGAGCGGAGCGGTACACTCACCACCACTGGACACTCCTCCAATTACATTCTCGACCTGGTGCTGCCTTCCACTTTACCAGCCCACCACTGGGTCAGCCGCGGAGCTGCAGCCCTCACCCAGTTGGATGATTAAGTTGTGCATAATGCCCTGGGCGCCCACTTTTATAGAACACATAATGCTTTCCAACAGCTAGAATTCGAACCCTTTAACAAGTTGTGTGGGAAATTGGTACGCTCGTTCGCTCCCACACAAATGCTAGTGTATTTGAATCCTTGCTGTTGGAGGGCGCTTTATCACCGGATCCCACTTCTTTGAAGTTACACTACGATTGAAAAGTCATCTGTATCATCGTTAGTTGACGAAAGATAGCGCGGTCTCGCGAAGGAACTTATCGCTTCGAAGGAGTCCGTCCTGTCCCTGCCACTGAATGAGGCGCAACTTTGTAGCCTCAGGAATTCATAGATGGTGGTCCTGGGATTGTATAATGATGTATATAACTTATAGGATGTTACTGGACTTCTCCTGCTTGTGGTTATATCATCGGTAGGCTGCATCATAGTCAGTTAAAGAGAGTATAGTTTCATCGAAGAACTCGCTCCAAAGGAGTCCAACATTTCCCTGTTTCTGATTATATCGAAGGCTCAAAGCTGCAAGAGCCCCGTAAATTGGTCCTGGAGTTACATGAGAATACGATAGTGATTATAATGATATGATAATATAGTAATAGAAATAAATCTAGCCTTCCCATGTTAGCAAGTTAGTGCTAGGAACAGGCGAAGAATGAATTCATTCGCCCACATCCATTTTCCAGCTGCTAAGTATAATGCACTTGAACCACAGACCCCAATTCACAACCAGGCCCTCCAGATCTTTCCGCAGTTTCGTCTTTTCCCCTCATATACCCTGTATACCGCATTGCTCTAATTCATTCCGTCTCGAGCACGCTTTCTGCCTGTTCAAGTCCCGGGTACTCAGATCTTTTTCACTCCATCCTTTCATCTTCAATTCGGTCTCCTCCTACCTCCTCCTCCTTATCACCTCCACCAACGAAATGTATACATTCATGTTCAGCTCTTCATTCATCCTCTCCAAATGTCCAAACCATTTCAGTACACTCTTGTTTCCTCATCCATACTCCGTATAAACTTACTTCTCTCCTACCCTATGATTTTTAACTCGATCTAATCCTCTCACACATGCTGTAACTCTGTGATATAGCTTCTGAGTGCAACAGATGATTCATTTTGTGAAATTTTACGTGTTACTTTTATGATATATAATTTTTCTTTTATAATTCTTATACTTTTTAACCATGAATTGAGCTTACAGCCATAAAGAATTTAATTTTGTATAATGTATGCAATTTGACAATAAAGACATATCCAGTACATTCACCTTCTTCTGTACTTTTTCATCTAAATATCACGCCTTTCATGCACACAACACCGTCCGGACTACTATACCATCAAATATACCCATTTTTGTCTTCTCGCACATTCCTTAATGCTTCCAGGATCTTTGCCCACCTCACCCACGCACTGACTCACTTCAGCCTCTACGGTTCCATTTGGTGGCATGCCCACTCTCGAGTACCTAAAACAGTTCACTTCAAGTTTTCTCTCCCAAACTTACACCCCAATTAACCATGTTTTAATGACATTTTTCTCAGCTTTCACACGCTCTCCCAAACTCAAAAACCAACTTTTTTCCAATTTCTCGCTCGAGTCTGCGACCAGCGCTGTGTCATCAGCAAGCACTGACTGTTTCACCACCCCAACTCCTGCACCTCCCCAACCCCTGCATACTTGACCCTTTACCAAAGGTGACTTTTGGCTTGCGGTATAACCTCAGGCTATTAGCCTGATAATAGCCTGAAGTGCAATGTTTTAAGAAATTCATCCATTTATATATATATATATATATATATATATATATATATATATATATATATATATATATATATATATATATATATATAGTTGAGAAACTGTTTGTGAAAAGTGATGCCCACTCATCTTGTTGCTTATTCAGTCGTTGTGAGAATATGTCGTTTTCAGCTGATAAAGGAAGCTTCTTTCTGATATAGCTTAAGATTGATGCAAATGAGTACTACATCACCTAGACATGTCTTACTGTTAGTGTAATCATCTTACCTGAAGGTTAGTGTACTGTTGAAACATTCGCTTAAACTTTACCACTGGGCTCTTACTTTAGATGGCTCATGATCATTGTAGAGTTATAGTTTCCATTCGTTGTTCAAGATCTTTAGTTTACCTAATAACAAGATGGATGTTGAATATAACGAAGCAGCAGCAGACAAATTTAGTTTGAGAATGGTTTTAAGCAATGTAATGCACAGTACGTACTGTAACAGATAATAATATATGTAGGAAGATAGATAATTCATTCTGCTTATCACTCTTATACAGAAAAACAGATCTCATGAATGGTTGTTATAATAGCATATGTAAATGCTCTTCATATCGTATTATTACTCCATACTTTTTCGTATTACGAATATTATTGTGGTTTAGAAACCTATTTCCAGATAATGTTTTGAATATTTGAACATGTGCAGTGTATTCCGTAGTTGTACTTCACTCAGTTATAAATGCAAACCACTCCAGTTTATACACATTAAGAGTGTTCCATAAACAATTTTTGCAGTTCATAAGGTACTGATTCCTTTTTAGCTCCGTAAAGTTGATTAAAATCAATTCAGATCTTTAACTTTTCAGGCACATAAACATAAACAACTTCTTGCTGTGCTCTAGTTCATTTGCTTTGTGTACCGTTCTTAGTGTTTGTTTTTTGTAGCAACCAAAAATTTGAATTGATACAGATTTGGGAAAATTGGTGAGTAGTGTAGAAAATCTAGAGAGTGCTGTCCGAATATATATATATATATATATATATATATATATATATATATATATATATATATATATATATATATATATATATACTTTTATGTATAATAGCAGAGCTTTTACATTATTTTGGCTAAACGAGATCTTTGGGATCTTTCCTAGATAAGTCTTTGGTTCATCAAAATTCCCAAGAATTTGATAGTTATTTGTTTTATTGATTCAGTGACAATTTGCAGACAACAAACCATGTGTTCAATTTGTCGGGCTTGGTATCGCACTCATGTTCTACAAGCTTGTTATAAATTGCTGTACGTACAAAATATATCAATCAGCTTTGCACCTCTGGTCGTTTCAGTGTTAATCATTCATGCATATGGTACCGAGCTGCTGTGATAAACTATTGGCTAGTCTTCCGATAAGCAAGTTTTTTTTTCTTTTGTTTTAAGAAATAAAGATAATGCATCGTTTTGAAGCTTTGTATGCCAGATGTTTGGTACGTAAACAATGAATTATCTCGTCATATCAGTATGCCCTTCACTTCTATGCCGCCGTTTACAAGCATATATCTAGATTTATGCTGTATTAATCCAACTCGCTATGTTTGACACTTGTATGAAAAGGGTTTGTTGAATGATATTTTGCTGGAATTTGATGCCATAATTGAATGAGGCAGAAAATATCCGAAGACAGAATTAGCTCACGTGACGAGTTTGAACCTTGTTAATGGGGAAAAAGCTTCCGAAGCTGAAGACTGCAAACAACGCCGCGAAGCACCGGCAGTCATCGGCAGCGGATGGAAACGGGCTATGCATACATGCTGTTAGGGCATGTATAGTCATATTATTATCTTGAACACCTTAGCAGTATAGAATATGACATTATTGCTGCAGGCAATGGTATGTTTTGTTGACGGATTAGATGTGTTGTTAGTTACAATTGTTCAAAATTTTATGTTGTATATAGAAAATAAATATTACTTTTTTTTAAATTTCTTTGTTGCTGAATCCCCTGCTGGCAGTATTAGCCATACACAACCACTTTTATATTGCAGGCTTTTCCCTGAGTCTACAGCAATGTTTTGGTCAATAAACGCATCCCTTCTGGAGCTGCATCACCCTCCGTAAGTACTTCTCGCAGAGATTCTCAGTCATTTATTACAATGTTTTATGTAAATGCACACGATATGTAAAACAAATGTTTAGTATTAGAGCCAACAGCATTGGAATGATTGGTATCTCTGAATACTGTCATTCATATAGAAGACAGAGAGAGATCCTTGACGAATGTGTAATTCCAGGTATACTATATTTGACAGTGACAAGAAACAGAATGGGCAGTGGCATATTGCCTCTAATCAAAAACCAGTTTTAATCTTGTGTTGAAAAGTTTTGTAGCTGTTGATACTGTCGGTTCCATTTCTTATGGAATTAAAGATAAACTTCATAAAAAAATGAAAATAGGGTAAATTCTCTGACTCCTAGCACAGGAGCCAAAGCTATACGAAAGACTGTAAGACCATTTGGCACAGAACTGGAATGAAAAAGACTACGTTAGTGCTTTATGGCACAGCAATCCCAACAATGCTATTTGGTCGCAAGTTGATAAGATAGAGAGTAGGTTAATAAGTAAATAAGAGAACACTTCGTCCAAAGATATGGTTGACTACATAGCAGCCTCACTTATGTAAGCGTCACTCCTGTTTCAGAAACGTACTGATTGATGATCTCTACCCAAAAACCTATTAGAATTAAATGTTATTCCTTCTTCCATACAGTTTCCCCTTTTTCATTATCATTAGTTAAGAGTGATAATGAATATTTGTATTCCAAAGTATAGTATCGCATTTTGAAATCACTAATTTGAATGTTAACTTTCATAGCACCGTCATCAAGAAAGATTATATTCTTAAGTAATTCATAATACACATTTGCCGATACTCGTTTGTTGTTCAGGGCGATTTCTCTGTCACTTTCCTAGAGGATTGAGCATTTTATTGTCATTTAATATCGAAAGATTTGATAATAGACAAGGAAACACATTGTTAATCAAATCATATATTTTCGTGTGGAAATGATAACACCCCAGTAATACAGAGCTACAGTAAGATGATACATAAAATACCTTACCTTACATCAAATGAGTAAACATATCAGTATAGCGAAGATAGATGGAAGAAAGTCAATAGGCTGGGTATACATGAAGAAAAAGATGGTATGATTTGAAGAACTGGAATCACCTTTTCCTAAAAATTTCCACTTTGTGGTCAATGTGGAAATTTTTAGCAAAAGGAGCCAATTGGTTGTATAGAGTAACAAGGTGAGAATTTTGTGAAGGCGTAAAAACTTGATTTCCTGACACTAGATAAACCAAACCTGTTCATGTGACAAGTTGAGGGAACTAAAAAGGTTATGCCTTTATAGTTAGTTTCCTTTTCACAGAAACGATGTGATATGAATTTAAGTGCTGCTGATAAAGAAATTTTTTCCGTTTCTTCTATGCTGGCTGAGACGGCACTGGCAGCCGAGAACCTAATCAAGGCCATCCCATATATATATATATATATATATATATATATATATATATATATATATATATATATATATATATATATACCCTAGCCTGAGCCAGATACCCATTTTATCGACCAACCCCAAGGGGTGGATGAACAGCTGGTTTGACTGTGGACCGACTGCCGCAACTAGGATTCGAACGTATGCGCTCGACCGTGGGAGGCCCGTGGATGCGTCACGGTCAGGAAATCTAACCGGTACACCACGGGTAATTAAATATAAGTGGGGCTTCATGGTCTGTTCTCTTGGCTTTCAGTTCCGTTAATGTAACTCAGAGTCAGCTGTCTAAAGGCGCCATAATCATATTTCATTGTAAGTTATTCCCACTTTCTTATGAGCAATTCTAAACCATACAAGAATAGCCGGAAGAAGTCAGGAAAGGCTAACAGAAATTACGAAGTCCAGTAAGTGTGGGCAAGTTGGAAAAGCTGAAATAGCAGCGTTTGTGTCATACTTTTTTGTCAGTTGTATGAAATCCGTATGTACCATGCAAGTCAGAGGGTTTCCCTCTCGTGTCAACCTCACACCACACCTTGCTGACTGACCCACCAAATTGCCAGAATCCTTGTTATGACACTGCCCAGGGTCATTTATGACCAGTAAAAATTATGATCTTTCTTTCAGTCATAGCCAGAAAAATGATATGAGGAATTTCACTCAAGTTGATCGTACTTTATTCTATCTCTGGCTGTTTCTAGCTGATGAATGTTTTCATAGCCCTTAATTTACGCTATTCCAGTCCACACTTGAAATAATGAATTACAAAGAATCAGATCGGCTATAAAGTTCTTGAACCCATTCGTCGTGTTGAATGTTACTTGTCGCAATTTGCGTGTGCCTCCTTGCCCTCCGTATCCTCGGTGGACTCTAGTTCCTCCACTTTCCTTGGGGGTCCTGAGGGTAATTCATCATAATAACCAGAATTACAGTCCTGAGCTCGATTTGCACTCAACTGTCCCCGAAGCGGGTAGTGTCCAGATGAATTAGGAGACACGATAATGGGGTTAGCCCCATCACTTTGGTCATCAACCATTTTCGGGGTCGTTGAGCCCTCGCTGTCCGTCACAGTAAACCGCATAGCCAACGACTGCTTCCGGGTCAGCACGGGAGGCTCTTCCTCGGGTGATCGAGCACTCACTTCTTGGGACAGTTTCCTTTGAGCAGCACGCAGGGGTTTGACAGGAGGCGATGCTGACTTGGCTGACGAACTTGCTTCTCTGTAATGACACAAGAAGGAATTATAACCGTATACCCCGGCATGAACATCCGTTTTCTGTGTTCGACCACTACTACTCATCACACCCTGTGCATGACCGTAAACCTACATTCTAAATCGTAGTACTTTGAATTAGCAATACTGAAGTGAGCCATAGGGTGGGTGAGAGGGCAGATGTAAGGGGTCACTATCTGTAGGGGCAAGATGGTTATGTTTGATGGCATAGCAGTCCTGTTGGTGCTGTACGAATGAAAGGCGACAGCCTTAAACGAAAATGTTAAGGAGGGTGGATGTGCTGGAAATTAAGTACTTTAAGAACGATATGTGGTGTGAGGAGGGTAGACCGAGTAAGAAATGATAGATAAGAAAAAAGGGTGATAGTAAGAAGAGTGTGCATTCTCATGAGAAGTCCCTTCCCGGAAATCATCGCCCAGTTATTTGACGCGTGTAGTTGGAAAAAAGGAAACCATCATTTGAGACTAGATTGCAAATGATGTAATGAGTCGCCAATCAATTAACGGCGAGCAACATGGTGTCCGACGTAATTGATCTTGTCAAACACGTTTGATTTCTTTTATGATACAATCAACATGCATAAGATGAAAGCCATTGATGTCATTCATTCAGATTTTCAGAAAATCCTCGATAAAGTCTCGCATCAAACATTACTATAGTAGAGAATGTTGAGTCACATGGTGTAGTGATGTTCTTCGATGGTTGTTTGATATCACTGTGGGTAAGACCGTACGTGTGATGGGTAATAGTGGGCGGACACAAAACGGCTGAATAAATGAAACTTAAAAGTGTCATGTACTGGTAATGATTGTTGCGTTATCAGCTAATTCAGATAATGAGTCATTACTTTGCGGACATGCATTAAGAGTACGGAACTAAAAGCAAGATATTTGTGTTCAAAGGAAAGGCTTAATTCCGGTGTTATTTGAGCTGAAAGAGGAAGCAACGAGAAAATGTGACTCATTGAAAATATTTTGGGACAGATGCTCAGAGAGATGTTGATGAGAATGCTTCTGCTGTCTCACAGCCATAGATAAATGGAATCCAAGTCAAGCAAGGCAGAAAAGCTAAAGGTACACCGAGAACGTTACTTATGGTGCTTAGTAGAAAATACCTTCATGGGCTCTTACTTAAGGCTAGGATTTTGTGTATACAAAAAATCCAAGATTTGTCCAAGTTTCACCAGTGAGGAGACGGTGAGGACAAAAGCGGCGGTGGTTGCGTCGTGAGGCAGCTTGAAGGCATGACGCTCGGTGCTGACGACCAGCACCACGCGGCAGGGATCCCGTGGCACAGTCACCGCCAGAAGCACACGCGTCACCGACACCCTCAATACCTCCAGCTCTCCCTCGTTCAAGCTGTCGTATAAATACAGCGTTACGGTGAGGAGGTTTCTGACCCAGCTAGTGGTAATCATATTGCTCTTATAATCCACTGTAATCCACGGGTTCTTGTCAGAGTTTTCTGTCATAAAAATAGGAACATATAAAATGCTAGAGCTCCTAAGATTATCTATTTTGGAGGCCTTTTTTTAAACGACAGTTGCACATACCAGTATAACCTTACTGCGCATCCGTAATATGATCCATAGCAGTGTACACTGGATATTCTCCACTTAACGTTACCGTAAGGGTTGTTGCTATATACTTCTAGTGTCCTCTGTTGTAACTTACGTGAGTGTGTTTCCCTGTAGGGTGATGACGCAGGGCTTGCCGTAGTGCGAGACGTCGGTGGCTTCCAGGTACTGGCTACAGTCCATCTTGCCAGGCAGGTTGTCACCCTCAGACACAACCTCCCCACACGCTTGCTGGATCTCCCTGTGCAACAACGAAGAGATTACCAACGATGAACAACCTATTGAAGCGTAGAAGACTCATTCTTATATTGATTGTCAGTAAAACAGATTCACCAGTCTTGAAAAATGCTTTAAACGTCCAAGATATTAAAATAGTAAATGAGAATAAGCTGCCACTACATGTAACACTTATGGGCTGTAGCTGCAATGTTAGTGACAAAGTCCATGGCCAAGGGAATACTGTTGATACCACTATTATATATAGAGCACGACTTGGCACCAGCAAAACGTGCCTTAGCCAAAGGCCATTTGGAGTGAGAGAAACAAAGAGGAAAATTAATCAGGGCTCTGCAAGTGTCTCCAGACCTGACGCTTAAAGGCAGAGACAATACGAAGAAGGAAACAAGAAAGTTCAAAGAGAAGTCCAGAGCTTAGCCGTTCAGAGGGATGAGAGATATCATAACCGCCAATTCTCGAATGGTTGGTCTCCGCACTTAAAGTGTGGGAAGCTTCCTCACGTCCAAGCCTTGGGGGCAGGGACATGTGCAGACAGCTCACGAGAACAATAACTCTATTGTCTGACTAGCCATGGCTACCATGGCACCTGACTGTACAGGCATATCTAAGCATTGTGTTTTCTGTTTTGAGAAGGACGGCAAATGAGATAAGGAGTTACCCCTGTGACACGTAGGATTATCCTTGTACGAGTGAAAGGAATGAATGCTCCAAGTGTCGCATGGTCGACTGCCGCGCCCAGGATTCGAACCCAGGTTCGTCCTACCCCGGGCTGGCCCGTGCTGATTCATGGTCAGTAACGCTAACCAGTATATCATGGAGGTCCCTGAGTGTGTGTGTGTGTGTGTGTGTGTGTGTTTAACTTTTACAGCAACTGAAATAAAGTAATATAGATTAAAGGGTCTGAGAATACCGTTTCTTTGAGAATCTTTTGAAATTCTCCAAGCTCTATAGCTCCTAAGCCTGTAGTTCCTTTCTCTCTTAAAGTTATTCCTCCTTTTCAATCATAAGTAAAGCTTTTGAACTTGGGAACTCGTGTTGTTTCAAAATGTCTGAATATATACAACCTACCAAAACTTCAAATGATGTACATGTACGTCACGACGGAGCCAATACTTGTTGGAAAGCGAGGCTCACCATTATCAGGGATCAGCTGCAGATAATAGATGTTTTTACAGATAGCGGTGCGACATTCCCAGCCTCACGTCATGCAGCTTACCCTCTGGTAATATGGGTTCCCTTACTATAAGGCCACGTACCATTCTAAGATTCTGCTGGCTTCCCATCGTCTGGGGTTCGTAAGAGTCACAAGAAAGCAGAGCTTTTTAGATATAAATTAGAATAAGTATATTTTCATTATTCAACCCCTACGAAGCATTACTTTTAAAGAGCCATGCTCCAGTTTTCTTTAAAGAGCATTGTTTAGTTGCGGCTAGGAAAACCGTACTAAGTTTCAACAGACTTTCAGAATTCGTAATTTTGATATATAGTGTAACGCACTGTATGAAATGACTACCACAGATAGTCAAGCCTAAAGAGCAGATATATGTTAGATAGGAAACTGATTACACCACCGAGTCTGATCTACAGCTAAAGAAGAGGAATAGTAATCTTTGCTTTGAGATAAAGTATACATTTCTTTATTGAATACATGATGTATGATACGGATTCTGGTTAGGGGACTATTTTTTTGTTGAAATCCATTGATTAATTCATAAACTGAAATAGCTCAGGAGGTTTACCGTGTCCGTGTATTTCCAGACCTGCAACAAAGATGACTAAAAGCAAAGAGCATCCTCCATCAACACTGTGATGGACTTGATCCTTCAGCGGCCCCCACTGCTTTATCCTGAAGCCGTCCGTCACCACCGCTACAATAACACAAAAAGGTCACTTCTATCCAGAGCTGCTGCTCCGGTTGAATATGTGGTTTATCCCGTAGGTTTCACACACCTGTCATCACCCACCATACCTGTAGATTGCCCACCACCACCACCTGTAGGTCACCAGTCACCACCACTACCTGTAGGTCACCAGTAACCACCGCCGCACCTGTAGTGTATCCATCACCCTCCATACCTATAGGACGCCATCCACCAACACCACACCTGTGGATCGCCAGCCGCCACCACCACCATACGATTATTACAGAGACCACACGTGTGTGTGTGTATATTGACTGTGTTGTGTACTGTAAGGTTAGAGCCTCTCATTGTCACCACTGCCATCATAACTCATTTCACCATACCCATAGGTCACCCTCCACTACCACCATACCTGTAGGCCGCCCATGGAATTTCTTTCCAAATGAAGTTGTCGAAGTTATTTATGCATGTGTTGATGCCCACCACGCCCACAATCCTGGCCTCGGCTCGCACTCCCTCCTGCTGCTCCGCCATCTGAGGAATATAAGCATTGAGTCACCCGTTCTGTTTCTGAAGAGAAAGAAACTAAACTTGTGCCACATTGGAGGAGACAGTGAATGTTGAGCTGGAGAAGTGGCCCGACTACACACACACACACACACACACACACACACACACACCACTCGGTACATAAAAATCAAATGCACGTGCGCGCAGACGTTGTATACACGCGCACAAAGCTGACAAGCATACACGCATTCGAACACCACACACATGTTCACCAGTGGTTCATTAGAAGATATTACCAAGCAAAGGAGCTTCGGAATGTGCTGCAACGAAGATATTAGCAGGACTCCTGCCAACCAGCTTTTGCCATGTACATATAAGAGCAAGCATAAGAGCGGGAGAAGAAAGGTAAAACAAAGAAACGTTGAATATGGGTTTTGTGAACAAGGCAGAAGAAAATTCAGAACTAATAAGCCTGAGGGCTTTACAGGAAAGAGACATTGAGGATGGCGTAAAGATATGTGAGGACCCGAATAACAAGTTCAAAAGTGCTCTCACAGTGGAAGACACTATAGTCCCCGACATCTCTGAAGAGATCTGGTTGGAGCAGATTATATTGACTATTCGAACTTTCTGGACCATTGCTTGACCAGTCATCTAGATATGTTGGAGAGGTCTTTGAAACCACTTAAATGCTTTACCTAGACTCATGATATTCATCAGTGTTAACCAGACTTTTGCTAATATGTTCGTCCCTGACGTTAACGACATAATGTAAGGTCCGAGAATTTTTTTGTCCTCAGGCGTCCGGAGGGCTAGCCATCACTATCTTATCAATGTCAGTTTACTGTTTAGTCATATGGTCATGCCGGAGTTTTTTCACATTCTATCGTATAAGTATGTGTCCAGGCGATGTTCACACCTACTCATCAGACGACACCACCTTCCTAGGTCACAGAGTTCTAATAGAGTTTGCCACTCAAACCGAACGCAATCAATTTGGCATTGAATATTAACGTGAATCAACTTTCTTGATTTCAATTTTAGTAATGCCGGTATTTAGTAGCTAAATTCCACTGTATACAGACAATTTATCATGAGTTTGTAATCCCAAAACATCGCATAGATATCCAGTGAATAAACGGTAAATATAGCAAGTTCACAACCTACAAGTTGTAGAATGTGTCGGGATTCTTATGGACAGTCAAAGGATTGTGTTCAGGCGTGGTTTTTCATAACTACACGCTCATCATATTTTGTAGAATTATTTGGAATAGTTTATGCACACTACAGCAGGAACAGAAATGTCAATGTAAGATGCAGTTTAGGTGGTAATCTATTCCATCTGGCAACAAAGCAAGGGTAACATTTTCACCCGGTCATTGATCAATTTAAGCCCTTTCATCGAAGCTAGCCACTTTTAGTTCTTCCATTTCACACAACTCTTAGTCATCTAAAGGCATGCACAGCTAAGAAACGGAAACCCATAAGTAGAACGGCAGTTCTACTTCTAAAATGATCATGACATTTGAGTTCAAATACGCTGTCGATAAAGATTATGTATAACATATGATAAAACATACATTACTGACAATAAAAGTAATTTGTGTCCACGCCCGCTTTTACATGTAGAGCGACATCAACTAGTCATCATGATTTATTATTATGTAGGAAGCGTTTATCTCTAACGGTACACGTAAGGAATAATCTTATCAGAAATTATCAGATGCAACTTGAAAAACGTATCCAAGACGAGTTTCTCAGTTCACTGTCTCAGTGGATTGTTTACTGCTACTGAAGCCTTCCATATCCAGTTATAGTAACGTCATCATAACGAAATAATCCTGTATTTCACGAAAATAAATCAGACAAAAAAACATGACAACTCAACTAGGAAGCTAGAACGATTATTCAACAGAAAGATAGGAGAAAACAAAACAAAACAAAAAAATGTATGGAACAGCTAGAGAAACACTCAGAAGAAGAGTTAATATATGATATCATGTAATGCAGGTAGCAGCTGAAAGGAATAGTCTTACACATGAAGCAAGACGTACGCAACGAACGCTTCGCGTTAGCATCGCCATTGCTGGCTAAATCTCGTCGAAGGTACTCGTTGGTAGGTAGGTAGGTATTCCCAAGTATGAGGCCCAGTGTGTGACTACCACTTACAAAAAATAACTGCACGTGAAAAATCCTATACGTAAAACAGAGTGTAGCAAATGTATACTCCTGGGAAGACAGAGATACCGTATGTATGAATGGGAGTGTTTATGTATGAATATAAACATGCATGCATATATCAAAGTCTGTGAATACCATTCACATTAACATATCGGAAGTTATTTTGAAACCATTATGATCAGAACTTGAAATTCTGGATGTGAATGAAGGTACGCCCAAATAACTTCTATATGTATTGACTAGTAAGAGTTAGAGGGAGAAATTGCGAGTGCTGTGGGCGAGATTCAGCCAACGGTAGCACTCTGTTGCGAAGAACGAGTTGTGCGAGTTACGTGTTGTCACGTGTGCTGTGAGATGGAGAGACTGTATTCATGTTCCTGGACTGAATGCCCACATACTGGTAAAGCAGAGAGAAAAGACAGCAACCTGGGCCAAAGGAGTGAAAGTTAATAACTATCCAAGAGCTGGCTCACTGCGTATCCGCCACTAACCTTTCAGATACCCAGTAACTATGGTTTCACCCTAATGGCGCAGGTTACTGTCTTTCTGCCTCACCCACATGAGGGCTGCTGGTATTCATCCTAGAAACATACAATCTCTTCATCTCACACACAGTGCTTGACAACTCGTAAGTACTCGTAGGTAAGCCATCTCATTCTCTCTCTTTCTTTCAGATTTGTCATTGCATTCCTTAGTTCTTTGGACTTAATGCCTGCACGTGTGTCCACATAATTGTTTTATTTATAAAGTATTTCACATCATGCCTCGACAACGTAAAGCGAATGATGTTTACATACAAAGTATATGCATGCATGTATACATACATGCATAAACATTTACACATATTCATACGTACTGTATCTGTCTTCCTAGAGTACACGTGTACTAAGTTTCGTTTGACACTTTACATCTGCTATTTTTTGAGTGGCGTTTAAGCGCCGGCCAATATTACTTTCTAGCAGGTTCTGTATGTTTGGCAGAAAAAACTACTCCTATCCTCTTACACTTGTGAAATTTAAACGGTCACATACCTTATGGTGTGTTATCGGCATGAACACTTCGTAATCAGACATTCGACTCTGCTTAGAAGTGACGGAAGGCAAACCGAGAAGTAAGTTATCAACTTTTTTTTTTATATAGGATGGAGAAACAGCGGTTAAATCTATGAGGAAAATCACAGTTACTGTGTTGAAAAAATCTCGTGAGGATCCTCAGTAATATGAAGATTCTTCTTCCAAACAAGAAAATATGTACTTAAAGAACAAAATATATTATTAGTAGATGATCAAAATCTGGATTGGAAGAGTCTATCAAGTGTGGGTAAGATTCCTGGAAAAAAATATCTACACTTTTCTGAAGCTACGGGTGAGTCGAGATCTCATAAAAAACGAGACTCGAACTAAAACTTGAGATTATCACTATACCACTCCTAAACACTAGCACTTTATTCTTACAGAGCGGATATAAGTGAAAGAACAACATATTACTTCTTTGCCAACCGTGGCGTCGACAAATCTTGTTTATTACCTTTCAGCTCGTCCAAATTATCGTTACTGCAATTATTATTATTATTATTATTATTATTATTATTATTATTATTATTATTATTATTATTATCATTGTTATTATTTTATTATCATTAGTAGTAGTAGTTTTAGTATTATTATTTTCAGTATTTCCCGTGGACAATGAATTACCTTACATGCAACTGAACAAGTTCATGAAAGCAAAAGCACGTGCTGCTTCGCATGAACTTGTTTCACGTCCAGTAGTCTGAAACAAATAATTCTCTGTTTGCAGCGTCTGCTTCGGTCTTCCTAACTCTGAATCAACGGTTCCTGTACAACTTTTGCAAATGCAGTCTCTGTTATTTGTTTCTGATGCCGAGGGAGAGATGACGGTTCTGTTGAAATAGCAATTGAGGTATGAGGTACTCCTATCTCATTTAGTTGATGAGGTCTGCCTCACGTATAAAGAAGATGAAGTACCACAATAGCCACAGCTTCATTACCTCATGTTTCATTCACTGTTGCTTCAGAGCCTCTTTGTCAGTTTTGAATCGCTGAGTCGCTGTGGTGTGACGGTGTCCTGGTATTTGATAAATCTTGCCTACAGAATGGTAAGCAGTATTTTGATTTTGGTTTAATATATTTCCTACATTTGATACACCAGTCGTCGTCTCGAGCAAAGTGAAGGCGTGTAGATTGCTTGGTCGATCATTCCTAAAGTATCTTTGATCTCGATTCTCGTTGACAAGATGGCCAGTAGGGCTCCATGAATGTGGCATAGGGTTTGTTTGTAAGTTTAAAACTAATAATTTCAGGGGTTCAAACTGTGTATTCTGGAAATATGCGATACCATTAGATGTCCAGAGAGATGACACCCGGAGATAGCTCGTTTGTGTGTACGCATGTCAGTCTAGTGATTAGTCATTGCTCAACGACTCGCTTGGGTTCTGATGATTCAGTCTCAAGATTCGATGGTTTGTTCATTTTCAACGACTCGCTTGGGTTTTGATGATTCAGTCTCGAGATTCGATGGTTTGCTCATTCTCAACGACTCACTTGGGTACTGATGATTCAGTCTCAAGATTCGATGGTTTGTTCATTGGAGGCTTTGTATTGATGGGACATCATTTGCTGAGTTTCTATATTGTTTATAATTACCCTTGCACTTATTCCTATGCAAGTCCTGGTGTTACCCAGTAGCAGGGAAATGTAAGCTTCTTTGGAGTAAGAATTTCTTTAACGAAACCGTACGCTCACTGATAGAACCGTACCAAAAGTGATTTTTTCTCTCGTGGTGTAACTTGAAGGCGGATCCCAGAAACACTATATATATATATATATATATATATATATATATATATATATATATATATATATATATATATATATTATTTATCTATTTATATATATACACACACACACACACGAGTTCTCTGACGCGACTGCAATCCCAGTGATAATAGCCGAGACGCCAAAGGTGACTTTCCACGCGGTGTAACCTCTTGCAGGCGAAGCCCGGTAACAGAGAGAGAGAGTTAAAACGAGTACAGTTTCTTCAAAGAATTTCTTTTTTCATAGGAGTCGATCTTGACCGTACTACTGACTGTAGGGGAACCTTGGAGCTTTAGGAGCCCAGAATAGAGGGTCCTTGGATTGTATGACACGTGTGTGTGTGTGTGTGTGTGTGTGTGTGTGTGTGTGTTCAAGCTGTTCTAAAGAATCCAACTAAATCTCAAGAAACTGTTTGCTTGAGTATGATGGAAACTGTTATATCTGATATTCGAACTGTAGATATGTTTGATCCATTAAGTAATGAAAGGGTAGGAGAGATGTGTGGTAATAAAAAGAGTGTGGCTGAGAGAGAAGATGGTGTTTTGAAATGGTTTGGTCACATGGAGAGAATGAGTGAGGAAAGGTTGACAAAGAGGATATATGTGTCAGAGGTGGAGGGAACGAGAAGTGGGAGACCAAATTGGAGGTGAAAAGATGGAGTGAAAAAGATTTTGAGCGATCGGGGCCTGAACATGCTGGAGGGTGAAAGGCGTGCAAGGAATAGAGTGAATTGGAACGATGTGGTATACCGGGGTCGACATGCTGTCAGTGGATTGAACCAGGGCATGTGAAGCGTCTGGGGTAAACCATGGAAAGTTTTGTGGGGCCTAGATGTGGAAAGGGTGCTGTGGTTTCGGTGCATTACACATGATAGCTAGAGACTGAGTGTGAACGTGTGTGGCCTTTGTTGTCTTCCTAACGCTACCTAGCGCGCATGCGGGGAAGGGGGTTGTCTTTTCATGTGTGGCGGGGTGGCGACGAGAATGAATAAGGGCAGCAAGTATGAATTATGTACATGTGTATACATGTATATGTCTGTGTATGTATATATATGTATACGCTGAAATGTATAGGTATGTATATGTGCGTGTGTGGACGTGTATACATATGTATGTGGGTGAGTTGGGCCATTCTTTCGTCTGTTTCCTTGCGCTATCTCGCTAACGCGGGAGACAGCGACAGAGTATAATATATATATATAAGTTTGTTGAGTATTCCTGGTAAATTATATGGGAGGGTATTGATTGAGAGGGTGAAGGCATGTACAGAGCATCAGATTGGGGAAGAGCAGTGTGGTTTCAGAAGTGGTAGAGGATGTGTGGATCAGGTGTTTGCTTTGAAGAATGTATGTGAGAAATACTTAGAAAAGCAAATGGATTTGTATGTAGCATTTATGGATCTGGAGAAGGCATATGATAGAGTTGATAGAGATGCTCTGTGGAAGGTATTAAGAATATATGGTGTGGGAGGAAAGTTGTTAGAAGCAGTGAAAAGTTTTTATCGAGGATGTAAGGCATGTGTACGTGTAGGAAGAGAGGAAAGTGATTGGTTCTCAGTGAATGTAGGTTTGCGGCAGGGGTGTGTGATGTCTCCATGGTTGTTTAATTTGTTTATGGATGGGGTTGTTAGGGAGGTAAATGCAAGAGTTTTGGAAAGAGGGGCAAGTATGAAGTCTGTTGTGGATGAGAGAGCTTGGGAAGTGAGTCAGTTGTTGTTCGCTGATGATACAGCGCTGGTGGCTGATTCATGTGAGAAACTGCAGAAGCTGGTGACTGAGTTTGGTAAAGTGTGTGGAAGAAGAAAGTTAAGAGTAAATGTGAATAAGAGCAAGGTTATTAGGTACAGTAGGGTTGAGGGTCAAGTCAACTGGGAGGTGAGTTTGAATGGAGAAAAACTGGAGGAAGTGAAGTGTTTTAGATATCTGGGAGTGGATCTGGCAGTGGATGGAACCATGGAAGCGGAAGTGGATCATAGGGTGGGGGAGGGGGCGAAAATTCTGGGGGCCTTGAAGAATGTGTGGAAGTCGAGAACATTATCTCGGAAAGCAAAAATGGGTATGTTTGAAGGAATAGTGGTTCCAACAATGTTGTATGGTTGCGAGGCGTGGGCTATGGATAGAGTTGTGCGCAGGAGGATGGATGTGCTGGAAATGAGATGTTTGAGGACAATGTGTGGTGTGAGGTGGTTTGATCGAGTGAGTAACGTAAGGGTAAGAGAGAGATGTGTGGAAATAAAAAGAGCGTGGTTGAGAGAGCAGAAGAGGGTGTTTTGAAGTGGTTTGGGCACATGGAGAGGATGAGTGAGGAAAGATTGACCAAGAGGATATATGTGTCGGAGGTGGAGGGAACGAGGAGAAGAGGGAGACCAAATTGGAGGTGGAAAGATGGAGTGAAAAAGATTTTGTGTGATCGGGGCCTGAACATGCAGGAGGGTGAAAGGAGGGCAAGGAATAGAGTGAATTGGATCGATGTGGTATACCGGGGTTGACGTGCTGTCAGTGGATTGAATCAAGGCATGTGAAGCGTCTGGGGTAAACCATGGAAAGCTGTGCAGGTATGTATACTTGCGTGTGTGGACGTATGTATATACATGTGTATGGGGGTGGGTTGGGCCATTTCTTTCGTCTGTTTCCTTGCGCTACCTCGCAAACGCGGGAGACAGCGACAAAGTATAATAAAAATAATAAATATATATAACAGCTAGGGAGTGCTGGAAGAAGAGGGTTGTGGGTACGAGACGTCATGAGGCGCCTTCTCGCTGTACTAGTATTCCGAGAGCCATCGATGTCAAAATTGCTGTGAATTTGTCTGGCATTTTCGCAAAAGTAAGTTATTCTTATCTTTGTTTCAATTATTTATATATGATGGCAGCAAACAGAACCATGGGAGCTGAAGTTTGTGGTTTCATTTGAAAGATATTAAATCAAAACGATGTTGTCCTCAAGTCAGGTTTAGCTGTTTCTTACCTGTGTGGTTACAAAGTGTCTCAGACGTTCTCTGCTACACACTCAAGTACGCTTCAAAGCTGAGAGGTCTAGTAAACAATAATTTAGCAATAAGGCTGCTGCTACACTGCTCAACACTACCTTTCCCAACGCGACCCTCAATACTACTGTTGTTCAACATAAAACACTGATAACATTTCACCAACCACGTATGATAACAGGATCTGATAACCAGATTACTGGATTTTTCTGCTGATTGCCAGACTGCGTTCCTTGCAACCCATTTTTCGTTATCATTGTTCATAGAAAATTTTTTTGCTTGTTTTCAGTAGGACTTTTCTGCTCAGAATGATTAAAAATCCCTTGCCGAGAAATGCAACTCTTCTCCCCCTACATGTTGCACAGCGCGGCTACGAAAATTTGAACAAAAAAGAAATTTAGACGATATATAGCAGAAAAACAAATAATAATAATCTCCCGAAACATTTTCTTTTTCCCATACGAATGATAACGTGATGGGGACATAGTTACCGTTAATTCTAATCAAGCATCCTGTGAAATGGATCATTTTTTTTATGAATATCGCTGATATCAAAAAACAACCGGATTGTCATCGGGAAAAAGACAAACTTTGTTCTAAAAAATCATTTTTTTTTTTTTTTTTTTTTTTTTTTTTTTTTTTTTTTTTTTTTTTTTTTTTTTTTTTTTTTTTTTTTTTTTTTTTTTTTTTTTTTTTTTTTTTTTTTTTTTTTTTTTTTTTTTTTTTTTTTTTTTTTTTTTTTTTTTTTTTTTTTTTTTTTTTTTTTTTTTTTTTTTTTTTTTTTTTTTTTTTTTTTTTTTTTTTTTTTTTTTTTTTTTTTTTTTTTTTTTTTTTTTTTTTTTTTTTTTTTTTTTTTTTTTTTTTTTTTTTTTTTTTTTTTTTTTTTTTTTTTTTTTTTTTTTTTTTTTTTTTTTTTTTTTTTTTTTTTTTTTTTTTTTTTTTTTTTTTTTTTTTTTTTTTTTTTTTTTTTTTTTTTTTTTTTTTTTTTTTTTTTTTTTTTTTTTTTTTTTTTTTTTTTTTTTTTTTTTTTTTTTTTTTTTTTTTTTTTTTTTTTTTTTTTTTTTTTTTTTTTTTTTTTTTTTTTTTTTTTTTTTTTTTTTTTTTTTTTTTTTTTTTTTTTTTTTTTTTTTTTTTTTTTTCCCCCCCCCCCCCCCCCCCCCCCCCCCCCCCCCCCCCCCCCCCCCCCCCCCCCCCCCCCCCCCCCCCCCCCCCCCCCCCCCCCCCCCCCCCCCCCCCCCCCCCCCCCCCCCCCCCCCCCCCCCCCCCCCCCCCCCCCCCCCCCCCCCCCCCCCCCCCCCCCCCCCCCCCCCCCCCCCCCCCCCCCCCCCCCCCCCCCCCCCCCCCCCCCCCCCCCCCCCCCCCCCCCCCCCCCCCCCCCCCCCCCCCCCCCCCCCCCCCCCCCCCCCCCCCCCCCCCCCCCCCCCCCCCCCCCCCCCCCCCCCCCCCCCCCCCCCCCCCCCCCCCCCCCCCCCCCCCCCCCCCCCCCCCCCCCCCCCCCCCCCCCCCCCCCCCCCCCCCCCCCCCCCCCCCCCCCCCCCCCCCCCCCCCCCCCCCCCCCCCCCCCGGAAAACGTCTGGGGTTTAAAAAATGGAAAGCTTTTGGGTATGTTTCTTGCGGTGTGTGGGGCGTATGTATATAATGTGTTTTGGGGGGGGTTGGGCCCTTTCTTTCGTCTGTTTCCCTTTCGCTACCTCGCAAACGCGGGAGACAGCGACAAAGTATAATAAGAATAATAAAATAAATATATATATATATATATATATATATATATATATATATATATATATATATATATATATATATTCCTATGAGTCCATGGTAAATCTCCGTAGTTGTATGTCGTATTTTCTTTGCTATTATGAATATGTATATGTTTGAAACTTTGCAGTGTGATAAAATAGACAAATCTGATTTATTCTTCATTGAAACAGCTAGGGAGTGCTGGAAGAAGAGGGTTGTGGGTACGAGACGTCATGAGGCGCCTTCTCGCTGTACTAGTATTCCGAGAGCCATCGATGACAAAATTGCTGTGAATTTGTCTGGCATTTTCGCAAAAGTAAGTTATTCTTATCTTTGTTTCAATTATTTATATATGATGGCAGCAAACAGAACCATGGGAGCTGAAGTTTGTGGTTTCATTTGAAAGATATTAAATCAAAACGATGTTGTCCTCAAGTCAGGTTTAGCTGTTTCTTACCTGTGTGGTTACAAAGTGTCTCAGACGTTCTCTGCTACACACTCAAGTACGCTTCAAAGCTGAGAGGTCTAGTAAACAATAATTTAGCAATAAGGCTGCTGCTACACTGCTCAACACTACCTTTCCCAACGCGACCCTCAATACTACTGTTGTTCAACATAAAACACTGATAACATTTCACCAACCACGTATGATAACAGGATCTGATAACCAGATTACTGGATTTTTCTGCTGATTGCCAGACTGCGTTCCTTGCAACCGATTTTTCGTTATCGATTGTTCATATGAGAAATTCATTTGTGACTTGTTATCAGTAGTGACTTTCTGCTACAGAATGAATTAAAAGTACCCTTGCCGTAGAACTGCAACTCTTCTCCCCCGTACATGTTGCACAGCGCTGGCTACGAAAGTTTGAACAAAATTAGAAATTTAGACGATATATAGCAGAAAAACAAGGTAATATATAATCTCAGCCGAAACATTTTCTTTTTCTCCATACTGAATGATAACGTGATGGAGATCATAGTTACCGTTAATTCTAATCAAGCATCCTGTGAAATGGATCATTTATATGATGAATATCGCTGATATCAAAACTACAACCTGGATTGTCATCGAGGAAAAAGACAAACTTTGTTCTAAAAAAATGCAAAATAGTAAAAGGTGTAACAAACGAAAGATTTCTCAAATCGTCTTTCCTTGCTTCTGTGATAAGTTAGAAAATGTGTTACACACAGTTTTCATGAAAATAAGATTGTTTGATTAATTAAATACCCAGGACCTGTTTCTAAGAAAGAAGTCTGGTATTACCCAGGAACCTTTTCCAAAGGCTGCTCGGCTTCCAGTGGCAGGGGAATGTGAACTCCATTCCAGCGCGAAGTTCTGCATTTCCATGATACAGCGTAACTATAGATGACCCTTCACTCACGGTTCGTATTGTATCCTTGAGTAGGTTCACACACACACACACACACACATATATATATATATCTTTTTCTTTTAAACTATTTGCCATTTCCCGCGTTGGCGAGGTAGCGTTAAGAACAGAGGACTGGGCCTTTTTTGGAATATCCTCACCTGGCCCCCTCTGTTCCTTCTTTTGGAAAATTAAAAAAAAAAAAAAAAAACGAGAGGGGAGGATTTCCAGCCCCCCGCTCCTTCCCCTTTTAGTCGCCTTCTACGACACACAGGGAATACGTGGGAAGTATTCTTAATCCCCTATCCCCAGGGATATATATATATATATATATATATATATATATATATATATATATATATATATATATATATATATATATATAATTTTTTTCATTATTATTTTTATACTTAACCGCCGTCTCCCGCGTTAGCGAGGTAGCGCAAGGAAACAGACGAAACAGCCGAACCCACTCACATACATGTATATACATAAACGTACATATACATACATATACACTTCAATGTATACATACACATACATATACATACACATACATATACATATATACACATGTACATATCTATACTTGCTGCCTTCATCCATTTTCGTCGCCACCCCGCCACACAATAGCATTCCCGTCCCCCCTCCAACGAGGCAGCGCCAGGAACAGACAAAAAAGGCCACATTCGTTCACACTCAGTCTCTAGCTGTCATGTGTAATGCACCGAAACCACAGCTCCCTTTCCACATTCAGGCCCCACAGACCTCTCCATGGTTTCCCCAGACGCTTCACATACCCTGGTTCAATCCATTGGCAGCACGTCGACCCCGGTGTACCACATTGTTCCAATTCACTTTGTTCCTTGCACGCGTTTCACCCTCCTGTATGTTCAGGCCCTGATTGCTCAAATCGCTCAAAATCTTTTTCGCTCCATCCTTCCACATCCAATTTGATCTCCTGTTTCTCCTCGTTCCCTCCGCCTCAGACACATATATCCTCTTTGTCAATCTTTCCTCACTCATTCTCTCCATGTGTCCAAACCACTTCAACACACCCTCTTCTGCTCTCTCAACCACACCTCTTTTTATTACCATGCATCTCTCTTACCCTTTCATTACTTACTTGATCAAACCACCTCACACTGCATATTGTCCTCAAACATTTTATTTCCAACACATCCTCCTCCGCACAACCCTATCTATAGCCCATGCCTTGCAACCATATAACATTGTTGGAACCATTATTTCTTCATGCCCATTTTTGCTCTTCGAGATAACGTTCTTGCCTTGCATTCTTCAACATGCCCAGAACCTTTGCTCCCTCACCACACCCTGTGATTCACTTCTGCTTCCATGGTTCCATTCGCTGCTAAATCCACTCCCAGATATCTAAAACACTTCACTTCCTCCATGTTTTCTCCATTCAAACTTACATGCCAATTAACTTGTCCCTCAACCCTATTGAACCTACTAACCTTGCTCTTATTCACATTTACTCTCAACTTTCTACTTTCACACACTCTTCCAAACTCAGTCACAAACTTCTGCAGTTTCTTTCCTGAATCAGCTACCAGTGCTGTATCATCAGCGAACAATAACTGACTCACTTCCCAAGCCCTCTCATCCACAACAGACTGCATACTTGCTCCTCTCTCTGAGACTCTTGCATTCACCTCCCTAACCACCCCATCCATAAACAAAATACACAACCATGGAGACATCACACACCTCTTCCTACTTGTACACATGCTTTACATCCTTGGTAAAAGCTTTTCTGTGCTTCTAGCAACTTACCTTCCACACTACATACTCTTAAAACCATCCACAAAGCATCTCTATTCACCCTATCAAATGCCTTCTTCAGATCCATAAATGCTACATACAAATCCATCTGTTTTTCTAAGTATTATTTTGTATGTTACAAAATGATATTATTTATATTTTCAAAGCAGAAACCTCTGAAAGGTGGAGGGAATGAAGAGAAGTGGGAGACCAAATTGGAGGTGGAAAGATGGAGTGAAAGAGATTTTGAGTGATCGGGGCCTAAACATGCAGGAGGGTGAAAGGCGTGCAAGGAATAGAGTGAATTGGAACGATGTGGTATACCGGGGTCGACGTGCTGTCAGTGGATTGAAACAGGGCATGTGAAGCGTCTGGGGTAAACCATGGAAAGTTCTGTGGGGCCCGGATGTGGAAAGGGAGCTGTGGTTTCGGTGCATTATACATGACAGCTAGAGACTGAGTGTTAACGAATGTGGCCTTTGTTGTCTTATCCTAGGGGGTTGTTATTTCATGTGTGGCGGGGTGGCGATGGGAATGAATAAAGGCAGACAGTATGAATTATGCACATGTGTATATATGTATATGTCTGTGTGTGTATATACATGTATATGTTGAGAAGTATAGGTATGTATATTTGCATGTGTGGACGTGTATGTATATACATATGTATGTGGGTGGGTTGGGCCATTCTTTCCTCTGTTTCCTTGTGCTACTTCGCTAACACGCGAGACAGCGACAAAGTAAAATGAATGATAAATGAATAACAAAATATTAACATAAACTTTGCATGAATCATATTATAAAAACAATATTATTATCTTTAGCACTGATTGATTAGTGTGTAAAGAATGGCCATAACTATTCTTGGCTTGAGTTCTTGTCAGTGACAGCTTCCTTCTTGGGTGTGCCAGTAATTAGGTGCCCACATTTGAAATGGAACTGTTTGCTATCCTCATGGCCCCTAAATCAGTAGACACCTTGATGTTGTCACCTGACTTAGGCTGGGCTATAGATTTTTACAGGAGTTTGCCCCTCCTGTTACCAAACATTATATGTGTAAGCCATCTTTCTGTGTTTCTGATGCCTGTTCCCTAATGGAACACCCATCAAGGGAATAGCCACAGAAAAAGAGTCTCCACTTATCCCTTTCCTTACATGCCTCCCTCATATAACCATTCTATTCCATTCCATGCATTTTTCCACCATTTCTCTCCCTCCAGTACTCCCTCACACTATTTCCCTATGTCACAGGTCATCTTCCTCTCATATACATGCCTTTAATTGTCTTATCATGCACTTTCATTATAAACTCCCCATCTTGCATTCTTTCCACATGCCCAAACCACATCAAAATATTACATTTTACCCACTCTACCACTCTGCATTTCATTTCCTTTGCATTCCCTGCCACACCACATTCCTCATACACCCCTTCCTTTCTTTCTCCATTCATTCTAATCATATCACATGCTCCTCTCATATAGCTCATTTCCACAGCCTAGATTCTTGATGTCTGTGAGTCATTCCATGTCTGTGTTTCGGCTGCACAGGTCAGGGTTAGGAGGACTACGCTGTCCTTTAATCCTATTTTCACTTCCATGCTTACATCTCTACCCTTCATTATTCTGTTAAGCAACCCAGTAACTCTTCTCCAAAGTACTGCTCTCTCTCTTATCTCTCCTTCCATATCACCAAACATACTTAAGATGGCTCCCAAGTACTTAAATTCTCTCACCTCTCCCTGTCTTTATACCCCTATATGTGTAACACAGTTTAGTACACTTTCTTCTTTCACTCTTTCGGGTTTTGCAAAGCCCATACTCTCACTCTGTTTCCTTTCAAACACCATTATTTTACTCGCATTTGCCTACAATTTCCCACCCTGACATAGATCACAAAACACACAACCTTCTGCAATTCCTCTTCACTCTCTGCAAACAACACAGCATCATCCACACACAGGCTTGTCACAAGCCATCATATCTTGCCACCACATTCCTTCTCTGTACCCCCTTTCCTTAGTTTAGCTTTCACCCTTCTTATCACTCCAACCATATATGTGTTAAAAAGCTATGGTGACATCACATAACCCCTGCCACACATCCACATGCATACTGAAACCTACGTTCAGCTCTCCACCCACTCACACACATGAGTTTGCTACTTTGTAAAAGGCTTTCACACCATCCAGCACTTGTCCATCTACTCCATATATCTTTAACATCCAATAGAATACTCCACTCGACTCACTCATAAGCTTTCTCCAGATCCATAAAAGATGAACACAGCTTCTTACGTTTTACTACTTAATTTTCCTTTTACTTTTCCCCTACCTTTCCTAAAATACCATGCTCCTCACTTACTCTGCATTTAGTTTTTTCCATCAGTCTACCAGTCAACACTGTTACATACACTATTCCTGGTATACTTAACAGACTTATTTCCTTGTGATTGCCACATTCATTATTAGCACCTTTTCCTTTGAATAAAGGAACAGTGATAGCTTTCACTTATTTCTCAAGCACAACCTTTTTTTTCCATGCTAAATTTCATTTCAAATACATCCACTCTATTACACTTTCTCCTCCGTACTTCAGCATTTCAGCTGTAATTCCATCCTTTCCAAGTGCCTTTCCTACCTTCAGCCTCATTATTGCCCTTACAAACTCCCTTTTTGCTGTAGGCTCTTGCTCTTGTATCCAATTCCTTTCATTTTCCATTCTCATCCATGTAACAATTCTTGAAAATACTCTTTCCATAACTTCCATTCACTTCCTCCTTTGATTAAGCGACTCTCCTTCCTTACTTCTCACATTAACATTTCCACTTTTACATTCACCTCTTTCCTTTTTCACTTCTTTCCAGTACATTTTCATGTTTTCCCTAAACTTTTCACTCAACTTTCTTCCAAAATCTTCATCTACTCTTTCTTTGCTTTTCTCTATCAGCTTCTTAACATTCCACTTGCTCCTCTTATACTCTAACCTCCTCCTTTGCTGAACTCCCATTGGTACATTCCTTTCAAGCAATCTACCTTTTTCTTCTCTTCCAAATCCAAATTCTACAACTTTCAGTCTTTCTCTGAACATTTTAAACACCTCATCCACACATGACTGCATCACTACATTTACTGCACTTCCATATAAACTTTCAGTCACCCTTCTTGCATTCTTTATGATTCATCTAATTTGCTAACACTTTTATCTCTCCATTCTTCCTAACACCATACCTCTGCTTCTCGCTGATCCTCACCCTCACAAGAACTGCAAAATGGTCAGTCTCCAAAGAATCCTTTTACAACTCTGGCATCTCACATAGCCTGTCTCAGCCTTTCATCCACTGCCACATAATCAATAACACCCTTTTGTTCTTCTCTTCTCTTTCATCATTTCTTGTCTAAGAACACCTATAGGTCATCTTGTGCTGAAAAAAGGAATTACCAGCACAAACATGCACAAGGTAATATCCATTCTCATTTACTACAGGCACTTCCCATTTACCAACTATCTCGCCAATTCATCACATCCCTCCTATGCATGCATATCACCTTTTACAACCACTTTTCTCTTCTCAAAACCATTTATACAATCATTCAAATTTCTACAGAAATTCTTCCTTTTATGCTTAGCTCACATGTCTTCATATTCACAGGTCCATATACACATACCCATATCTTTCCTTTCACTCACACTTGTCTTGATCCATTCCATCCATACTCTGTGATACTCTCCCATACTCTCATTGATAGCACAATTAACAATTTTCATTCATTCCTATCCATGCTGCTCCTCCATCCACACCTTCCCATAACCTGCATTTATCATTTCCATTTTTGGTCCATTACACCGTGCCTAAGGATAAGCATTTTCCCAATCCCCATCTCATTCAAACAATTACTTCTGAATTTCTCCTCAAGCTCTCTCACTATACCATACATATTCAGAGCCATCACCCTCGATCACTTGTCCCTTCAACTCTTGGGCATAACTGGTAGACCTCAGTGCAGCTTCTTAGCCTTTTGTGCCTTACCCTTGATAAGCCACTGGCAGAGGTAACACCAGCATAGTGTTTCCTCAGAGGCAGCCAGGCCCCCATATTGTTCTGAGAAAAGAGATTTGCATGGAATAAACCCTTCTGAGCACAGACATTCACAAGGTAATATCCATTATCATTTACTACAGGCACTCCCCATTTACCAACTATCTCGTCAATTTCATTACATCCCTCCTACGCTTTCATATGTTTTGCAACTATTTTTCTCTCTTCAAAACCAATCATACAGTCATTCAGATTTCTACAGAAATGCTACCTTTCATCATTGGCTCACAGCTCACACATCTTCATATTCATAGGTGCATATTCACTAACCCATGTACATTTCACAATTCCAATCTTTACTTGATCCATTCCATACATGCTCTGTGACACTCTCTCATACTCTCGGTGATATCACAATCGATCAATTTCATTCATTCCTATCCATGCCACTCTTCCTTCCACGCCTTCCCATAACCTTCATTCATCATTTTCATTGTTGGTATATATCACCGTGCCTAAGGATAAGTGTATCCCCAATCCCCAGCTCATCCAAACAATAACTGAAATTTCTCCCCAAGCTCTCTCACCAGTCATCCCATTTACATTCAGAGCTGTCACCCTCAATCGCATGTCCCTTTAACTCCTTGGCATAACTGGTAGACCTCAGTGCAGTTTCTTAGCCTTTTGTGCCTCACCCTTGTTAAGCCACTGATAGAGGTAACTCCAGAGTAGTGTTTCCTAGAGGCAGCCAGGCCCCCATTTTTTGCTGAGAAAAGGGGATTGGCAGGGAATAAACCCTTCTTAGCACAGATATGCACAAGGTAACATCCATTTTCATTTACTACAGGCACTCCCCATTTACCAACTATCTTGCCAATTTCATCACATCCCTCCTTCGCATTCATATCACCTTTTACAACCACTTTTCTCTTCTCAAAACGATTTTTATAGTCATTCACATTTCTACAGATGTGATTCCTTTCATCCATAGCTCACATCTTCATATTCACAGTTGCATATACACATACCCATATCTTTCTTTTCACTCACACTATTCTTGATCCATTCTATCCATGCTCTGACACTCTCCCATACTCTCAGTGATAGCACAATTAATAATTTTCATTCATTCCTATCAATGCCACTCCTCCTTCCATACCTTTCCATAACCTGCATTAATCATTTCCTTTTTTGGTCCATTACATTTACCTGAGGATAAGTGTTTCCCCAATCCCCTGCTCATCGAAACAATAACTTTTAAATTTCTCCTCAAGCTCTCTCACCAGCAATCCCATTTACCTTCAGAGCCATCGCCCACAATTGCTTGTTCCTTCAGCTTCTCAGCATAAGTGGTAGACCTCAGTGCAGCTTCGTAGCCTTTTGTGCCTTACCCTTGATAGACCAGTGGCAGAGGTAACTCCATTGTAGTGCTTCCTAGAGGCAGCCAGGCCCACATATTGTGCTGAGAAAAGGGATTTGTGAGGAGTAAACCCTTTGAACACAGACATTCACAAAGTAGTATCCATTATCATTTATGACAGGCACTCCCCATTTACCATCTGTCTTGCCAGTTTCATCACATCCCTCCATCGCATTCATATCACCTTTTACAACCATTTTTCTCTCCTCAAAACCATTTATACAATCAATTAAATTTCTACAGAAATTCTTCCTTTCATCCTTAGCTCACACATATTCATATTCACAGGTGCATATACACACCCATATCTTTCCTTTCACTCACACTATTCTTGACCCATTTCATACATGCTCTTAGTGATTGCACAATTGAGAATTTTCACTCATTCCTATCCATCCTACTTCTCCTTCCATACCTTCCTATAACCTGCATTTATCATTTCCATTTTAGTCCATTACTCCCTGCCTAAGGATAAGCGTTTCCCCAATCCCCATCTCAACCAACCAATAACTTTTATATTTCTCATCAAGCTCTCTAACCAGTCATCCCATTTACATTCAGAGCCATCACCCTCAATTGCTTGTCCATTTTGCTCCAGGGCATAACTGGTAGACCTCAGTGCAGCTTCTTAACCTTCTGTGCCTCACCCTTGATAAGCCACTGGCAGAGGCAACTCCAGCGTAGTGTTTTCTAGAGACAACCAGGCCCCCATATTGTGCTGAGAAAAGGGATTTGCTAGGAATAAATATTTCTTACACAGACATGCCCAAGGTAGTATCCATTCACATTCACTATAGGTACTCCCCATTTACCAACTATCTCTCCAATTTCATCGCAGCCCTCCTTCACATTCCTATCACCTTTTACAATCACTTTTCCCTCCTCAAAACCATTTATACAGTTATTCAAATTTCTACAGAAATGCTTCCTTTCACCCATAACTCACACATCTTCATATTCACTAGTGCTTATACACATACCCATGCACATTTCACAATTCCAATCTTTCCTTTCACTAACACTATTTTGATCCATTCTATCCATGCTGACACACTCCCACACTCTCAATAAGCACAATTGATAAATTTCATTCATTCCTATCCATGCCACTCTTCCCTCCACACCTTCCCATAACTAAGGATAAGCATTTCCCCAATCCCCAGCTCATCCAAACAATAACTTTTAGATTTCTCGTCAATCTCTCTCATCAGTCAATCCATTTACATTCAGAGCCATCACCCTCACTTGCTTGTCCCTTTAACTCCTCAGCATAACTAGTAGACCTCAGTGCAGCTTCCTAGCCTTTTCTTCTTTACCCTTGCTAGGCCACTGGCAGAGGTAACTCCAGAGTAGTGTTTCCTAGAGGCAACCAGCCCCCCATATTGTGCTGAAAAAAGGGATGCGCTGGTAATAAACCCTTCTCAGCACAGACATACACAAGGTGATATCTATTGTCATTTTCTACAGGCACTCGCCATTTACCAATTATCTTGCCAATTTCATCACATCCCTCCTTTGCATTCATATCACCTTTTACATTTTACTACCACTTTTCTCTTCTCAAAACCATTTATACATTCAAATTTCTACAGAAATGCTTCATTTCATCTTTAGCTCACACATCTTCATATTTACAGGTGCATATACACATACCCATATCTTTCCTTTCACACACATTATTCTTGATCCATGCTCTGTGACACTTCCTTACTCTAAGTGATAGCACAATTAATAATTTTCATTCATTCCTTTCCATACCACTCTTCCTTCCACACCTTCCCATAACCTGCATTATCATTTCCATTTTTGGCCCATTACACATGCCTAAGGGTAAGCGTTTCCCCAATCCCAGCTCATCCAAAGAATAGCTTTTAAGTTTTTCCTCAAGCTCTTGCACCAGTCATCTTATTTACATTCAGAGGCATCACCCTTAATCACTTGTCCCTCTAACTCCTTGGCAAAACTGGTAGACCTCAGTGTAGCTTCTTAGCCTTTTGTGCCTCACCCTTGATAGGCCACTGGCATAGGTAACTCCAGCATAGTGTTTCCTAGAGGTAGCCAGGCCCCATATTGTGCTGAGAAAAGGGATTTGCAGGGAATAAACCCCCACTCCTGA
Organism: Panulirus ornatus; assembly: GCF_036320965.1. Classification (NCBI taxonomy): domain Eukaryota; kingdom Metazoa; phylum Arthropoda; class Malacostraca; order Decapoda; family Palinuridae; genus Panulirus; species Panulirus ornatus. The sequence continues at coordinate 12,187,390 of NC_092260.1, read as the reverse complement.
CCCATCTCCTCTCTCTCCATCAATCCTTGTCATTGATCTCATGCTTGCTCTCCTCCCTTCTAATGCAATGCTTTTGTGGCATGAAGAAAATGTTCTATGATAAAAAACTTTTTATCAGACTTCAGTAGAGGTAATTTTCAGCAAAAGATTGTTACTGAAGGCTTTGTGAGTTCTTTTAAGTGACAGAAACTTAAGGTTTTGTGATTGCTCTACATTGGTGAATGAAATTTAACAGTTGGGTAACATTGTTTAGGGATTATGCAGTTTATAAGCATAATTTTCTGCAGTTAAGTTAATGAAAATGGATGAAATTTTATTGTACTTTTATGAATAGGATGGAAATGCTCTAAGTTGCCTTCCAGGTAAAAACTGCTTAATGATTCATAGTGTTTGATAATTTTCAGTATTTATCGTTGAGATGGCCTTAAATTCATTATGAGGTACATAATATTATGTAGACTGAAAATGTCGTCCCCCAGATTCTTTGCATGGTATTTTTCAATTTGTTGTATTTTGACATTTAGGTACTTCCCTGGGGATAAGGGAGAAAGAATACTTCCCTCACATTCCTCATGTGTCATAGAAAGCGACTAAAGGGGATGGGAGCAGGGGGGCTGGAAACCCTCCCCTCCTTGTATTTTAACTTCCTAAAAGGGGAAACAGAAGGAGGCACGCGGGGAGTGCTCATCCTCCTCGAAGGCTCAGATTTGGGTGTCTAAATGTGTGTGGATGTAACCAAGATGAGAAAAAAGGAGAGATAGGTAGTATGTTTGAGGAAAGGAACCTGGATGTTTTGGCTCTGAGTGAAACGAAGCTCAAGGGTAAAGGGGAAGAGTGGTTTGGGAATGCCTTGGGAGTAAAGTCAGGGGTTAGTGAGAGGACAAGAGCAAGGGAAGGAGTAGCACTACTTATGAAGCAGGAGTGGTGGGAGTATGTGATAGAGTGTAAGAAAGTAAACTCTAGATTGATATGGGTAAAACTGAAAGTGGATAGAGAGAGATGGGTGATTATTGGTGCATATGCACTTGGGCATGAGAAGAAAGATCATGAGAGGCAAGTGTTTTGGGAACAGCTGAGAGAGTGTGTTAGTAGTTTTGATGCATGAGACCGGGTTATAGTGATGGGTGATTTGAATGCAAAGGTGAGTAATGTGGCAGTTGAGGGAATAATTGGTGTACATGAGGTGTTCAGTGTTGTAAATGGAAATGGTGAAGAGCTTATAGATTAATGTGCTGAAAAAGGACAGGTGATTGGGAATACCTGGTTTAAAAAGAGAGATATACATAAGTATACGTATGTAAGTAGGAGAGATGGCCAGAGAGCATTATTGGATTATGTGTTAATTGATAGGTGCGCGAAAGAGAGACTTTTGGATGTTAATGTGAAGAGAGGTGCAACTGGAGGGATGTCTGATCATTATCTTGTGGAGGCGAAGGTGAAGATTTGTAGAGGTTTTCAGAAAAGAAGAGAGAATGTTGGGGTGAAAAGAGTGGTGAGAGTAAGTGAGCTTGGGAAGGACACTTGCGTGAGGAAGTACCGGGAGAGACTGAGCACAGAATGGAAAAAGGTGAGAACAAAGGACGTAAGGGGAGTGAGGGAGGAATGGGATGTATTTAGGAAAGCAGTGATGGCTTGCGCAAAAGATGCTTGTGGCATGAGAAGCGTGGGAGGTGAGCAGATTAGAAAGGGTAGTGAGTCGTGGGATGAAGAAGTCAGATTATTAGTGAAAGAGAAGAGAGAGGCACTTGGACAATTTTTGCAGGGAAATAATGCAAATGAGTGGGAGATGTATAAAAGAAAGAGGCAGGAGGTCAAGAGAAAGGTGCAAGAGGTGAAAAAGAGGGCAAATGAGAGTTGGGGTGAGAGAGTATCATTAAATTTTAGGAGAATAAAAAGATGTTTTGGAAGGAGGTAAATAAAGTGCGTAAGACAAGGGAACAAATGGGAACTTCAGTGAAGGGGGCTAATGGGGAGGTGATAAAAAGTAGTGGTGATGTGAGAAGGAGATGGAGCGAGTATTTTGAAGGTTTATTGAATGTGTTTGATGATAGAGTGGCAGATATAGGGTGTTTTGGTCGAGGTGGTGTGTAAAGTGAGAGGGTTAGGGAAAATTATTTGGTAAACAGGGAAGAGGTAGTAAAAGCTCTGCGGAAGATGAAAGCCGGCAAGGCAGTGGGTTTGGATGGTATTGCAGTGTAATTTATTGAAAAAGGGGGTGACTGTATTGTTGACTGGTTGGTAAGGCTATTTAATGTATGTATGACTCATGGTGAGGTGCCTGAAGATTGGCGAAATGCTTGCATAGTGCCATTGTACAAAGGCAAAGGGGATAAAAGTGAGTGCTCAAATTACTGAGGTATACGTTTGTTGAGTATTCCTGGGAAATTATATGGGAGGGTATTGATTGAGAGGCTGAAGGCATGTACAGATCATTAGATTGGGGAAGAGCATTGTGGTTTCAGAAGTGGTAAAGGATGTGTGGATCAGGTGTTTGCTTTGAAGAATGTATATGAGAAATACTTAGAAAAGCAAATGGATTTGTATGTAGCATTTATGGATCTGAGAAGGCATATGATAGAGTTGATAGAGATGCTCTGTGGAAGGTATTAAGAATATATGGTGTGGGAGGCATGTTGTTAGAAGCAGTGAAAAGTTTTTATCGAGGATGTAAGGCATGTGTACATGTAGGAAGAGAGGAAAGTGATTGGTTCTCAGTGAATGTAGGTTTGCGGCAGGGGTGTGTGATGTCTCCATGGTTGTTTAATTTGTTTATGGATGGGGTTGTTAGGGAGGTGAATGCAAGAGTTTTGGAAAGAGGGGCAAGTATGAAGTCTGTTGTGGATGAGAGAGCTTGGGAAGTGAGTCAGTTGTTGTTCACTGATGATACAGCACTGGTGGCTGATTCGTGTGAGAAACTGCAGAAGCTGGTGACTGAGTTTGGTAAAGTGTGTGAAAGAAGAAAGCTGAGAGTAAATGTGAATAAGAGCAAGGTTATAAGGTACAGTAGGGTTAAGGGACAAGTCAACTGGGAGGTAAGTTTGAATGGAGGAAGTGAAGTGTTTTAGATATCTGGGAGTGGATTTGGCAGCTGATGGAACCATGGAAGCAGAAGTGAATCATAGGGTAGGGGAGGGGGCGAAAGTTCTGGGAGCGTTGAAGAATGTGTGGAAGTTGAGAACATTATCTCGGAAAGCAAAAATGGGTATGTTTGAAGGAATAGTGGTTCCAACAATGTTATATGGTTGTGAGGTGTGGGCTATGGATAGAGTTGTGCGGAGGTGGGTGGATGTGCTGGAAATGAGATGTTTGTGGACAATATGTGGTGTGAGGTGGTTTGATCGAGTAAGTAATAATATGGTAAGAGAGATGTGTGGTAATGAAAAGAGTGTGGTTGAGAGAGCAGAAGAGGGTGTTTTGAAATGATTTGGTCACATGGAGAGAATGAGTGAGGAAAGATTGACCAAGAGGATATATGTGTCAGAGGTGGAGGGAACAAGGAGAAGTGGGAGACCAAATTGGAGGTGGAAAGATGGAGTGAAAAAGATTTTGAGTGATCGGGGCCTGAACATGCAGGAGGGTGAAAGGCGTGCAAGGAATAGAGTGAATTGGAACGATGTGGTATACCGGGGTCGACGTGCTGTCAATGGATTGAACCAGAGCATGTGAAGCATCTGGGGTAAACCATAGAAAGTTTTGTGGGGCCTGGATGTGGAAAGGGAGCTGTGGTTTCAGTGCATTATTACATGACAGCTAGAGACTGAGTGTGAACGAATGTGGCCTTTGCAGTCTTTTCCTAGTGCTACCCCGTGAATATGATGGGGGAGGGGGTTGTTATTTCATGTGTGGTGGGGTGGCGATGGGATTGAATAAAGGCAGACAGTATGAATTATGTACATGTGTATATATGTATGTGTCTGTGTGTGTATATATATGTGTACATTGAGATGTATAGGCATGTATATTTGCGTGTGTGGACGTGTATGTATATACATGTGTATGTGGGTGGGTTGGGCCATTCTTTCGTCTGTTTCCTTGCGCTACCTTGCTAATGCGGGAGGCAGCGACAAAGCAAAATAAATAAATAAATAGATAAATAAACCCTTCTCAGCAAAGGCATGCACAAGGTGATATCCAGTTTCATTTACTATAGGCTCTCTCCATTTACCATCTATCTTGCCAATTTCATCACATCCCTCCTTTGTATTCTTATCACCTTTTACAACCACTTTTCAGTCACTTTTCTCTTCTGAAAACCATTCATATAGTCATTCAAATTTTTACAGAAATGCTTCCTTTCATCCTTAGATCACACATCTTCATATTCACAGGTGTATATATACATACCCATGCACATTTCACTATTCCAATCATTCCTCTCACTCACGCTGTTCTTGATGCACTCTCTCCATGCTCTGTGACACTCTCCCATACTATTGGTGATAGCACACATAAATTTCATTCATTCCTATCCATGCCACTCTCCTTCCCATAACCTGCATTCATCATTTCTATTTTTGGTCAGTTACACCCTGCTTAAGGATAAGAGTTTCCCCAATCCCTAGCTCATCCAAACAATAACTTTTAAATTTCTCTTGAAGCTATCTCACCAGTCATCCCATTTACATTCAGAGCCATCACCCTCAATCACTTGTCCCTTTAACAAATCGCCATAACTGGTAGACCTCAGTGCACTTTTTTAGCCTTTTGTGCCTCACCCTTGATTGGCCACTGACAGAGGTAACTCCTGCACAGCATTTCCTAGAAGCAGCCAGGCCCACATATTGTGCTGAAAAAAGGGATTTACAGGTAATAAGCCCTTCTCAGCACAGAGATGCACAAGGTAATGCCCATTCTCATTTACTGCTAGCACTCCCCATTTACCAGCCATCTCACCAATTTCATCACACCCCTCCTTTGCATTCATATCACCTTTTACAACAACTTTTCTTTTCTCAAAACCATTTATACAGTCATTTATATTTCTACAGAAATGCTTCCTTTCATCCTTAGCTCACACATCTTCATATTCACAGGTGCCTACACATATACCCATAGACATTACACAATTCCAATCTTTCCTTTCTTTCACACTGTTCTTAATCCATTCTGTCCATTCTCTGTGACACTCTCCCATACTCTTGGTGATAGCACAACTGATGACATTTATTCATTCGTATCCATGCCACTACTCCTTCCAAGCCTTCCCATAACTTATATCTATCGTTTCCATTTTTAGTCCATTACACCCTGTCGAAGGATAAGCATTTCCCCAATCTCCAGCTCATCCAAACAATAACTTTTGAATTTCTCCTCAAGCTCTCTCAACAGTCATCCCATTTACATTATGAGCCATCACCTTCAATCACTTGTCCCTTTAACTCCTCGGCATAACTAGCAGACCTCAGTGTAGCAGAGGTAACTCCAGTGTAGTGATTCCTAGAGGCAGCCAGGCCCAAATACTGTGCTGAAAAAGGGATTTGCATGGAATAAATCCCTCTCAGTTCAGAAATGCACAATGTAATATCCATTCTCATTTACTGCAGGCACTCCCCATTTACCAACTCTCTTGCCAGTTGCAAGACATCCCTCCTTCGCATTCAAATCATCTTTTGCCACCACTTTTCTCTTCTCAAAACCATTTACACAGACATTCAGATTTCTACAGAAGTGCTTCCTTTCATCCTTTGCTCACACATCTTCATATTCACAGGTGCATATACACATACCCATGCACATTTCACAATTCCACTGTTTCCTTTCATTCACACTATTCTTGATCCATTCCATCCATCCTCTGTGACACTCTCCCATACTCTTGTTGATAGCACAATTGATAATTTTCATTCATTCCTATCTATGCCACTCCTCCTTCCACACCTTTCCATAACCTGCATTCATCATTTCAATTTTTGGTCCATAACACCTTAGCTAAGGATAAGCATTTCCCCAATCCCCAGCTCACCCAAACAATAACTTTTAAATTTCTCTTGAAGCTCTCTCATCAGTCATCCCATTTTCATTCAGAGCCATCTCCCTCAGCCACTTGTCCCTTTAACTCCTTGTCATAACTTCTAGGCCTCAGTGTAGCTTCTTAGCCTTTTGTGCCTCACTCACAGGCAGAGGTAACTCCAGCATAGGGTTTCCTAGAGGCAGCCAGGCCCACATATTGTACTGAAAATAGGAATTTACAGGGAATAAACCCTTCTCGGCTCAGACATGCAGAAGGTAATATCCATTCGCATTTATGATGGGCACTCCCCATTTACCAGCCATCACACTAATTTCATCATATCCCTCCTTTGCACTCATATTGCCTTTTACAACCACTTTTCTCTCCTCAAAACCATTTATACAGTCATTCAACATTTTAAAGAAATGCTTCCTTTCATCCTTACCTCACACATTTTGATATTCACAGGTGAATATGCACATACCCATGCATATTTCACAATTCCAATCTCTCCTTTCACTCACACTATTCTTGATCCATTCCATCCTTGCTCTGTGACATTCTCCCATACTCTCGGTGATATCACAATTGATAATTTTCATTCATTCCTATCAATGCCACTCCTGCTCCCACTCCTTCCTATAACCTGTATCTATCATTTCCATTTTTGGTTCATTACACCCTGCTTAAGGATAAGCATTTCCCCAATCCCCAGCTTATCCAAAGAATAAGTTTTAAATTTCTCCTCAAGCTCTCTCACCAGTCATCCCATTTTCATTCAGAGTTTGCCCCTTTAACTACTCGGCATAACTGGTACACCTCAGTGCAGCTTCTTAGCCTTTTGTGCCTCACCCTAATTAGGCCACTAGTGGAGGTAACTCCAGCATAGTGTATCCTAGAGGCAGCCAGACCCACATATTATGTTAGAGAAAAGGGATTTGTAGGGAATATACCCTTCTGAGCACAGACATGCAGAAGGTAATTTCCATTCTCATTTACTACAGGCACTCTTCATTTACCAGCTATCTTGCCAATTACATAACATTCCTCCCTCACATTCATATCACCTACAACCACTTTTCTCCTCTCAAAACCATTTATACAATCACTCAAATATCTACAGAAATGCTTCCTTTCATCCATAGCTCACACATCTTGATATTTGCAGGTGCATATACACATACCCATGCACATTTCACAATTCCAGTATTTCCTTTCTTTCACACCATTCTTCATTTCCATCCATGCTCTCTGACACTTTCCCATATTCTCGGTGCCACTCCTCCTTCCATACCTTCCCATAACCTGTATCTGTCATTTCCATTTTTCAACTATTACACCCTGCTTAAGGACAAGCATTTCCCCAGTCCCCAGCTCACCCAAAGAATAACTTTTATATTTCTCCTCAAGGTCTCTCACCAGTCATCCCATTTACATTCAAGGCCATCCCCCTCAATCGCATGTCCCTGTAGCTCGTTGCCATTACTGGTAGACTTCATTGTAGCTTCTTAACCTTATGATAGGGCACTGATAGAGGCCCCCATATTGTGCTGAATAAATGGATTTGCAGGCAGATCCCCATTTACCAACTATCTTGCCATTTTAATTACAACCCTCCTTCCCATTCATATCACCCTTTACAACCACTTTCTTTCCTCAGAGAAATTCATACAGTCATTCAGTTTTCTACATAAAATGCTTCTTTTCATCCGTAGTTCACACATCTTGATATTCACAGGTGCATTTACACATACCCATGCAAATTTCACAATTCCAATCTTTCACACTGTTCTTGATCCATGCCATCCATGCTCTGTGACACTCTCCCATGCTCTTGGTGCATATAGCACAATTGATAAATTTCATTCATTCCTATCCATGCCACTCCTTCTTCCACACTTTCCCATAACCTGTATCTATCATTTCCATTTTTCGACCATCACACCATGCCTAAGGACAAGTGTTTCCCTGGTCCCCAGCTCATCCAAAGAATAACTTTTAAATTTCTCCACAAGGTCTCTCACCAGTCATCCCATTTACCTTCAAAGCCATCACACTCAATCGCTTGTCCCCTCAACTCGTTGCCGTAACTGGTAGGCCTCAGTGTAGCTTCTTAGTCTTTTGTGTCTTACCCTTGATAGGCCACTGACAGAGGTGACTCCAGCGTAGTGTTTCCTAGAGGCACATAGGCCCCCATATTGTGCTAAAAAAATGGATATGCTAGGAATAAACCCTTCTCAGCACAGACAAGCACACTGTCTATTCTTATTTATTACAGGCCCTCCCCATTTACCACCTATCTTGCCAATTTCATCACAACCCTCCTTCCCATTCATATCACCCTTTACAACCACTTTTCTTTCCTCAAAGCCATTCATACAGTCATTCAGTTTTCTACAGAAATGCTTCCTTTCATTTGTAGCTCACACATCTTGATATTCACAAGTGCATATACACATACCCATGCACATTTCACAATTCCAATCTTTCACACTATTCTTGATCCATTCCATCCATGCTCTGTGAAACTCTCCCATACTCTCGGTGCATATAGCACAATTGATGAATTTCATTCATTCCTATCCATGCCACTCCTCCTTCCACACCTACCCATAACCTGTATCTATCATTTCCATTTTTTGACCATTACAGTCTGCCTAAGGACAAGTGTTTCCCCAATCCCCAGCTCATCCAAAGAATAACTTTTAAATTTCTCCACAAGGTTTCTCACTAGTCATCCCATTTACCTTCAGAGCCATCACCCTCAATTCTTGTCCCTTTATTCAGTTGCCATAGCTGGTAGACCTCAGTATAGCTTCTTAGTCTTTTGTGCCTTACCCTTGATAGGCCACTGACAGAGGTGACTCTAGCGTAGTGTTTCCAAGAGGCACCTAGGCTTCCATATTGTGCTGGAAGAATGGATTTGCTAGGAATAAACCCTTCTCAGCACAGACATGCACAAGGTGATGTCTATCCTTATTTATTACATGCCCTTCCCATTTACCAACTATATCTCCAATTTCATCACAACCCACCTTCCCATTCATATCACCCTTTACAACCACTTTTCTTTCCTCAAAGCCATTCATAGTCATTCAATTTCTACAGCAGTGCTACCTTTCATCTGTACCTCACACATCTTGATATTCATAGATGCATATACACATACCCATGCACATTTCACAATTCCAATCTTTCCTTTCTTTCACACTATTCTTGATCCATTCCATCCATGCTCTGTGACACTCTCCCATACTCTCGGTGTGTATAGCACAATTGATAAATTTCATTCACTCCTATCCATGCCACTCCTCCTTCCACACCTTCCCATAACCTGTATCTATCATTTCCATTTTTCGACCATCACACCATGCCTAAGGACAAGTGTTTCCCCAGTCCCCAGCTCATCCAAAGAATAACTTTTAAATTTCTCCACAAGGTATCTCACCAGTCATCCCATCACCCTCAATTGCTTATCCCTTTAATTCATTGCCATAACTGGTAGACCTCAGTGTAGCTTCTTAGTCTTTTGTGCCTTACCCTTGATAGGCCACTGACAGAGTTGACTCCAGCATAGTGTTTCCTAGAGGCACCTTTTTTTTTTTTTTTTTATACTTTGTCGCTGTCTCCCGCGTTTGCGAGGTAGCGCAAGGAAACAGACGAAAGAAATGGCCCAACCCCCCCCATACACATGTATATACATACGTCCACACACGCAAATATACATACCTACACAGCTTTCCATGGTTTACCCCAGACGCTTCACATGCCTTGATTCAATCCACTGACAGCACGTCAACCCCGGTATACCACATCGCTCCAATTCACTCTATTCCTTGCCCTCCTTTCACCCTCCTGCATGTTCAGGCCCCGATCACACAAAATCTTTTTCACTCCATCTTTCCACCTCCAATTTGGTCTCCCTCTTCTCCTTGCTCCCTCCACCTCCGACACATATATCCTCTTGGTCAATCTTTCCTCACTCATCCTCTCCATGTGCCCAAACCACTTCAAAACACCCTCTTCTGCTCTCTCAACCACGCTCTTTTTATTTCCACACATCTCTCTTACCCCCACGTTACTCACTCGATCAAACCACCTCACACCACACATTGTCCTCAGACATCTCATTTCCAGCACATCCATCCTCCTGCACACAACTCTATCCATAGCCCACGCCTCGCAACCATACAACATTGTTGGAACCACTATTCCTTCAAACATACCCATTTTTGCTTTCCGAGATAATGTTCTCGACTTCCACACATTCTTCAAGGCACCTAGGCCCCCATATTGTGCTGAAAAAATGGATTTGCTAGGAATAAACTCCTCTCAGCATAGACATGCACAAGGTAATGTCTATTCTTATTTATTACAGGCCCTTCCCATTTACCAACTATCTCTCCAATATCATCACAACCCTCCTTCCCATTCATATCACCCTTTACAACCACTTTTATTTACTCAAAGCCATTCGTTCAGTCATTCAATTTTCTACAGAAATGCTTCCTTTCATTTGGAGCTTACACATCTTGATATTCACAGTTGCATGTACACATACCCATGCACATTTCACAATTCCAATCTTTCCTTTTACACTATTCTTGATCCATTCCATCCATGCTCTGTGACACTCTCCCATACTCTCGGTGCGTATAGCACAATTGATAAATTTCATTCATTGCTATCCATGCCACTCCTCCTTCCACACTTTCCCATAACCTGTATCTATCATTTCCATTTTTCGACCATCACACCCTGCCTAAGGACAAGTGTTTCCCCAGTCCCTAGCTCATCCAAATAATAACTTTTAAATTTCTCCACAAGGTCTCTCACCAGTCATCCCATTTACCTTCAGAGCCATCACCCTCAATTCTTGTCCCTTTAATTCATTGCCATAACTGGTAGACTTCAGTGTAGCTTCTTAGTCTTTTGTGCGTTACTCTTGATAGGCTACTGACAGAGGTGGCTCTAGTGTAGTGTTTCCTAGAGGCATCTAAGCCCCCATATTGTGCTGAAAAAATGGAGTTGCAGGGAATAAACCCTTCTCAGCACAGACATGCACAAGGTAATGTTTATTCTTATTTATTACAGGCCCTTCCCATTTACCAATTATCTTGCCAATTTCATCACAACCCTCCTTTCCATTCATGTCACCCTTTATAACCACTTTCCTTTCCTCAAAGCCATTTATATAGTCATTCAATTTTCTACAGAAATGCTTCATTTCATCCGTAGCTCACACATCTTGATATTCACAGGTGCATATACACATACCCATGCACATTTCACAATTCCAATCTTTCCTTTCTTTCACACTATTCTTTATCCATTCCATCCATGCTCTGTGACACTCTCCCATACTCTCAGTGCGTATAGCACAATTGATAAATTTCATTCATTCCTATCCATGCCGCCACTCCTTCCACACCTTCCCATAACCTGTATCTATCATTTCCATTTTTCGACCATCACACCCTGCCTAAGGACAAGCGTTTCCCCAGTCCCCAGCTCATCCAAAGAATAACTTTTAAATTTCTCCACAAGGTATCTCACCAATCATCCAATTTACCTTCAGAGCCATCACCCTCAATCACTTGTCCCTTTAATTTGGTGCCATAACTAATAGACCTCAGTGTAGCTTCTTAGTCTTTGGTGCTTTACCCTTGATAGGCCACTGATGGAGGTGACTTCAGTGTAGTGTTTCCTAGAGGCTCCTAGGCCCCCATATTGTGCTGAAAAAATGGATTTGCTAGGAATAAACCCCTCTCAGCATAGACATGCACAAGGTAATGTCTATTCTTATTTATCACAGGCCCTCCCCATTTCCCAACTATCTCTCCAATTTCATCACAACCCTCCTTCCAATTCATATCACCCTTTACAACCACTATTCTTTCCTCAGAGCCATTCATACAGTCATTCAATTTTCCACAGAAATGCTTCCTTTCATTTGTAGCTCACATATCTTGATATTCACAGGTGCATATACACATACATACCCATGCACATTTCACAATTCCAATCTTTCCTTTCTTTCACACTATTCTTGATCCATTCCATCCATGCTCTGTGACACTCTCCCATACTCTTGGTGCGTATAGCACAATTGATAAATTTCATTCATTCCTATCCGTGCCACTTCTCCTTCCACACCTTCCCAGAACCTGTATCTATCATTTCCATTTTTCGACCATCACACCCTCCCTAAGGATAAGCGTTTCCCCAGTCCCCAGCTCATCTAAAGAATAACTTTTAAATTTCTCCACAAGGTCTCTCACCTGTCATCCCATTTACCTTCAGAGTCATCATCCTCAATCGCTTGTCCCTTTAACTTGTCACCATAACTGATAGTGTAGCTTCTTAGCCTTTTGTGCCTTACCCTTGATAGGCCACTGACAGAGGTGACTCCAGCGAAGTGTCTCCTAGAGGTACCTAGGGCCCCATTTTGTGCTGAAAAAATGGATTTGCAGGGACTAAACCCTTCTCATCACAGACATGCACAAGGTAATGTCTATTCTTATTTATTATAGGCCCTCCCCATTTACCAACTATCTTGGCTGTTTCATCATATCCCTCCTTCCATTCATATCACCCTTTACAACCACTTATCTCCCTCAAAGCCATTCATACAGTCATTCAGTTTTCTACAGAAATGCTTTTTTTTATCCTTAATTCACACATCTTCATATTCATAGGTGTACATATACTTACCCATGCACATTTCACAATTCCAATCTTTTCTTTCACTAACAGTATTGTTGATCTCTTCCATCCATGCTCTGTGACACTCTCCCATACTCTTGGTGCATATAGCACAATGATAATTTTTATTCATTCCTATCCATGCCACTCCTTCCACACCTTCCCATAACCTGTATCTGTCATTTTCATTTTTGGTCCATTTCCTCAATCCCTAGCTCATCCAAAGAATAACTTTTAAATTTCTCCTCAAGGCCTCTCACCAGTCATCCCATTTACATTCAGAGCCTTCACCCTGAATTGTTTGTCTCTTTAACACCTCAGCATAACTGGTAGACCTCAGTGCAGCTTTTTAGCCTTTTGTGCTTCACCCTTGATAGGCCACTGGCAGAGGTAACTCCAGCGTAGTGTTTCCTAGAGGCAGTCAGGCCCCCAAATTGTCAGAAAAGTAAAATCCTAGCACACCTCACGTGTCTATTTAAAAAACTACTTTTACCCTGGAGTTGCGCAGTGCCTCTCCCTTCTGTTCCACTCTTACAGATGTTATTATAAGGCCACCTCAAAAAATCAAGTTGAGACATCTGTACTCTAGAAAACAAGGGCATGACCTTGAGGCGTTTGAATTTCATAACTTTTCCCAACTTTTGAGCCCATACTGTTGTAGCAGCACCTCTTAACTTTATTGGTTACAATATTGCCATTATACAAAACAATGGTGTTCTTTCAAATAATAGAAAAGTATTGTAGCTTTGCTTATGCTTAATGATTCATGTTATATATCGATACATAATCCAATCGTTGTTCTTCAAATGTTGTAAATTCCACTTAATATGTAACTTGCCAAATGATATCCTCAGTGTTGCCTATCCATGATAACACTTTTCTCAAATTTTAAGTCACTTATCAAGTATTCAGTCATTGAGGCCTAGGCTATGGACTTTTCTGCCCTCTGTACCCACCTTTTGCATCATCATCCACAGGTTGAGTAGAAATGCTGTTGTGACTTTGGTGTGTGAGCTCAGTATGCCCTGATTGGATCTTAGGTGGATGTGTGCATTTTATAGGATGTGATGAATTGCTTATTGCCAAAGAAATTCATCATGATTGATAAATGTATTCCATAGCTGTGTAAGTAAGAGAAAAATGTTTATGCTTATACTAATTAAAGATGGGGGATGGGGAAAAAGAATACTTTCCATGTATACCATGCATGTTATAGAAGGCAACTGAAAGAGGAGGGCGCAGGGGGCTGGAAATCCTCCCCTCTCGTTTTTTACTTTTCCAAAATAAGGAACAGAGAAGGGGGCCAAGTGAGGATATTCCCTCAAGGCTCAGTCCTCTGTTCTTAACGTTACCTCGCAAATGCGGGAAATGGCGAATATGTAGGGAAAAAATGAAAGATATGACTTTAGAGGTTTGAAAAACAAAAATAATGTTTTATGGATAAAACAAAGTATATACTCTTTCATAAAATATACAAAACAGACATTTTCATAATTCATTCAAAGAACTTTTTCACAAATTCTTTGATTTTCAGTTTAGTTTCAAGAAACCTGTAACTGCACTCTTTCCTCTTGAGAAAAATTGCCACCACTTGTTGTGTATCAAAATATGCAGTTCCTATACTATTGGGTGCAGCATATACAAGACTGTTCAGTGGTCCTCTTGAATGACTACTCTGTTCAGGGCCCTTCAAACTTGTGTGGCATGATACTGCACTTTCAGACCCAGCACTGTGAGAGAAGTCAATGTTATGAAAGCATGCACTAACTTCGATAAAACATTTCCACTCCTGGAAATTTGTAACAGATGATACAATTTTCCAGTATAATCTGTATAATCCTGAAGCAAACTGTCCATTGATATCATGAATAAGAGAGTTTTCCCCATAAGTCCCACTACTACATCTCGTCAAGTCATCTTTTGCTAAGTTTTGCTTTGCATTTGGTACTCAAGGAACATTATCCACTTAACAGTTTCTTCTTGGATAAAGACAAGTTTCTGAATTAAAATTCTTTTGCAATGAGACAGTTTCGGTCCTGACACTTGCTAATCAAAGATTTGTTCTAAGGGAATTTTGAATCTTTCTTTCCTCCACTATCATCATTTACATGTTCAGTGGACTTTCTTGGTTTTTCTTCTTTGCTGCCAGGTAATTAATTAGTTTCCAACATGGTTGGAGAAACAAGAATAGCTGTTGTAGCAACTTCAATGTCACATAGAGTTGCCATTGATGTTAGTAACTTTCTGAAGCTTTTCGAACAGATGAATTAAGTCTGGCATCAGTGCTGGAGTATTTTTTAAGCTTTTTATTTCTCTGAGCCACAAAGGTAGGCTCATATGCAATTTTTAGAATTTTGATTGTTTATCCATACCCTAACACAGTTCAAAGTCCACGAAAATACACTCCACCACAGTTCAGAATCAGAATATATCCTTGATATTTTTGCTACGGAGTCTTGCACAAAAATTAGTAAGTTATTCTATTGCTGTAAACTCATCTGCTGAAACAGAACTGACTAGTCTGTTGGCACAAATGATGGTAATACTTCTTTCTGTCAAATGGCAGAATTATCAGTCCTGTGAGGGTAAGCCACACCACCACCTGTCCCTCATGGTCCACCCACAAACTTTATCATATTAACAGGCATGTTGACAAGTGACCATGGACTGCATTTCTTTACCTACCTGCATCACTGACTCATATTTAGAATTTGTTAGTTTCATATGGAGGCAAGATTAATGGATGAAATGTATTCAACATCATCTTACTTTTTTATACAAAAAAGTTGAAAGCCCAGTGCCTGTGCTAATCAGTATTGCAGTGTGTGTGTCTGTTGCTACTTTTAAGCTCCATCCCACACACATAGATTGCAATACATTCAGTGTGGTGATCATCTAAAGTGATTTAAGGAGGTCAGAAACCATGGTATTTTTTCATTGCTGTGGAGAAAAGTCGAACACTGCAATATTGTTAATGGAAGTTCATTCAACTGCAGTTGCACAGTGCATCCAAAGAATTAACATTGCTGTCTTTTCTTATTTTGAAAAAACTTATTCCTATTGCAGGCGAAGGAATTGGTTTCAGCTTGCTTGGGTAAAGAGAATGAAGGCTGTGAAGAGTTGAACTCTATTCATTCAGGAATAGTCAGTCAGGAGGAATGACACATATAATGCTGCATCTCATAGCTGAGAGACATACCATAGTCCCAGATCTAAACAGCTGGTGTTGGTGTTTCTAGGTAATTTGTTGGCTAATATTTGTTAGAGACTGTCTTTAGCTTGCCTCTGTGTAGGCTCGGAAAAGAATATTGATACCTCAAAGCTTGTTTTCAATTCAGTGGTTAGTTTTCATAAAACAAATATTCAAACCATCTTTCTGTTTCAACTTTGGAAGTTTCACTTTATCAGTCACTGAAAGGGGAATTAAATTAAAAATCACATGTATTCCAACATGTATTCAGGGTGACATGAGTCACTACAGCTTACACTGCCTTCCTTTTACATAGGATGGTCTGATGATAGAAAATGGGTGAGGGGTGATACTCAAATAATAATCATTAAAATGTACAAATTATGACTGAAACCCCTAATGCAATGGATAAATTGTGCTGTGACTATCATGGATGAAAAATATGAAAATAAAAGATTCTCAAATACAATAGAACTCTGAAAATGTCTGATCAGTCAGGCAACAAGAAACAAAGCTGGAGGGGAACCTACCATGGCACATAATATATACATAAAGACAAGTATAAAAAAGTACAAAATGATGTGAGAAGATCACCAGGCAGAAATTTTTCTTTTCCAATAAGTACACGTGATCAGCAGTTTTAAGAATTTAATATCAGTAATGGTGACTGAAAATGGTATGATATGTATGGTTATGTGTAAAGGGGATCACAAGACTTTATCATCCACTAAAATAAAAAAAAAAAAAAATAGACAGGACAGAGGACTTGAGTAGCTGACAAATTCTTTTTGTAGCGTGACACTTAACCTATGCAAAGTGTGTACAAAATGTATCCTATACTTAAAAGCATGAGTATCTGTCTTTCTTTTCTGGTATACTTATCAACCTATTTTCTTTTCAATGCTAAATAAAAAACATTTGTAATATACAATATACAAAATTTGTCTAATAAGATTACAGTGCACATTATACATACATAAAATAAACTTTCTAATCCACACAGTTTCATGGTACTCAGGAAGAGACCTGCTTTCTGAAACAGCAATTACTGGCATACACAGGTAGCATTTTTATACAATCACCTACAGTTACAAGCCATAACTATTTCATCTGTGATTCTACTGATGTAATAATTGCTCTTTCAGAAATAATAACATGGCTAAATGCCATTACAGACACCTCATCAATGAAGTTGATACCCCGTTCATGGAAAAAGTCATCTAAACTACAAACTTTAGGATTCTCAACACTATTTTCTTTTGTTGAGTTGGTCTTAAGGTGAATCTTGGAATTCATCCAAAAGAAATTCTGAGCATTAAGAGCATTAGTATGAAATAAATGAGTAGCAAATGATTAGCATTTTTGTGCCTGACAGGGTAATTTATTTGCCTTTTCCTTGTTCAGATGTAATAATTATATAAAATATAAAATAAAGAAAATTAACATTTCACAAGTTCAATCTGCACTTCAAAACTAAAGTACACATATATGATTATTTGAATGAGTATTTGTACAAATTGTACAGTACTGTACTACTGTATCAAACTGTCAATACTACTTAAACATAGAATGTCAGGCTTAAAACAGAAATAAAGTCAATGCCATTGCAAAATTACCATATTTTTGTTATAATGCTGTTGTAAAGGTCTACATCGTGAAGCAATACAAATATTATTTTCCACAATAATGCAAAACTATTCACTTAAAAGTATTTTTTGGTATTACTCACTTCACTCTCCTTAACTTCAGGAAAATGGACCCTTGAACTGGAAAAGCATGAAAAAAGAACAAATCATACAACACTGTCATATAAGTAAGCCAATATGTAACAATATTACTACACCAACATGATATATGAGAAAATTATTCCACTGCTGTTGCTCTATATTCATCTGTTTTATATATAAAACCTTTATATATATATATATATATATATATATATATATATATATATATATATATATATATATAGTTATATGATAATTTTGTTTATAATTGCCCGGCACCTCTTTTCCAGGAGTTCCTGATGCTTGGATCAAAGGGTGCACTTCTTCCAGTACAGTGATATGATGGAGATCTTGAAAGGTAAAGTTCTCTCTTTTATCAGCAGAAGATAAGACAGGGTTGAGGAAGGTGACTTTTTGTTTGTGGTGGAACTACAGGTAGGTGGAATCTGATAACTTCATTATATATATATATATATATATATATATATATATATATATATATAGGAAGAGAGGAAAGTGATTGGTTCTCAGTGAATGTAGGTTTGCGGCAGGGGTGTGTGATGTCTTCATGGTTGTTTATGGATGGGGTTGTTAGGGAGGTGAATGCAAGAGTTTTGGAAAGAGGGGCAAGTATGAAGTCTGTTGGGGATGAGAGAGCTTGGGAAGTGAGTCAGTTGTTGTTCGCTGATGATACAGCACTGGTGGCTGATTCATGTGAGAAACTGCAGAAGCTGGTGACTGAGTTTGGTAAAGTGTGTGAAAGAAGAAAGTCAAGAGTAAATGTGAATAAGAGCAAGGTTATTAGGTACAGTAGGGTTGAGGGTCAAGTCAATTGGGAGGTGAGTTTGAATGGAAAAAAACTGGAGGAAGTAAAGTGTTTTAGATATCTGGGGGTGGATCTGGCAGCGGATGGAACCATGGAAGCGGAAGTGGATCATAGGGTGGGGGTGGGGGCGAAAATTCTGGGAGCCTTGAAGAATGTGTGGAAGTCGAGAACATTATCTCGGAAAGCAAAAATGGGTATGTTTGAAGGAATAGTGGTTCCAACAATGTTGTATGGTTGCGAGGCGTGGGCTATGGATAGAGTTGTGCGCAGGAGGATGGATGTGCTGGAAATGAGATGTTTGAGGACAATATGTGGTGTGAGGTGGTTTGATAGAGTAAGTAACGTAAGGGTACGAGAGATGTGTGGAAAGAAAAAGAGTGTGGTTGAGAGAGCAGAAGAGGGTGTTTTGAAATGGTTCGGGCACATGGAGAGAATGAGTGAGGAAAGATTGACCAAGAGAATATAAGTGTCGGAGGTGGAGGGAACGAGGAGAAGAGGGAGACCAAATTGGAGGTGGAAAGATGGAGTGAAAAAGATTTTGTGTGATCGGGGCCTGAACATGCAGGAGGGTGAAAGGAGGGCAAGGAATAGAGTGATTTGGAGCGATGTGGTATACCGGGGTTGACGTGCTGGCAGTGGATTGAATCAAGGCATGTGAAGCGTCTGGGGTAAACCATGGAAAGCTGTGCAGGTATGTATATTTGCGTGTGTGGACGTATGTATATACATGTGTATGGGGGTGGGTTGGGCCATTTCTTTCGTCTGTTTCCTTGCGCTACCTCGCAAATGCGGGAGACAGCGACAAAGCAAAAAAAAAAAAAAAAAAATATATATATATATATATATATATATATATATATATATATATATATATATATATATATATTATTCCTGGGGATAGGGGAGAAAGAATACTTCCCACGTATTCCCTGCGTGTCGTAGAAGGCGACTAAAAAGGGGAGGGAGCGGGGGGCCAGAAATCCTCCCCTCCTTGTATTTTTTTTAACTTTCTAAAATGGGAAACATATACATTTACATGAAATATATACACACACAGACATATACACATGTACATATTCATAATTGCTTGCCTTCATCCATTCTGGGCACTTCCCTGTCCTACAGGAAACAACATCATTACCCCCTGCTTCAGTGAGGTAGCGCCAGGAAAACAGACAAAAAAAGCCACAAATATTCTCACTCAGTCTCTAGCTGTCATGTGTAATGCACCAAAACCACAGCTCCCTGTGCACATCCAGGCCCCACAGACCTTTCCATAGTTTACCCCAGATGCTTCACATGCCCTACTTCAGTCCATTGACAGCATGTCGACCCTGGTATACCACATTGTTCCAATTCATTCTATTCCTTGCATGCCTCTCAGCCTCCTGCATGTTCAGGCCTCCATCACTTAAAATCTTTTTCACTACATCCTTCCACCTACAATTGGGTCTCCTGTTTCTCCTTGTTCCCTCCACCTCTGATACATAAATCCTCTTTGTCAGTCTTTCCTCACTCATTGTCTCCATATGTATAAACCATTTTAACACACCCTCTTCTGCTCTCTCAGACACATTCTTTTTTATTTCCAAACATCTCTCTCACCCTTTCATTACTTACTCGATCAGACCACCTCGCACCACATATTGCCCTCTAACATTTCATTTCCAACACATCCACCCTCCTCTGCAAAACCTTATCAATAGCCCACGTTTCACAATCATATAATTTTGTTTATGATTACCCATGACCTCTTTTCTAGGAGCTCCTGGAGCTTGGATCTAAGGCTGCACTTCTTCCAGTACAGAGCAGTGTGATGGGGTTCTTGAAGGGAAAAGTTCTCTCTTTTGTCAACAGAAGATAAGACAGGGTTGAGGAAGGTGACTTCGTTTGTGGTGAAACCACAGGTAGGTGGAGTCCGATAACACCTCACTGATGTGGGAAACAGCAATTATATTAATGAGAGAGCTTGGGAAGTGAGTCAGTTGTTGTTCGCTGATGATACAGCGCTGGTGGCTGATTCATGTGAGAAACTGCAGAAGCTGGTGACTGAGTTTGGTAAAGTGTGTGGAAGAAGAAAGTTAAGAGTAAATGTGAATAAGAGCAAGGTTATTAGGTACAGTAGGGTTGAGGGTCAAGTCAATTGGGAGGTGAGTTTGAATGGAGAAAAACTGGAGGAAGTGAAGTGTTTTAGATATCTGGGAGTGGATCTGGCAGCGGATGGAACCATGGAAGCGGAAGTGGATCATAGGGTGGGGGAGGGGGCGAAAATTCTGGGGGCCTTGAAGAATGTGTGGAAGTCGAGAACATTATCTCGGAAAGCAAAAATGGGTATGTTTGAAGGAATAGTGGTTCCAACAATGTTGTATGGTTGCGAGGCGTGGGCTATGGATAGAGTTGTGCGCAGGAGGATGGATGTGCTGGAAATGAGATGTTTGAGGACAATGTGTGGTGTGAGGTGGTTTGATCGAGTGAGTAACGTAAGGGTAAGAGAGATGTGTGGAAATAAAAAGAGCGTGGTTGAGAGAGCAGAAGAGGGTGTTTTGAAGTGGTTTGGGCACATGGAGAGGATGAGTGAGGAAAGATTGACCAAGAGGATATATGTGTCGGAGGTGGAGGGAGCAAGGAGAAGAGGGAGACCAAATTGGAGGTGGAAAGATGGAGTGAAAAAGATTTTGTGTGATCGGGGCCTGAACATGCAGGAGGGTGAAATGAGGGCAAGGAATAGAGTGAATTGGAGCGATGTGGTATACCGGGGTTGACGTGCTGTCAGTGGATTGAATCAAGGCATGTGAAGCGTCTGGGGTAAACCATGGAAAGCTGTGTAGGTATGTATATTTGCGTGTGTGGATGTATGTATATACATGTTTATGGGGGGGGGGTTGGGCCATTTCTTTCTTTCGTCTGTTTCCTTGCGCTACCTCGCAAACGCGGGAGACAGCGACAAAGTATAAAAAAAAAAAAAAAAAAAAAAAAATATAAATATTTTTTTTTTTTTCATACTATTCGCTATTTCCCATGTTAGTGGGGTAGCTTTAAGAACAGAGGACTGAGCCTTTGAAGGAAATCCTCACTTGGCCCCCTTCTCTGTTCCTTCTTTCGGAAAATTAAAAATGAGAGGGGAGGATTTCCAGTTCCCCGCTCCCTCCCCTTTTAGTCGCCTTCTATGACACGCAGGTAATACGTGGGAAGTATTCTTTCTCCCTTATCCCCAGGGATATATATATATATATTCTTTTTTCTTTCTTACTATTCGCCATTTCCCGCGTTAGCGAGGTAGCGTTAAGAACAGAGGACTGGACCTTTGAGGGAATATCCTCACCTGGCCCCCTTCTCTGTTCCTTCTTTTGGAAAATTTAAAAAAAACCGAGAGGAGAGGATTTCCAGCCCCCCGCTCCCTTCCCTTTTAGTCGCCTTCTATGACACGCAAGGAATACGTGGGAAGTATTCTTTCTTCCCTATCCCCATTTTATATATATATATATATATATTCTTTCTTTCTCTTTCATACTATTCACCATCTCCCGCATTAGCGAGGTTGCGTTAAGAACAGAGGACTGCACCTTTGAGGGAATATCCTCACCTGGCCCCCTTCTCTGTCCCTTCTTTTGGAAAAAAAAAAAAAAAAAAAAAAAGGGAGGATTTCCAGCCCCCCCCCCCCGCTCCCTCCCCTTTTAGTCGCCTTCTACGACACGCAGGGAATACGTGGGAAGTATTCTTTCTCCCCTATCCCCAGGGATAATATATATATATATATATATATATATATATATATATATATATATATATATATATATATATGTTTCTTTCATACTATTCGCCATTTCCCGCATTAGCAAGGTAGCATTAAAAACAGAGGACTGGGCCTTTGAGGAAGTATCCTCACCTGGCTCCCTTTGTTCCTTCTTTTGGAAAATTAAATATATATATATATATATATATGTATATATATATATATATATATATATATATATATATATATATATATATATATATATATATATATATTAAAATATATATATATATATAATATATATATATATATATATAATATATATATATATATATATATATATATATATATATATATATATATATATATATATATATATATATTCGCCATTTCCCGCATTAGCAAGGTAGTGCTAAAAATGGAGGACTGAGCCTTAGAGGAAATATCCTTACTTGGCCCCCTTCTTTGTTACTCTTTTGGAAAACTAAATAGAAGGGGAAGATTTCCAGCCCCCTGCTCTCTCCCCTTTTAGTTGCCTTCTGTGACACACAGGGAATACATGGGAAGTATTCTTTCACTCTTATCCCCAGATTTTAGACTTGATTCTAAGTATATTCATGCCTCTGAATAAGAATATGGTCTTCATTTCCTTCTAGCAGCTCTAGTTCTGCTATATTTGTGAAGGGTACACATTCATGGAACAGAGAAAATCCATTTCTGATTTTGTGAAAAGGGCATACTTAAGCTATTTCAAAATATGACTAGGGGACCAAGACATGTGCTCCACACATTCTTTATAATCATTTTACCACCCCTGCACATCAAATTACGTTTCATGAAACAGTTTGTGAAGGCTTTGAACAAAGGGAATTGCTTTGACTACATATGCAGAAAATTTCCAGCGCTGAGCATGGAGAAGTTGAAGGTAAGTATTTTTGATGGGCCACAAATCAGGGAACTCACGAAAGACCTACATTTCCAAGATTCACTGAACAGTGCTAAGGCAGATGCATGATCTTCGTTCACTCTGGTTTCAGGAATTTTCTTGGGAACCACAAAGCAGGTAACTACTCTGAACTACTGGAGAACATGCTCTCCTTTCCATAAACTTGGCTATAAAATGAGCATCAAAGTGCATTACCCCCACATCCATTTGGAATGTTTCCCAGACAACCTTGGTAACCTAAGTGAGGAACAGGGTGAACGATTCCACCAAGATTTAAGAACCATGAAAGAAAGACACTGGGAACACTGTGATACCCATATGATGGCAGATTACTGCTGGACCATTCAACTCGATTGTCCTGGGGCAGCTCACCGCAAGAAGTCTTTTAAATGCCACATTTGTGAGATGTCTGAGTGAATGAACATTGTATCAATGATAGCTTTCTATGCTTGTTTCACCATTACCTGATTCTATGAATGTAATTCAATCATAAACAAATTCTACTTGTATGACGCCTTTTTTTTTTTATCAAAAAGGCAACAATGATGATTTGTAGTCATCAATCTTGTGCTCAATCGGTTGTATGCATAGCGATTAGGGGTATATCATATCTCAATAACCAGAGCTGATAGAGAAAAATTGATGGCATATTTAGAATCAGCAACCAAAAATTTACCTAAAAACATGTCTAATATCTCAGGCACCAAATTCTGTGTTCCCCATCGATCCCTGGGGATAGGGGAGAAAGAATACTTCCCTGCTTGTTGTAGAAGGCAACTAAACCAGGAGGGAATGGGGCACTGGAAATCTTTCCCTACCATTTTTAATTTTCCAAAGAAGGGAACAGAGAAGGGGGCCAAGTTTGGATATTCCCTCTAAGGCTCAAACCTCTTGTTCTTAACGTTACTTTGCTAATGCGGGAAACTACGAATATGTATCAAATATATATATATATATATATATATATATATATATATATATATATATATACTTCCCACGTATTCCCTGCGTGTCGTAGAAGGCGACTAAAAGGGGAGGCAGTGGGGGGCTGGAAATCTTCCCCTCTCATTTTTTTTTTAATTTTCCAAAAGGAGGAACAGAGAAGGGGGCCAGGTGAGGATATTCCCTCAAAGGCCCAATCCTCTGTTCTTAATGCTACCTTGCTAATGCGGGAAATGGCGAATAGTGTGAACAAATGGTGATGTTATTCCATGTGTGGCGAGGTGGCGATGGGAATAAATAAAGGCAGACAGTGTGAATTATGTACATATGTCTGTGTGTGTATATATATGTGTACATTGAGATGTATAGGTATGTATATTTGTGTGTGGACGTGTATGTATATACATGTGTATGGGGGTGGGTTGGGCCATTTCTTTCATCTGTTTCCTTGCGCTACCTCGCAAACACGGGAGACAGCGACAAAGCAAAATAATAATAATAATCAAAAATATATATATATATATATATATATATATATATATATATATATATATATATATATATATCTTTTTCTTTCTTTTCTTTCAAACTATTCGCCATTTCCCGCATTAGCGAGGTAGCGTTAAGAACAGAGGACTGAGCCTTTGAGGGACTACCCTCACCTGGCCCAATTCTCTGTTCCTTCTTTTGGAAAATTAAAAAAAAAAAACGAGAGGGGAGGATTTCCAGCCCCCCGCTCCCTCCCCTTTTAGTCGCCTTCTACGACACGCAGGGAATACGTGGGAAGTATTCTTGCTCCCCTATCCCCAGGGATAATATATATATATATATATATATATATATATATATGATGCTCTGTACGTGCCTTCACCCTCTCAATGAATAGCCTCCCATATAATTTACCATATATATATATATATATATATATATATATATATCCCTGGGGATAGGGGAGAAAGAATACTTCTCACGTATTCCCTGTGCATTGTAGAAGGCAACTAAAAGGGAAGGGAGCGGGGGGCTGGAAACCTCCCCCTCGTTTTTTTTTTAATTTTCCAAAAGAAGGAACAGAGAAGGGGGCCAGGTGAGGATATTACCTCAAAGGCCCAGTCCTCTGTTCTTAACGCTACCTCACTATCGCGGGAAATGGTGAATAGTTTGAAAGAAAGGGAAAGAAATATATATATATATATATATATATATATATATATATATATATATATATATATATATATATATATATATATATATATACATATATATATATATATATATATATATATATATATATATGTATATATATATATATATATATATATATATATATATATATATATATATATTCTTTCTTTTCTTTTATACTATTCGCCATTTCCCGCATTAGAATACTTCCCACCTATTCCCTGCGTGTCGTAGAAGGCAACTAAAAGGGGAGGGAGCGGGGGGGCTGGAAATCCTCCCCTTTTGTTTTTTTTTTAATTTTCCAAAAGGAGGAACAGAGGGGGGCCAGGTGAGGATATCCCACAAAGGCCCAGTCCTCTGTTCTTAACGCTACCTCGCTAACGCGGGAAATGGCGAATAGTTTAAAAGAAAAAGAAATATATATATATATTATCCCTTGGGATAGGGGAGAAAGAATACTTCCCACGTATTCCCTGTGTGTCATAGAAGGCGACTAAAAGGGGAGGGAGCGGGTGGCTGAAAATCCTCCCCTCTCATTTTTTTTTTTAAATTTTTCAAAAGAAGGAACAGAGAAGGGGGCCAGGTGAGGATATTCCCTCAAAGGCCCAGTCCTACGTTCTTAACGCTACCTCGCTAACGTAGGAAATGATGAATAGTATGAAAGAAAGAAAGATATATATATATATATATATATATATATATTCCCTGGGGATAGGGGAGAAAGAATACTTCCCACGTATTCCCTGCGTGTTGTAGAAGGTGACTAAAAGGGAAGGGAGCGGGGGGTTGGAAATCCTCCCCTCTCTCTTCTTTTTTTTTTTTTTCCCCCCCCAAGAAAGGAACAGAGAAGGGGGCTGGATGAGGATGTTTCCTCAGAGGCCCAGTCCTCTGTTCTTAATGCTACCTCGCTGACGTGGGAAATGGCGAATAGTATGAAAGAAAGAAAGAAAAGATATATATATATATATATATATATATATATTTTTTTTTTGCTTTGTCGCTGTCTCCTGCGTTTGCGAGGTAGCGCAAGGAAACAGACGAAAGAAATGGCCCAACCCACCCCCATACACATGTATATACATACGTCCACATACGCAAATATACATACCTACACAGCTTTCCATGGTTTACCCCAGATGCTTCACATGCCCTGATTCAATCCACTGACAGCACGTCAACCCCAGTATACCACATCGATCCAATTCACTCTATTCCTTGCCCTCCTTTCACCCTCCTGCATGTTCAGGCCCCGATCACACAAAATCTTTTTCACTCCATCTTTCCACCTCCAATTTGGTCTCCCACTTCTCCTCGTTCCCTCCACCTCCGACACATATATCCTCTTCGTCAATCTTTCCTCACTCATTCTCTCCATGTGCCCAAACCATTTCGAAACACCCTCTTCTGCTCTCTCAACCACGCTCTTTTTATTACCACACATCTCTCTTACCCTTACGTTAGTTACTCGATCAAACCACCTCACACCACACATTGTCCTCAAACATCTCATTTCCAGCACATCCATCCTCCTGCAGACAACTCTATCCATAGCCCACGCCTCGCAACCATACAACATTGTTGGAACCACTATTCCTTCAAACATACCCATTTTTGCTTTCCAAGATAACGTTCTTGACTTCCACACATTCTTCAAGGCTCCCAGGATTTTCGCCCCCTCCCCCACCCTATGATCTACTTCCGCTTCCATGGTTCCATCCGCTGCCAGATCCACTCCCAGTTATCTAAAACACTTTACTTCCTCCAGTTTTGCTCCATTCAAACTTACCTCCCAATTGACTTGACCCTCAACCCTACTGTAGCTAATAACCTTGCTCTTATTCACATTTACTCTTAACTTTCTTCTTTCACACACTTTACCAAACTCAGTCACCAGCTTCTGCAGTTTCTCACATGAATCACCCACGCGCTGTATATCAGCGAACAACAACTGACTCACTTCCCAACCCTTCTACCCCCAAAAAATATTTATATTTTAATATATTTTATTATTTTATTTAAAAAAATTTTTTTTTTTGGGGACGGGGAAAAAATCTTCCCACATTTCCCTGTGTTATAGAAGGGAAAAAAAAAGGAGGGGGCATGGGGCGGAAACTTGCCTCCCCGGGTTTTTTTCTTCCAAAAAAAGGAATAGAGAAGGGTGCCGAGTAAGAATATTCCCTCTAAGGCTCAGTCCACTGTTCTTAATGCTACCTCCCCAACATGGGAAACAGAAATATGTATGAAAAAAAATTGGGGAGAAAGAATACTTCCCATGTATCGTAGGTGACTAAAGGGGGCAGGAGTAGGGGGGCTGGAAACACTCCCCCAAAAAAATTTTTCAAAATTTTGGAAAAGGGGGGAAAAAACCCCATCCCCCCTTTGGGGGGCTCAGATTGGGTTTTTTGGGAAAAGGGGGGGTTTTTGAGGAAAGGGCTGGTAGGGGTTTGGTGGGAAAAAGCTTTGGGTTTGGGGAAAAAAAAAGGGGGTTTTAAAAGGGGAAAAACAAGGGGTTATAAGGGGGGAAAAGTTTGGGGTGTATTATTTGAAGATTTTGTTGTGGGGGAATTTTAATTTTAAAACAAATTTAATTTTAAAAATTTTTTTTTTTTTTTTTTTAAAAAAAAAAAATTTTTTTAAAAAATTATATTTTTTTTTTTTTTTTTTATAAAAAAAAATTTTTAAAATTTTTTTAATTTTTTTTTTTAAATTTTTTTTAATTTAATTTGTTTTATTAAAAAATATAAATTAATTTATTTTTTTATTTTTTTTTTTTATTTTTTAAATTTAAAAAAATTTATTTTTTTAAAAAAAAATTTTTAATTAATTTTTTTAAAAAAAAAAAAAAAAATTTTTTATATTAATAAAAATTAAAAATTATTTTTTTTTTTTTAAAAATTTTTTTGAAAATTAAAAAAATTTTTATTTAATTTAAATATATTTTTTTTTTAAAATTTTATTTTATTTAAATTTTAATTTTTTTTTTAAAAAAAGAAATTTTTAAAATTTTTTTAAAAATTTTTTAAAAAATTTTAATTTAAATTATAAAAAATAAAATTTTTAAAAAAATATAAATTAAATTTTTTTAAAATATTTAAAAAAATTTAAAATTTTTTTTTTTTTTTAAAGGGGGTTTTTTAAATTTTTTTTTTTTTAAAAAAAAAAAATTTGTTTTTTATTTTTAAAATTTTAAAAAAAAAAATTTTTTAAAAAATAATAAACAAAAAGGGGGAAGGGTGGGAAAAAGAAGGGGAAGTAAAGAACAAAATTTTGGGAGAGAAAAAAAAAAGTTTTTGGGAAAAAGGGGGAAAAAATTTTTCCCAAAAAAAAAATATGGGAAAAACCAAGGGGGGGGAAAAAGGGGGTGATGGGGAGTGGTAGGATTTTGGGGAAAAAGGATTTTTAAGGAGAAGTTTTGGATAATGGAAAAGGGTTTTTAAAAAAGGGGAAAAAAAAACCCCCCCCCCCCCTTTTTTTTTAAAGGGTTTGGGGTTTTAAAAAAAGGGGGCCCCGTGGTTTAGGGTTTTATTGGGGATTGAATTTTAAAAAAAAAGGGGGGAAAATTTTTTTTTTAGGTTTTGGGAAAGATTTTAGTTTTTAAAAGGGGGGGGTTCTGGGGAAGTGGGGGAAAATTTTGGAGAAATTGGTTAAGGATTGAAAAAGGAAAAAGGAAAAGGGGGAGGGTTTGGATTCCTGGAAAAAATTTTTGGATGTTAATGTGCTCAGAGGGGCAGCTGATGAGTTGTCCGATCACTATCATGTTGAGGTGATTGTGAAGATTTGTAGAGGTTTTCAAAATAGAAGAGAGAATGTTGGAAGAGAGTGGTGAGAGTAAATGAGCTTGGAAAAGAGGGGTGTGAGGAGGTACCTGGAGAGATTGAGTGAAGAAAGCTAAAAGGTGGCAGCAAATGACGTGAGGAGAGTGGGTGAGGAATGGGATTTAGTGAGGGAAGCAGTGATGGCATGTGCAACAGATGCATGTGGCATGAGAAAGGTGGGAAGTGGGCAGATTAGGAAGGGCAGTGAGTGGTGGGATAAAGTTGTTTGTGAAAGAAAAAAAAAGAGAGGCATTTGAATAATACTTTCAAGGAAGGGGTACAAATGACTGGGAGATGTATAAGAGAAAGTGGCAGGAGGTCAAGACAAAGGTGGAAGGGTTGAAAAAGAAGGCAAATGAGAGAGAATCATTAAACTATAGGGAGAAGAAAAAGATGTTTTGGAAGGAGGTAAATAACATGCGCAAGACAAGAGAACATATGGGAACATCGGTAAGGGGGCAAGAAGGAAGTGATAACAGTTAGTGAAGTCAGGATTAGGTGGAATGAGTATTTTGAAGGTTCACTGAACGTGTTTGATGATAGACTGGCAGATATAGGGTGTGGTGTCTGAAGTGAGAAAGTCAGGGGGAGTGGTTTGGCGAAAGTTCCGTGGAAGATAAAATCCGGCAAGGCAGTGGGTATGGATGGTATTGCAGTTGAATTTATAAAAGAAAGGGGGCGACTTTGTTGTTGATTGGTTGGTAAAGATATTCAGTGTATGTATGGATCATGGTGAAGTGCCTGAGGATTGGCAGAATGCATGTATAGTGCCATTGTACAAAGGCAAAGAGGATAAAGGCGAGTGTTGAGTATTCCTGGAAAATTGTATGGAAGGGTATTGATTGAGAGGGTAAAGGCATGTACAGAGCATCAGACTGGGGAGGAGCAGTGTGGCTTTAGAAGTGGTAAAGGAAGTGTGGATCAAGGGTTTACTTTGAAGAATATATGTGAGAAATACTTAGAAAACCAGGTGGATTAGTACGTAGCATTTATTGATCTGGAGAAGGCACATGATAGGCTTGATAGAGATGCCTTGTGGAAGGTCTTAAGAATTTATGGCATGGAAGATAAGATGCTAGAAGCAGTGAGAAGTTTTTATCACGGGTGTAAGGCATGTGTGCAAGTAGGAAGAGAGGAGAGTGATTGGTTCCCAGAGAAGGTCAGTCTGCAGCAGGGGTGTGATGTCCCCATGGTTGTTTAAAATGTTTATGGATAGGGTGGTTAAGGAGGTAAATGAAAGAGTTTTGGAGAGAGGGGCAAGTATGTAGTCCGTTGGGGATAAGAAGGCCTGGGAAGTGAGTCAATTGTTCATTGATGATATAGCACTGGTGGTTGATTCAAGTAAAAAACTGCAGATGTTGGAGACTGAATTTGGAAAAGTGTGTGAAAGGAGAAAATTGAGAGTAAATGTGAATAAGAGCGAGGTTATTAGGTTCTGCAGGGTTGAGGGACAAGTCCGTCAGAATGTAAGTTTTAAAGGAGAAAATTGGAGGAAGTGAAGTGTTTTGAATATCTGGGAGTGGACTTGGCAGCAAATGGAACAATGGAAGTGGAAGTGAGTCACAGGGTGGGGGAGGGGAGAAGGTTCTGGGAGTGATGAAGATTGTGTGGAAAGAGAGCATTATCTCAGAGAGCAAAAATGGGTATGTTTGAAGGACTAGTAGTTCCAACAGTATTAAATGGTTGTGAGGCATGGGCTATGGATAGTGTTGTATGGAGGAGGGTGGATGTGTGGAAATGAGATGTTTGAGGACAATGTGTGGTGTGTGGTGGTTTGGAGCGTGTGTGTAACGTATTTGGGGTTGGAGAGGTGTGGAATTAAAAGTTTGCGTTAAGTCTTCCTACATAATTGGGTGTGGATCCCATTTGAGTGGGGGGAGTGGGGTGAGGGTGACTGGGGGGGGGGTTGGGAGGGGAGTGGTGTGGGAGGGGAGGGGGTGGGTGTGGGTGGGCTGGTGGGGGTTGGATGGTTAACTGTGGGGGGGTGTGTGGTCGGGGGGGGGGGGGAAATTGGTTTTTGGTTTATCCAACCTTTTTTGTTTTTTTTTTTTTTTTTTTTTTTTTTTTTTTTTTTTTTTTTTTTTTTTTTTTTTTTTTTTTTTTTTTTTTTTTTTTTTTTTTTTTTTTTTTTTTTTTTTTTTTTTTTTTTTTTTTTTTTTTTTTTTTTTTTTTTTTTTTTTTTTTTTTTTTTTTTTTTTTTTTTTTTTTTTTTTTTTTTTTTTTTTTTTTTTTTTTTTTTTTTTTTTTTTTTTTTTTTTTTTTTTTTTTTTTTTTTTTTTTTTTTTTTTTTTTTTTTTTTTTTTTTTTTTTTTTTTTTTTTTTTTTTATTTTCCAAAAGAAGGAACAGAGAAGGGGGTCAGGTGAGGATATTCCCTCTAAGGCCCAGTTCTCTGTTCTTAACGCTACCTCGCTAACGCGGGAAATGGCAAATAGTATAAAAAAAAGAGGGGCAAGTATGAAGTCTGTTGGGGATGAGAGAGCTTGGGAAGTGAGTCAGTTGTTGTTCGCTGATGATACAGCGCTGGTGGCTGATTCATGTGAGAAACTGCAGAAGCTGGTGACTGAGTTTGGTAAAGTGTGTGAAAGAAGAAAGTTAAGAGTAAATGTGAATAAGAGCAAGGTTATTAGGTATAGTAGGGTTGAGGGTCAAGTCAATTGGGAGGTAAGTTTGAATGGAGAAAAACTGGAGGAAGTAAAGTGTTTTAGATATCTGGGAGAGGATCTGGCAGCGGATGGAACCATGGAAGCGGAAGTGGATCATAGGGTGGGGGAGGGGGCGAAAATTCTGGGAGCCTTGAAGAATGTGTGGAAGTCGAGAACATTATCTCGGAAAGCAAAAATGGGTATGTTTGAAGGAATAGTGGTTCCAACAATGTTGTATGGTTGCGAGGCGTGGGCTATGGATAGAGTTGTGCGCAGGAGGGTGGATGTGCTGGAAATGAGATGTTTGAGGACAATATGTGGTGTGAGGTGGTTTGATCGAGTAAGTAATGTAAGGGTAAGAGAGATTTGTGGAAATAAAAAGAGTGTGGTTGAAATGGTTTGGTCAAATGGAGAGAATGAGTGAGGAAAGATTGACTAAGAGGATATATGTGTCAGAGGTGGAGGGAACGATGAGAAGTGGGAGACCAAATTGGAGGTGGAAAGATGGAGTGAAAAAGATTTTGAGTGATCGGGGCCTGAACATGCAGGAGGGTGAAAGGCGTGCAAGGAATAGAGTGAATTGGAACGATGTGGTATACTGGGGTCGACGTGCTGTCAATGGATTGAACCAGGGCATGTGGAGCATCTGGGGTAAACCATGGAAAGTTGTGTGGGGCCTGGATGTGGAAAGGGAGCTGTGGTTTCAGTGCATTATTACATGACAGCTAGGGACTGAGTGTGAACGAATGGGGCCTTTGTTGTCTTTTCCTAGCGCTACCTCGCACACATGAGGGGGGAGGGGGTTGTTATTCCATGTGTGGCGAGGTGGCGATGGGAATAAATAAAGGCAGACAGTATGAATTATGTACATGTGTATATATGTATATGTCTGTGTGTGTATATATATGTATACACTGAGATGTATAGGTATGTATATTTGCGTGTGTGGACGTGTATGTATATACATGTGTATGTGGGTGGGTTGGGCCATTCTTTTGTCTGTTTCCTTGCGTTACCTCGCTAACGTGGGAGATAGTGACAAAGCAAAATAAATAATAAATAAATATATATATATATGTGTGTGTGTGTGTGTGTGTGTGTGTGTGTGTGTGAGAGAGATTCTAGGCTCTCCTTGCAAGAGGTTACAACATGAGAGAAAAATGAACTTTGGCATGGCTGTATCATTAAGAGTATAGTCTTATTCAAGATCTCAGTCAAAAGGATGGCTACCATTCCCTGCAACTGGAAGAAGTACAGCCTTGGGCTTAAGAAACCTTTAGATAGAGGTCCTGGTTAACATCAGGACACACAGAAATTGGTTCTGGGGTAATAATAAATCATATATAAATATATTGACAACATAAATGTCTTTATGTTGTCAATACATTGCCTAACTTTACGATAAATCTAATTGAACATCATACCCTTGCTGTATTTTTCCAGACAAGTGTAATGTTTCTATATATATATATATATATATATATATATATATATATATATATATATATATATATATATATATATATCTTGACCTTTGGCATTATCATAAAATTATATTTAAATCAGAGAGGAAAAATAATGATTCCCCCTTGTCTCTGAACAATTTACACATGACACAAAATTCAGAACTTTTGTTTAAGATTAACTTTCAGTGAAACATAAGGAATTGTGATGAGATAGTTAAAAGCCAAGAAATCTCAGAGGGGAAGACCAGGTATGAGTATTTAGTCAATATCATATTGCAGTGTAAGAGCAATCATCAACTAGATGGTTTCATATAACTAGTTTGTAGTTAAAATTTATTCATGCTAATTTGTTGTTATTACGTAAAAGATTCAAAGTTAATGTGAATGAAGGCATGCACTCCCAAAATGTTATCAAAAATAAAAATAAACATTTTCCTCCTTGACAAAGAGCTGTAATGCACTGTCAGTAATATACAAAATGTTCACAACTAATATCTCATGATACTAAAGGCTATCTAGTTTAATTGTAAATACATGCGAGATACAAAATTACTTCATTTGCTAGACAATACGTTTGGATAATATTACCCATACTATCATGATATTGAACAGCTGATATATAAAGGAAACTCACTGTAAAGTAATATACTCAAAACAACTGATCATATCACATACAAAATGCTAGGGCCTTTTTCAATACTTTTGTCGTAAAAAAGAACAGTCTACCTTATTATAAATGTGCTAAGATTCTCTTGAATGCAAGAGGAAGAACAAGAAGAGCTCTTGCTAACTATGGCCACATTCACTGCAAGATACTGTGACAGCTCTTGTTACAGACAGATTTTTTTTTTACATATGTGAGTTAATGTTTACTGACAACTTATAAAAACAATATCAGTTATTCCATAACAAAGTGAAAAAGCGTCCTTATAAAACTAAAATACTAAATATTTACCACTACACTATCCTGAACAAGGCAATTTAAATGCATCACATGCTTTATCTATGAACAAGAGTTTCTGTCTAGTCTCTCATGAATGTAACCTGAATTAGCTAACAAGTAGCATGAAGCTAAGCTTAATTAACATCTTTGACTGAAACTACAGGATAATTTACTTCATCGTTGAATTCTGATTAAATATATTGCTCTGTATGAAAAACCAGTAATTCTGAGACACTGCATGTATTTCAATTGCCCTTTTACAATTTTGTAAGAAAAATGTATACTTATGAAAGTACATTCAATTCTCGAAGTAAATGCTTTGTCTTCAGAATATGTGTCAGCACTGTTGCAGATCATCTTCCTCCAACACTACATTATAAAACTTTCAATGTTTTGTGTTACAAAAGTGAAAAGTTATGCAAATTATAATATACTGTACTGTACTTTTTGTATGTTGTGGTCCATAACTTTCACAATAATGTGAATAACTGACATCTCATTCAAAATTCATATACCACAGGCAGTTCCCAAATGGGATATATATAAAATTTATCGGCACATTCACAGCATACTATCCTTAAGTTCTAAATCACCTAATTTTCTACAAATGCAAAAACATGTTTACATCACATTCAGTTACTTGGGGAAGAGAGCATCCACTGAACCACATACCTTAAGATTTATGTTAACATTACACATTCACATTTCATCAAAATTGGAAATTATTGTTCTCATGCCAGTTTTATCATGTGTAAATACAATTACTTGCTGGGATATGTTCTGTTTAAAGATTAATTTCAAAATACCATAATCTAATACAAGGAAAACCTTCCATCCAATATACAAGCACCCTTTCTGAGAAAATTTTGATATTGTAAAAGATGTGTTTGCATTTTAGACCAATATATCAATTTTCCTCCAGTTTTATATGTACTGTCCATTTCATTTAAAGTCTATTTCTAAGCCAAAATAATTCTACTTAAATTTCAGATCAGAAGCAGCTTTGTGAAAATGACACTAGTATATGTCTGTGTTTGTACATCACTAAGTAAATTTAGCTGACAGTGATTCTTTATGGACACTCCCAACCCTGACAAGCATAAGACTAGTGGTTTTTGGCCCCACAAGGCCACTAATACTTATCCTTCGGCAAACTCCACATATCAGAGGTTTGGTGATGAAAATAAAGGCCTTCATCACCAATTTACAGATAAGAGCTATATGGCTTTAAAGAGAAGTTTAGGGGAAGGAATCAAAAGATTCTGGATACTACAATATTGGTGGAAAAATTCCATAGCCAATGCAGTACATATTTCTGTTAGCACTTACTAGCATTTTGATTAAAACTGAATTAACCACAATTTTCCATTTGTAATCAGTCACATGTCAAGTATAAATATAATATATGCATGATGTGATTTATGAATGTCTTAGAAATTTGAGTTTTGTTCGAGATTTTTGCCAACAACTGTTTTATGACCCAATGAAACTGTGATTTGGAATGATGGGTATTGATTAACATATCTAAAAACAACCTAAATGTCTGTGATCATAGTAGAATTGGAGAATCCTTCTAGTCATCATTAATTTTGTAACAAGATTTATACCACTGTAGTAGAATAAGGATAGAGTAGATTCTAGCTTTACTCCTCCTAGAGTCCTCCAAATGGACCTACAACCCAGGATAGGCTTTTTAAGTGTCTACCAGTCAGTGTTGGTATTGACTGATAATTCAGAATTATCTGCAGACAACAGCTATTGAATGCTTGGATATTTCAGTAAAAAAAAAATGGATGTAGCAGATAACTTTAACCACAGAAATTAGGCAACTGACATACTTAGGGCTGGCATAACCTAAAATAGGGCCTACCCTTAAATGTAAGTGAGAGAGAACCATGGAATCTGAATCCAGAGTGCAATTTAAATTCAAAAGCAGGGCAAGATGTTTAAGATATCTTGTAACTTTCTGCATCAATGTTCTTAAAGAGCAACACAAACCTTTGCCAAAAACATATTCTGTTAGCTGATACTGACTGAAAGACATGCTTCCAGCAGACTGTCTGACAAATGGAAAGAGAGAGCTTGCTTTATTCAACCTAAGACTAAATCTCTCATAAATATTCATTATGTCTAAAACCATTCCCATTTACATAGGTTGAGTCAACTACATAACTTATTCTGATTCTATATCCATGAGATTGAGTGAACAAAGTTTTTTGCATCTAATACAAGATTTTATTTATGAGATGGCATTGGTCACCTTTGCATACAAAATGTCTCCAATGTAAGAGGTCATCAGATGTCCATTCACATTGTTATCTGATATCCCTGTAGCTATTTGAAGTTCACACAACAAATCCATTTGTCACTTTGTCTCCTTATTCCCTGTTTGCTTTCATTCAATAAAAAATCATCCCCAGCCTCTCGTCTGCCACATATTTTATGTGACCATATCACTTAAGTTAGCCTTATCCATTCTTCCGTCTTTTTGATATCAATATTTTACTCACAAAAGAACTTCTGTACCTTGAAGGTTCTCTGTTTCTACTACTCTCAGTACATAAGGATCCACTCTTAAAATTAGGGTATCCAAGCCATACAACCTTGTTGGAATGAATAATCTCATTGTGCAGGCTTTCTGCATACTTAATCCTTTTCTTTTCCCCGTGCATTACACCTCTCGAGGCTCTTTTATGAGAACTGCATCATCAAAAAGAAATCTGTATGCAAGTTAGAATAACTATAGCTTTTTAATCTGCTTTTTTCAGCACAGAAATGAGCTTTGTTTAATTCTTTTTTCATATTTGTTCAATGCTTCTTGCATCATTGAGGTAGTGCTGGGAACAGAAGAACTTTTGCTCAAGTTTACTTGAAAGGTATCACGGAAAATGCACAGAAACCACAATCCCCTTCAACAACCAAGCCCAAAAAACCTTTCATAGGTTTCCCCTGATGCTTCATATGCCCTGGTTTAGTCTACTGATATACTACATTGCTCCAATTTACTCTATTTCATGCACACCTTCTACCCTCCTGCATTTTCTTACCCCCAAACACTCAAAACCTTCTCCATTCCATCTTTCCATCTCCAATTTGGTCTCCCCCTTCTTGTTCCCTTGCCTTTTGACACATATACCTTCTTTTATCAACATGCCCTCACTCATCCTCTACATATGTCCAAATCATTTCTATACACCCTCTTCAGCTCTCTCAACCATGCTCTTTTTATTACCGCACCTCTCACCACTAACATTTCTTACCTGAATAAATCTACTCACACTACATATTGTCTTCAAGCATTTCATTTCCAAAACATTCATCACCCACCTCTGTACTTCTTCATCTACAGCCCATGCCTCCCATCCATACAAAACTTTCAGGACTGTTGTACCATCAAATAACTCCATCTTTGCCCTCACTTTTCCACACATCCCTCAGAGCACCCAGGACCTTAGCCCACCCCCTTACCCTATGGCTCACTTCAGTTTTCATGGTTTCATTCTCTGCCATATTCACTCCTGGGTGTCTAAAACATCCCATTTCCTCCATGTTCTCTCAAATAAAACTCATAATCCAAGCACTCTGTCTCTTTCCACTGCCAAAGCTGATAACATTGCTTTTATTCACATTTTCTCTCTACTTCCTTCCCACTCTCCCAAATTCAAGACACCAACCTCTGCAACTTCTTACTCAAATTTGCCATCAGCAAACAAGTGACTCCCAACCCCCTCCCCAACAGTCTGCATACGAGATCCTCTCTCCAAGACCCTTGCTTTCACCTCACCCACCACCCCATGCATAAACAAATCAAATGGCCATGGAGGTATCACATACCCCTGCCAGAGATCCACTTTCATGTGGATCACATACACTCTTCTTGCTTGCAAACAAACCTTACTCTCTCCACAAAAGCTCTTCTCTTCTAGCAGCTTTCCTTCCACAAGATGTACAGTATTTCTAACACCTTCCACAAAGTGACAGTTGTGCACTTTCTCCAAATCCAGAAACTCCATGCACAA
Organism: Panulirus ornatus; assembly: GCF_036320965.1. Lineage (NCBI taxonomy): Eukaryota > Metazoa > Arthropoda > Malacostraca > Decapoda > Palinuridae > Panulirus > Panulirus ornatus. The sequence goes on along the minus strand of NC_092260.1, from coordinate 12,149,303 downwards.
ATCCAGTTTCTTTATATATTTTTTAAACATTCTTCATTGGTAACACCTGATCCATATTTCTTCTACCACTCCTGAAGCCACTTTATTCATCCTTAATCTGAAGCTCAGTGTATGCTACTGGCCTCTGAATCACCACTCTTTTACACAACTTACCAGGTACATTCAACAGACTTACAACTCTGTAATATGAATATTCATTTCTGTTCCCCTTGCCTTTACACAATGGCAATATACAGCCATTCTACCAAGTCTCAGGTACCTCACCATGAGCAATGCATACATTAAAAATCCTAATGAACCAATCAACACAATCACCCTTCTAGAGAAATTCAACTGCAATCCCACCCACTCTGGATGCCTTGCCACACTTCATCTTGCACAAATCATTTGCCATGACCCTCTCACCTCCCAGACCCAAACACCCTACATCTGCTTTCCTGTCATCAAACACATTCAAAATCCTTCAAAGTCCTCACTCCATCTCCTTTTCACCTCATCTCTGACTGTTGCCACTTCCTCATTTGCCCCCTTCACCAATATTCACATCTGTTCTCTAGTTTTTCTAACACTTAACCTTATTTCAAAACATTTTCATATTCTCCCTGAAGGTTGCTGGTTCTCATTTCAAGTCTCATTTGCCCTTTTATTTTTCAACCCTGCATGCTCCTCTTGACCTTTTGCTGTTTCTCTTGTACATCTCCCAATCATTCACACTTCTTCCCTGCAAAAAAAGTGCCCATATATCTCTCGTTTGTCTGTCACTAACTACTTAATTTCGTCATCCTACCACTCAATACCCTTTCTAGCTTACCTCCTACTTTTCAAATACTACAAACTTCTCTCACACACCAGCTCTGCTTCCCTTAATACCTCCAATTCCTCACCCACTCTCCTAGTTTCATTCATTCTCACCTTTTGCCATTCTACACCTAACTGTTCTCATATATCTACACAAAAGCCTCTTTTCCAAGCTATCACCACCCTATTCCCACCCATATAATTTCCCCTTTTCCAAAAGCCTCTACACACCTTCAGTGTTGCTTCCACCAAGTAATGGTCACACATTCCACTAGGTGCCTCACTCAGCATATTCACATCTAAGAGTCTCTCTTTTGCACACTGATCATTTAATAAATACAGATTGTACCTCTTTAATCCAGCAACCTTGGGACCTGGCAATTGCCAGACAACAGAAAATGCCAGAAAACAGAAATTGACCCCTATGTCATACACAGTTGATCTGATCTTATCTCATTGTACTCATACAAAGTCTTTACAGAAATTCCTTTATCTAATTTTTTCAATAACCACCTTTTCAAGCACCTCTTAGATGATATCCTGAAGGGCTGAAATACAGCTGAATATAATAAATTAACAGGACTGTTAATTAGCTTGGCTGCAGTGTAAACAGATTTTGGCACCTTAGTACTGCTAACAGCACTGCCCTGGTGGCAGTTCCACAAATTAATAACTAATGGTGGCAGATTCGAAATGTTCCGAACCACTATTTGCCAGATTAGAGAGGTGCAACTTGTAATCCACTAATGCCCACTTACATCTACCCTTCTCACCCATATACACTTATGTGTGTAGCTCTTTTTAAACCAGGTATTCCCAAACTCCAATCATTTTTCAACACAACTCCATATACTGCTCACCATTTTCATCACTGAGCTCCCTATACCTTCAACTGCCACATTACCCAATCTCATATTCAAATCACCTGAGCTCTTGCATCAAAATTGCATTTATTCTACTCATAAAAATATTTGACAATGACAATCATATAAGAAATCACAGAGTTCAGTGTAAAGTGATATAAGAAAGAGCTTTAAATGCCTATTTATACTTAAACCAAAGTGAATATGTATCACAAGTAAAAAAATCATCATCTGCAATACTATGTGAAAATAACTTGAAGAAAAAATTTGATGTTCTAGACAAACAATTGTATGTAAACAGTAGGCCTTGATCAGTTGCTGAAAGTATAGTGATTTAGGAGCACAGTATGCTCTGGAGTGAGAAGTCCTTGAAGAGACTGTGCTCTGATCTGTCCACTGACAATGATATAGTGTTACAGAAGTTGACTTTTTGTTTGAGGTATAACCATTTGAAGCTATGTACAAGTTACCCTCTCTCATATGTGTTCTGGATACCATCTATCTCTCCAAAATTACAAGAACCTTTCCAACATGTCACAAGGCCCTCATGCCATAGATGCAACTTCCACATTGAACATTTACGCAGCTATCCTTTGCTCCCTCTTTCAAGACACTCACGCACATCATCACAGCAAATTTTGACCAATTGTTGCACCTGGTGAATGTGTCCAGCTTCCCAAGTGCTGTGGGAGCCCCACAGAATGGCTACTGGGGCAAATATAATGGTACAATTGGCAATATTAAGAGGTAGATCACAAAAGAGGATAGACACAAAGAATGAATTACTGAAAGCTATGGGTACTTCAAATATAACCATGGATGATTGTGTGCAAACAAGGAGTTTTATAATAGAGAGCAGTGGTGTGTGTGTTCAGAAACTTTAGACTCGCCTGGTGACTCAACTTAGTATGCACTTTAGTACTGAAGAATATTAATTTACCTCAGCAGCCTGGACATAAGGTGAAGATATACTTGTGTCTGCATACACTTATTCCATGATATGTAAATGGGAGTGGCTTTATACATATAATAAATACATACATAAACAGCTCAGGGCAAAAGGTTACAAAAAAAAGCTATATTGTAACAACTTCATATACTGATATTGTCACAGCCTTGGAAGATGACTGACTCCTGTGAGAGTATTGCCGAAGTGTGTCAATACCTCATTAGATGAAACTGATTGGATGGCATTCTAATGAAAAGAAATTCTTTTACTTCTACTTTAACTGTTTCTGACAGAATTTGCTTCAAGAAATGCAAGATTAGTCTTCTTAATCCATTTCACCCAGCACATAGATCATCCAAATTGCACTGCTTTCCTGATATTTCTTAAAATTGTTTTGGTGTACTTTAAATGTGGTTTCAATTACTCCTTATATCAAAGACTACACTCCATCCATCAGGTAATATCTATCCAATCAGTGTAACCTATATTATACCTCTCTAAAGCATAGTGGTTTCTAATAATGTATGCAAGTCAATCAAAACATTCTTAACTGATATATATATATATATATATATATATATATATATATATTATCCCTGGGGATAGGGGAGAAAGAATACTTCCCACGTATTCCCTGCGTGTCGTAGAAGGCGACTAAAAGGGGAGGGAGCGGGGGGCTGGAAATCCTCCCCTCTCATTTTTTTTTTTTTTTTAATTTTCCAAAAGAAGGAACAGAGAATTGGGCCAGGTGAGGGTATTCCCTCAAGGCCCAGTCCTCTGTTCTTAACGCTACCTCGCTAATGCGGGAAATGGCGAATGGTTTGAAAGAAAGAAAGAGATATATATATATATATATATATATATATATATATATATATATATATATATATATATATATATATATATGGATCTGGAGAAGGCATATGATAGAGTTGATAGAGATGCTCTGTGGAAGGTATTAAGAATATATGGTGTGGGAGGCAAGTTGTTAGAAGCAGTGAAAAGTTTTTATCGAGGATGTAAGGCATGTGTACGTGTAGGAAGAGAGGAAAGTGATTGGTTCTCAGTGAATGTAGGTTTGCGGCAGGGGTGTGTGATGTCTCCATGGTTGTTTAATTTGTTTATGGATGGGGTTGTTAGGGAGGTGAATGCAAGAGTTTTGGAAAGAGGGGCAAGTATGAAGTCTGTTGGGGATGAGAGAGCTTGGGAAGTGAGTCAGTTGTTGTTCGCTGATGTTACAGCGCTGGTGGCTGATTCATGTGAGAAACTGCAGAAGCTGGTGACTGAGTTTGGTAAAGTGTGTGAAAGAAGAAAGTTAAGAGTAAATGTGAATAAGAGCAAGGTTATTAGGTACAGTAGGGTTGAGGGTCAAGTCAATTGGGAGGTGAGTTTGAATGGAGAAAAACTGGAGGAAGTGAAGTGTTTTAGATATCTGGGAGTGGATCTGGCAGCGGATGGAACCATGGAAGCGGAAGTGGATCATAGGGTGGGGGAGGGGGCGAAAATTCTGGGAGCCTTGAAGAATGTGTGGAAGTCGAGAACATTATCTCGGAAAGCAAAAATGGGTATGTTTGAAGGAATAGTGGTTCCAACAATGTTGTATGGTTGCGAGGCGTGGGCTATGGATAGAGGTGTGCGCAGGAGGATGGATGTGCTGGAAATGAGATGTTTGAGGACAATGTGTGGTGTGAGGTGGTTTGATCGAGTAAGTAACGTAAGGGTAAGAGAGATGTGTGGAAATAAAAAGAGCGTGGTTGAGAGAGCAGAAGAGGGTGTTTTGAAATGGTTTGGGCACATGGAGAGAATGAGTAAGGAAAGATTGACCAAGAGGATATATGTGTCGGAGGTGGAGGGAACGAGGAGAAGAGGGAGACCAAATTGGAGGTGGAAAGATGGAGTGAAAAAGATTTTGTGTGATCGGGGCCTGAACATGCAGGAGGGTGAAAGGAGGGCAAGGAATAGAGTGAATTGGAGCGATGTGGTATACCGGGGTTGACGTGCTGTCAGTGGATTGAATCAAGGCATGTGAAGCGTCTGGGGTAAACCATGGAAAGCTGTGTAGGTATGTATGTTTGCGTGTGTGGACGTATGTATATACATGTGTATGGGGTGGGTTGGGCCATTTCTTTCGTCTGTTTCCTTGCGCTACCTCGCAAACGCGGGAGACAGCGACAAAGCAAAAAAAAAAAAATATATATTATATATATTATATATATATATATATATATATTTTTTTTTTGCTTTGTCGCTGTCTCCCCCGTTTGCGAGGTAGCGCAAGGAAACAGACGAAAGAAATGGCCCAACCCACCCCTATACACATGTATATAAATACGTCCACACACGCAAACATACATACCTACACAGCTTTCCATGGTTTACCCCAAACGCTTCACATACCCTGATTCAACCCACTGACAGCACGTCAACCCCGGTATACCACATCGCTCCAATTCACTCTATTCCTTGCCCTCCTTTCACCCTCCTGCATGTTCAGGCCCCGATCACACAAAATCTTTTTCACTCCATCTTTCCACCTCCAATTTGGTCTCCCACTTCTCCTCGTTCCCTCCACCTCCGACATATATCCTCTTGGTCAATCTTTCCTTACTCATTCTCTCCATGTGCCCAAACCATTTCAAAACACCCTCTTCTGCTCTCTCAACCACGCTCTTTTTATTTCCACACATCTCTCTTACCCTTACGTTACTTACTCGATCAAACCACCTCACACCACACATTGTCCTCAAACATCTCATTTCCAGCACATCCATCTTCCTGCGCACAACTCTATCCATAGCCCACGGCTCGCAACCATACAACATTGTTGGAACCACTATTCCTATATATATATGGATGGGGTTGTTTGGGAGGTGAATGCAAGAGTTTTGGAAAGAGGCGCAAGTATGCAGTCTGTTGTGGATGAGAGAGCTTGGGAAGTGAGTCATATACATACACATGTACATACATACACGTCCACACACGCACATATACATACCTATACATCTCAACGTATACATATATATACACACACAGACATATATGTACATGTACATAATTCATACTGTCTGCCCTTATTCATTCCCATCGCCACCCCGCCACACATGAAATAACAACCCCCTCCCCCGAATGTGCGCTATGAAAAGACAACACAGGCCACATTCGTTCACACTCAGTCTCTACCTGTCATGTATAATGCACCAAAACCACAGCTCCCTTTCACATCCAGGCCCCACAAAACTTTCTATGGTTTACCCCAGGCGCTTCACATTCCCTCGTTCAATCCATTGACAGCACATCTACTCCGGTATACCACATCGTTCCAATTCACTCTATTCCTTGCACGCCTTTCACCCTCCTGCATGTTCAGGCCCCGATCACTCAAAATCTTTTTCACTCCATCTTTCCACCTCCAATTTGGTTTCCCACTTCTCCTTGTTCCCTCCATCTCTGACACATATATCCTCTTTGGAAATCTTTCCTCACTCATTCTCTCCATGTGACCAAACCATTTCAAAACACCCTCTTCTGCTCTCTCAACCACACTCTTTTTATTACCACACATCTCTCTTACCCGATTATTACTTGCTTGATCGAACCACCTCACACCACATATTGTCCTCAAACATCTCAGTTCCAGCACATCCACCCCCCTGTGCACAACTCTATCCATGGCCCACGCCTCGCAACCATACAACATTGCTGGAACGACTATTCCTTCAAACATACCCATTTTTGCTTTCAGAGATAATGTTCTCGACTTCCACACATTCTTCAAGGCTCCCAGAATTTTTGCCCCCTTCCCCACCCTATGATTCACTTCCGCTTCCAATGTTCCATCTGCTGCCAAATCCACTCCCGGATATCTAAAACACTTCACTTCCTCCAGTTTTTCTCCATTCAAACTTATCTCCCAACTGACTTGACCCTCAACCCTACTGTACCTAATAACCTTGCTCTTATTCACATTTACTCTCAACTTTCTTCTTTCACACACTTTACCAAACTCAGTCACTAGCTTCTGCAGTTTCTCACATGAATCAGCCACCAGCGCTGTATCATCAGCGAACAACAACTGACTCACTTCCCAAGCTCTCTCATCCCCAACAGACTTCATACTTGCCCCTCTTTCCAAAACTCTTGCATTCACCTCCCTAACAACCCCATCCATAAACAAATTAAACAACCATGGAGACATCACACACCCCTGCCGCAAACCTACATTCACTGAGAACCAATCACTTTCATCTCCTCCTACACGTACACATGCCTTACATCCTCGATAAAAACTTTTCACTGCTTCTAACAACTTGCCTCCCACACCATATATTCTTAATACCTTCCACATATGATATATGATAGAGTTGATAGAGATGCTCTGTGGAAGGTATTAAGAATATATGGTGTGGGAGGCAAGTTGTTAGAAGCAGTGAAAAGTTTTTATCGAGGATGTAAGGCATGTGTACGTGTAGGAGGAGATGAAAGTGATTGGTTCTCAGTGAATGTAGGTTTGCGGCAGGGGTGTGTGATGTCTCCATGGTTGTTTAATTTGTTTATGGATGGGGTTGTTAGGGAGGTGAATGCAAGAGTTTTGGAAAGAGGGGCAAGTATGAAGTCTGTTGGGGATGAGAGAGCTTGGGAAGTGAGTCAGTTGTTGTTCGCTGATGATACAGTGCTGGTGGCTGATTCATGTGAGAAACTGCAGAAGCTGGTGACTGAGTTTGGTATAGTGTGTGAAAGAAGAAAGTTAAGAGTAAATGTGAATAAGAGCAAGGTTATTAGGTATAGTAGGGTTGAGGGTCAAGTCAATTGGGAGGTAAGTTTGAATGGAAAAAAACTGGAGGAAATAAAGTGTTTTAGATATCTGGGGGTGGATCTGGCAGCGGATGGAACCATGGAAGCGGAAGTGGATCATAGGGTGGGGGAGGGGGCGAAAATTCTGGGAGCCTTGAAGAATGTGTGGAAGTCGAGAACATTATCTCGGAAAGCAAAAATGGGTATGTCTGAAGGAATAGTGGTTCCAACAATGTTGTATGGTTGCGAGGCGTGGGCTATGGATAGAGTTGTGCGCAGGAGGATGGATGTGCTGGAAATGAGATGTTTGAGGACAATGTGTGGTGTGAGGTGGTTTGATCGAGTAAGTAACGTAAGGGTAAGAGAGATGTGTGGAAATAAAAAGAGTGTGGTTGAGAGAGCAGAAGAGGGTGTTTTGAAATGGTTTGGGCACATGGACAGAATGAGTGAGGAAAGATTGACCAAGAGGATATATGTGTTGGAGGTGGAGGGAACGAGGAGAAGTGGGAGACCAAATTGGAGGTGGAAAGATGGAGTGAAAAAGATTTTGTGTGATCGGGGCCTGAACATGCAGGAGGGTGAAAGGAGGGCAAGGAATAGAGTGAATTGGATCGATGTGGTATACCGGGGTTGACGTGCTGTCAGTGGATTGAATCAGGGAATGTGAAGCGTCTGGGGTAAACCATGGAAAGCTGTGTAGGTATGTATATTTGCGTGTGTGGACGTATGTATATACATGTGTATGGGGGTGGGTTGGGCCATTTCTTTCGTCTGTTTCCTTGTGCTACCTCGCAAACGCGGGAGACAGCGGCAAAAAAAAAAAAATATATATATATATATATATATTCATAATTACCCCAGGACCAATTTCTATGAAACATTCCTGGTATTACCCAGTTCCTTGTAAAGACCTCTACAGCGTGAGACCACTAATTCCAGTAGCAGGTAAATGCAGGCTCCTCTGGAATGATAATGTTGTTTAAAGAGACTGAATGTACTCCAGATGACAAAACCTCGCCAAATTTACACATATATAAGTTTGTGCTTAATAAGGCCATACAAAAACATTTTCATATTATTCAGAGGTCATCACCATCTCAAAGTCATACAAAAATACCCCATAATAAACAAACAAGAAAGCTAACTTTATCTACACATAAGCACTTCAATGAGAGGTAATTCATACATTAATCCATACTCTCCCACAATCACACAACTAGGAAGCAAGATGTTAGTAAGAATCCACATTCAATGGCTTATCTGATACAAGCTAATGTTTATGAAGATCATTCTGATCATTGTGAAAATATAATTAATTTTTCATGTCTTTCTTTTATTTCATAAATGTGCTGAGTAACTAGAAAATCTTTATATTCTCTAATGTTGCCATAATGAGTTTCAAGAAAATCTTTATTATAAAAGGCCACCTTAAAACTGTTTCATTCTGTACTAAAGTTCTACACAAATCTTATTTCCACCAGGAAAGAAAACCTGTTTGTTCCTTGCAATGCTAAATAAATTTCTCTATTAGAGAAATATAGCAGACAAATTCTGTCACCTCTTTTCCTATCACATACAATCAGACATGAGCTCACAACACATGAATTAAGGAGTAACAGCAACTAAAATCATTGGCATACTCAACTCTTACAAATGGAAGGCGAAATTCAATAGCTTTTGCTTCTACGCATCTGCCAAACTGGTCTTTCCTTATCAAAACTGTTGAGCATGCCATATTTCAGGTACCACAAAAGCCTAGATGAAAGTCCATAACACCTATATTTTCACACCTTCATGTAATATGGCAGACACACACAATTTTAGATATGAGATCACAAATTGCTGACTAAAGTTTAGCTGACTATCCTTTAAAATGTCCAAAACCTTCTTGGCAACATTTCACTGTGTCACAATACACATGCTACATCTTTGAAGAAAGTTTTTGAAGTCTAATTCACATTATGATCATCTATTCTTAACCATAATAATATTACTTGCAAATAAGTTTTCTTCAAAGACTGCTAATAACTGTACGAATCACTAAACAAGATTGTTCTATGGCTTTTATTGCTTTTGGTGTTAAGCTTTGTGTGTAATATCAAAAGACTGATTTCTGATGCTAGTGGATGTTTGTGTCCTGGAGCTGAAAAAGGCTAATTTTCAGAGTCATGCAGAGTACTGAGTCACAAATTTGAGTCTTGCAGACTGAAGAGAAGGATAGGAAAGGACTTTATCTGGGTCTGCCACTGGGAGGACAACTGGAAGAACTTCACATTTGTCCATTCGGCAGAGTCTATGCTCACTGTGGATAAATAGAAAAGGATTATTATTTGAACATGCAACATAAAACTTTCTTCTAAAAGCAGAGAGTAGGGAATAAAAATCCAAGTATGTGTAGGCAGCTCTAACTAACATTACATTAAAATGGGAGTCGAGTCTTCAGGAACACTTTTCAGAACCTCAACTAAAGGAGTTGAGGATGTGGAAGGTTCAAACCCCCAGGCTGAGTTAATCCAGATAAATGGTTGCACAAAAAAAAAAAAAAATCTTAAAAATGTCTCACTAAGGTGAACTATACATATGCTAAGGAAATTACAATGGAACTTATTAATCATCACAAAAAAGCAAATAAATGGCACCATGTTATAAGCACCTACCAACAGATGGCACCTCATAACTTCCTACCTACCCCTGCTGTTAACAATGTTACAAAATTTTTGTTCAGGTGGAGTATCTAAAAGTTAGGTGGGATGAAAGATGTATCCAAAGTTCATTCTATTTGGGCTCAGAAAAAGTCTCTCTTTGGACCCAGAATCAGCCTTCTTGCTTCAAAATAAAATGAGGATGTAACAACTCTAGAAATTTAGTGAAAATGCTATGTAAATTGGGGTGGAGGTGGGTTGCTTATGTTTATACTTCTAGGAACCTTAAAATTTTCAGGAATCAGGTATACAATATTTCAGTGTAATTCAGTGAGTCACTTATCAGGTAATGTGGTATCTCTGCACTGTGTATTAATGTGGCAACAATGGAAGTCCAGAAGAGCACTGATGGGCGGAGAATAATATATGAGCCGACCAAACTAATCTTGTAATCACCTAAAACTGAGGCCTCTGGAATCATGCATGATGAAAAGTTTGGGGTTTTAACATTAGAGTCTGATACAGTTAGTATGTTCAGAAATGATGAGCAGTCTGCAGTGAATAAATAGATACAAAGACAGCCTGCCGTGAATGAAGAGAGGAAATATGATGACAGCCTCCTGTGAATGAAGAGATGAAATATGAGGACAGTTTGCAGTGAATGACAAGACAAAATATGATGAATGCACCCATGCACAATGGCTAAAATATGTATCAACACACTGGAATCTTAATTGCTTTATCAAAATAAATGCTCAATCCTCGGGAAAATTCAAGTTCAAGTGTGAGATATTTCTACAAGCAAATGGTAATTAAAGAAGCTTTAACCATTTTTGAGTTGGGTATCAATATGCATACAAACCTCACCTTCTTGCCATCAAGACCTAATTCTGCTAGGGAAGATAACCTACCAGTTGATGATAAATGCAATCACGAACCTAGAAATTTGAATGTATAATGCATATTTTACAGAGTGGAGCCCACAACTTATGGGAGGAAGACTGGATAGACAAAGTGAAAAAAAAATGCTAGTGTGTAAAATCCCCCCAAAGGTTTGTGAACAATCAAAAGTTAGATGATTTTATGTCTTAATGAAAAGGTTTTAATAAATACAGTGGACTCTCATATGAAATGGAGCTGCTTTACCATAGCTGGGGGGCTTGAATAGTCAAATACTTTTTGGTAGTCCAGATACAGACAATCCACCCATACTTCTCTTTTGTCTAAACAGCTGCTCTCTCTCTAGTGAAAATCAAAGATTCATGTTACCCATGTCTTCTTCCCCTCAAATTATTATGTCTTTTGCACACAGATTCTGCTTTGCAAAAGTAATCCATTTACTTTATCTTTTCCAATACTTGAGAGGCAATGCTCTGTTAAGAACAGTTATTAGTTTGTCGCATCCCACCATATTCTTTTCACATAGACAGGTATGAGGTCTGCTTTCTTCCATTCCCCTAGCACTTTACCTTCTAGTTGCATCTTAAGCATTTCATGTGTCAAGTGCATCTGCACGAATCTTCAGCATATATGGAGACATTTCATGAGGACCATGCGCCTTATATGGGTCAAAACCCTTTAGTATCCTCTTTACGTCCCCTCTAGATATTTCTATACTCTACAAGATTTCAGCCCATTCTATGTCACTACAATGTCTTCCAATGTTAAATCGCTTTTGAACTTGTTATTCATTTCCTCAAATATCTTTACATCTTCCTCTAAAACTCTTCCCTGTGGACTCCTTAGTCATATCAAATGCTTTTCAAATGACAATTACTTCAGATCAATTTGTGGAAAACTGTTGGATGGTCTTGTGCCTTTTTCACAATAATCTTTTCAAAGTTTCTTTGTTCTCCCTCTTTTATCCTGTTACAGTCAAATCATTTATCTATCTATCTATCTGAGATGCCTTTTCCAAATGGAACTTCCTCAAAGGAGTGGCCACGACAATAGTCTCCATAACTAGTGAACTCCAGTGCTGCTTTTAGACTTTAGTGCCTCACCCTTAACAGGCCACTGGCAGAGGGCAACTCTACCAAAGGGTTTGCAGAGGCTCATATCTAATGTTCCTACCGACTACTTCTACCTAATGCCCTTACCTACTACTACCTAATGCTCCAGCCTAAATGTTCCAACTCACTGCTTCTATTTACTGCTCCTAGCATTTTACCAAGAGGAGGGGAGGGTTTCCAGCCCCCAGATCCCAACCCCTTTAAGTATAAAAAAATATAAAATAATATATTTTTTTTATTATACTTGAGCACTGTTTCCCACATCAGCGAGGTAGTACCAGGAAACAGAAGAAGAGAGAATGGCCCATCCACTCATATATATATATATATATATATATAATATATATATATATATATATATATATATATATATATATCCCTGGGGATAGGGGATTAAGAATACTTCCCACGTATTCCCTGCGTGTTGTAGAAGGCGACTAAAAGGGGAAGGAGCGGGGGGCTGGAAATCCTCCCCTCTCGTTTTTTTCTTTAATTTTCCAAAAGAAGGAACAGAGGGGGCCAGGTGAGGATATTCCAAAAAAGGCCCAGTCCTCTGTTCTTAACGCTACCTCGCTAACGCGGGAAATGGCGAATACTTTAAAAGAAAAAAAGAAAAGAATATATATATATATATATATATATATATATATATATATATATATATATATATATATATATATATTGACAGGCGCTCGAAAGAGAGACTTTTGGATGTTAATGAGCCGAGAGGTGCAACTGGAGGGATGTCTGATCATTATCTTGTGGAGGCTAAGATGAAGATTTGTATGGGTTTTCAGATAAGAAGAGTGAATGTTGGGGAGAAGAGGGTGGGGAGAGTAAGTGAGCTTGGGAAGGAGACTTGTGTGAGGAAGTACCAGGAGAGACTGAGTACAAAATGGAAAAAGGTGAGAACAATGGAAGTAAGGGGAGTGGGGGAGGAATGGGATGTATTTAGGGAATCAGTGATGGATTGCGCAAAAGATGCTTGTGGCATGAGAAGAGTGGGAGGTGGGTTGAGGTTGATTAGAAAGGGTAGTGAGTGGTGGGATGAAGAAGTAAGATTATTAGTGAAAGAGAAGAGAGAGGCATTTGGACAATTTTTGCAGGGAAAAAATGCAATTGAGTGGGAGATGTATAAAAGAAAGAGACAGGAGGTCAAGAGAAAGGTGCAAGAGGTGAAAAAGAGGGCAAATGAGAGTTGGGGTGAGAGAGTATCATTAAATTTTAGGGAGAATAAAAAGATGTTCTGGAAGGAGGTAAATAAAGTGCGTAAGACAAGGGAGCAAATGGAACTTCAGTGAAGGGCGCAAATGGGGAGGTGATAACAAGTAGTGGTGATGTGAGAAAGAGATGGAGTGAGTATTTTGAAGGTTTGTTGAATGTGTTTGATGATAGAGTGGCAGATATAGGGTGTTTTGGTTGAGGTGGTGTGCAAAGTGAGAGGGTTAGGGAAAATGATTTGGTAAACAGAGAAGAGGTAGTAAAAGCTTTGCGGAAGATGAAAGCCGGCAAGGAAGCAGGTTTGGATGGTATTGCAGTGGAATTTATTAAAAAAGGGGGTGACTGTATTATTGACTGGTTGGTAAGGTAATTTAATGTATGTATGACTCATGGTGAGGTGCCTGAGGATTGGCAGAATGCGTGCATAGTGCCATTGTACAAAGGCAAAGGGGATAAGAGTGAGTGCTCAAATTTCAGAGGTATAAGTTTGTTGAGTATTCTTGGTAAATTATATGGGAGGGTATTGATTGAGAGGGTGAAGGCATGTACAGAGCATCAGACTGGGGAAGAGCAGTGTGGTTTCAGAAGTGGTAGAGGATGTGTGGATCAGGTGTTTGCTTTGAAGAATGTATGTGAGAAATACTTAGAAAAGCAAATGGATCTGTATGTAGCATTTATGGATCTGGAGAAGGCATATGATAGAGTTGATAGAGATGCTCTGTGGAAGGTATTAAGAATATATGGTGTGGGAGGCAAGTTGTTAGAAGCAGTGAAAAGTTTTTATCGAGGTTGTAAGGCATGTGTACGTGTAGGAAGAGAGGAAAGTGACTGGTTCTCAGTGAATGTAGGTTTGCGGCAGGGGTGTGTGATGTCTCCATGGTTGTTTAATTTGTTTATGGATGGCGTTGTTAGGGAGGTGAATGCAAGAGTTTTGGAAAGAGGGGCAAGTATGAAGTCTGTTGTGGATGAGAGAGCTTGGGAAGTGAGTCAGTTGTTGTTCGCTGATGATACAGCGCTGGTGGCTGATTCATGTGAGAAACTGCAGAAGCTGGTGACTGAGTTTGGTAAAGTGTGTGAAAGAAGAAAGTTAAGAGTAAATGTGAATAAGAGCAAGGTTATTAGGTACAGTAGGGTTGAGGGTCAAGTCAATTGGGAGGTAAGTTTGAATGGAGAAAAACTGGAGGAAGTAAAGTGTTTTAGATATCTGGGAGTGGATCTGGCAGCGGATGGAACCATGGAAGCGGAAGTGGATCATAGGGTGGGGGAGGGGGCGAAAATCCTGGGAGCCTTGAAGAATGTGTGGAAGTCGAGAACATTATCTCGGAAAGCAAAAATGAGTATGTTTGAAGGAATAGTGGTTCCAACAATTTTGTATGGTTGCGAGGTGTGGGCTATGGATAGAGTTGTGCGCAGGAGGGTGGATGTGCTGGAAATGAGATGTTTGAGGACAATGTGTGGTGTGAGGTGGTTTGATCGAGTAAGTAATGTAAGGGTAAGAGAGATGTGTGGAAATAAAAAGAGCATGGTTGAGAGAGCAGAAGAGGGTGTTTTGAAATGGTTTGGGCACATGGAGAGAATGTGTGAGGAAAGATTGACCAAGAGGATATAATTGTCGGAGGTGGAGGGAACGAGGAGAAGTGGGAGACCAAATTGGAGGTGGAAAGATGGAGTGAAAAAGATTTTGTGTGATCAGGGCCTGAACATGCAGGATGGTGAAAGGAGGGCAAGGAATAGAGTGAATTGGATCGATGTGGTATACCAGGGTTGATGTGCTGTCAGTGGATTGAATCAGGGCATGTGAAGCGTCTGGGGTAAACCATGGAAAGCTGTGTAGGTATGTATATTTGCGTGTGGACGTGTATGTATATACATGTGTATGGGGGTGGGTCGGGCCATTTCTTTCGTCTGTTTCCTTGCGCTACCTCGCAAACGCGGGAGACAGCGACAAAGCAAAAAGAAAAAAAATATATTTTTTTTTTTTTTTTTTTTTTTTTTTTCACTCCATCTTTCCACCTCCAATTTGGTCTCCCTCTTCTCCTCGTTCCCTCCACCTCCGACACATATATCCTCTTGGTCAATCTTTCCTCACTCATTCTCTCCATGTGACCAAACCATTTCAAAACACCCTCTTCTGCTCTCTCAACCACGCTCTTTTTATTTCCACACATCTCTCTTACCCTTACGTTACTTACTCGATCAAACCACCTCACACCACACATTGTCCTCAAACATCTCATTTCCAGCACATCCATCCTCCTGCGCACAACTCTATCCATAGCCCACGCCTCGCAACCATACAACATTGTTGGAACCACTATTCCTTCAAACATACCCATTTTTGCTTTCCGAGATACTGTTCTCGACTTCCACACATTTTTCAAGGCTCCCAAAATTTTCGCCCCCTCCCCCACCCTATGATCCACTTCCGCTTCCATGGTTCCATCCGCTGACAGATCCACTCCCAGATATCTAAAACACTTCACTTCCTCGCGTGTCGTAGAAAGCGACTAGAGGGGACGGGAGCGGGGGGCCGGAAATCCTCCCCTCCTTGTATTAACTTTCTAAAATGGGAAACAGAAGAAGGAGTCACGCGGGGAGTGATCATCCTCCTCGAAGGCTCAGAGTGGGGTGCCTAAATGTGTGTGGATGTAACCAAGATGTGAAAAAAGGAGAGATAGGTAGTATGTTTGAGGAAAGGAACCTGGATGTTTTGGCTCTGAGTGAAACGAAGCTCAAGGGTAAAGGGGAAGAGTGGTTTGGAAATGTCTGGGGAGTGAAGTCAGGGGTTAGTGAGAGGACAAGAGCAAGGGAAGGAGTAGCAATACTCCTGAAACAGGAGTTGTGGGAGTATGTGATAGAATGTAAGAAAGTAAATTCTCGATTAATATGGGTAAAATTGAAAGTTGATGGAGAGAGGTGGGTGATTATTGGTGCATATGCACCTGGGCATGAGAAGAAAGATCATGAGAGGCAAGTGTTTTGGGAGCAGCTGAATGAGTGTGTTAGCGGTTTTGATGCACGAGACCGGGTTATAGTGATGGGTGATTTGAATGCAAAGGTGAGTAATGTGGCAGTTGAGGGAATAATTGGTATGCATGGGGTGTTCAGTGTTGTAAATGGAAATGGTGAAGAGCTTGTAGATTTATGTGCTGAAAAAGGACTGATGATTGGGAATACCTGGTTTAAAAAGCGAGATATACATAAGTATACTTATGTAAGTAGGAGAGATGGCCAGAGAGCGTTATTGGATTACGTGTTAATTGACAGGCGTGCGAAAGAGAGACTTTTGGATGTTAATGTGCTGAGAGGTGCAACTGGAGGGATGTCTGATCATTATCTTGTGGAGGCTAAGGTGAAGATTAGTATGGGTTTTCAGAAAAATATATATATATTTATTTATTATTATTTATTTTGCTTTGTCGCTGTCTCCCGCGTTAGCGAGGTAGTGCAAGGAAACGGACAAAAGAATGGCCCAGCCCACCCACACACACATGCATATACATACACATCCACACATGCAAATATACATACTTATACATCTCAGGGTATACATATATATATACACACACAAACATATACATATATACACATGCACATAATTCATACTGTCTGCCTTTTTTCTTTCCCATCGCCACCCCCTCCTCCCAAATGTGTGCGAGGTAGCGCTAGGAAAAGACAACAAGGGCCACTTTTGTTCACATTCAGTCTCTAGCTGTCATGTAATAATGCACCAAAACCACAGCTCCCTTTCCACATCCAGGCCCCACAGAACTTTCCATGGTTTACCCCAGATGCTTCACATGCCCTGGTTCAATCCATTGATAGCACGTCGACCCCGGTATACTGCATCATTCCAATTCACTCTATTCCTTGCACACCTTTCACCCTCCTGCATGTTCAGGCCCCGATCATTCAAAATCTTTTTCACTCCACCTTTCCACCTCCAATTTGGTCTCCCACTTCTTGTTCCCTCCACCTCTGACACATAAATCCTCTTGGTCAATCTTTCGTCACTCATTCTCTCCATGTGACCAAACCATTTCAACACACCCTCTTCTGCTCTCTCAACCACACTCTTTTTATCACCACACATCTCTCTTACCCTATTATTACTTACTCGATCAACCACCTCACACCACATATTGTCCTCAAACATCTCATTTCCAGCACATCCACCCTCCTCCGAACAACTCTATCCATAGCCCACACCACGTAACCATACAACATTGCTGGAACCACTATTCCTTCAAACATACCCATTTTTGCTTTCCGAGATAATGTTCTCGACTTCCACAGATTCTTCAACGCTTCAGAACTTTCGCCCCCTCCCCCACCCTATGATTCACTTCCGCTTCCATGGTTCCATCCGCTGCCAAATCCACTCCCAGATATCTAAAACACTTCACTTCCTCCAGTCTTTCTCCATTCAAACTTACCTCCCAATTGACTTGTCCCTCAACCCTACTGTACCTAATAACCTTCCTCTTATTCACATTTACTCTCAGCTTTCTTCTTTCACACACTTTACCAAACTCAGTCACCAGCTTCTGCAGTTTCTCACATGAATCAGCCACCAGTGCTGTATCATCAGCGAACAACAACTGACTCACTTCCCAAGCTCTCTCATCCCCAACAGACTGCATACTTGCCCCTCTTTCCAAAACTCTTGCATGCATCTCCTTGACAACCCCATCCATAAACAAATTAAACAACCATAGAGACATCACACACCCCTGCCGCAAACCTACATTCACTGAGAACCAATCACTTTCCTCTCTTCCTACACGTACACATGCCTTACATCCTCGATAAAAACTTTTCACTGCTTCTAACAACTTGCCTCCCGCACCATATATTCTTAATACCTTCCACAGAGCATCTCTATCAACTCTATCATATGCCTTCTCCAGATCCATAAATGCTACATACAAATCCATTTGCTTTTCTAAGTATTTCTCACATACATTCCTCAAAGCAAACACCTGATCCACACATCCTCTACCACTTCTGAAACCACAATGCTCTTCCCCAATCTGATGCTCTGTACATGCCTTCACCCTCTCAATCAATACCCTCCCATACAATTTACCAAGAATACTCAACAAACTTATACCTCTGTAATTTGAGCACTCACCTTTGTCCCCTTTGCCTTTGTATAATGGCACTATGCAAGCATTCCGCCAATCCTCAGGCACCTCACCATGAATCATACATACGTTAAATAACCTTACCAACCAGTCAACAACACAGTCACCCCCTTTTTTTTATAAATTCCACTGCAATACCATCCAAACCTGCTGCCTTGCTGGCTTTCATCTTCCACAAAGCTTTTACTACCTCTTCTCTGTTTACCAAATCATTTTCCCTAACCCTCTCACTTTGCACACCACCTCAACCAAAACACCCTATATCTGCCACTCTATCATCAAACACATTCAATAAAACTTCAAAATACTCACTTCACCTCTTTCTCACATCACCACTACTTGTTATCACCTCCCCATTAGCCCATTTCACTGAAGTTCCCATTTGTTCCCTTGTCTTAGGCACTTTATTTACCTCCTTCCAAAACATCTTTTAATTCTCCCTAAAATTTAATGATACTCTCTCACCCCAACTCTCATTTGCCCTCTTTTTCACCTCTTGCACCTTTCTCTTGACCTCCTGCCTCTTTCTTTTATATATATCCCATTCATTTGCATTATTTTCCTGCAAAAATCGTCCAAATGCCTCTCTCTTCTCTTTCACTAATAATCTTACTTCTTCATCCCACCACTCACTACCCTTTCTAATCTGCCCACCTCCCACGCTTCTCATGCCACAAGCATCTTTTGCGCAAGCCATCACTACTTCCCTAAATGCATCCCATTCCTCCCCCACTCCCCTTACCTCCTTTGTTCTCACCTTTTTCCATTCTGTATTCAGTCTCTCCTGGTACTTCCTCACACAAGTCTCCTTCCCAAGCTCACTTACTCTCACCACTCTCTTCACCCTAACATTCTCTCTTCTTTTCTGAAAACCTCTACAAATCTTCACCTTCGCCTCCACAAGATAATGATCAGACATCCCTCCAGTTGCACCTCTCAGCACGTTAACATCCAAAAGTCTCTTTTTGCGTGCCTATCAATTAACACGTAATCCAATAACGCTCTCTAGCCATCTCTCCTACTTACATACGTATACTTATGTATATCTCTCTTTTTAAACCAGGTATTCCCAATCACCAGTCCTTTTTCAGCACAAAACTCTACAAGCTCTTCACCATTTCCATTTACAACACTGAACACCCCATGTATACCAATTATTCCCTCAACTGCTACATTACTCACCTTTGCATTCAAATCACCCATCACTATAACCCGGTCTCGTGCACCAAAACCGTTAACACACTCATTCAGATGCTCCCAAAACACTTGCCTCTCATGATCTTTCTTCTCATGCCCATGTGCATATGCACCAATAATCACCCATCTCTCTCCATGAACTTTCAGTTTTACCCATATCAATCCAGAGTTTACTTTCTTACACTCTATCACATACTCCCACCACTCCTGTTTCATGAGTAGTGCTACTCCTTCCCTTGCTCTTGTCCTCTCACTAACCCCTGACTTTACTCCCAAGACACTCCCAAACCACTCTTCCCCTTTACCCTTGAGCTTCATTTCACTCAGAGCCAAAACATCCAGGTTCCTTTCCTCAAACATACTACCTATCTCTCCTTTTTTCTCATCTTGGTTACATCCACACACATTTAGACACCCCAATCTGAGCCTTTGAGGAGGATGAGCACTCCCCGCATGACTCCTCCTTCTGTTTCCCCTTTTAGAAAGTTAAAATACACATAATATATATCAACATATACATACATAGACATATACATATATACACACATGTAAATATTCATAATTGCATGCCTTCATGCATTCCTGTTGCTACCCCACGACACAGGAAACAACATCCCCCCACCCTAGCCTCCAAAGCCAAGTACCCATTTTATCCACTGACCCCTAAGAGTGGAGGAACAGCTGGGTTGCCTGCAAGAACCAGGATTAAAACTTTTCAGCTTGACCCTGAGAAGCCCATGAGCATATCATGGTAAGGAACACTAACTGCTAAACGTAAGTATTTATCATGTGTTGCCATGGGGCCTTTTAAGTTCCATGTCTCAATTTCTAAATGGTTCTCCCTATAAGGTGCAAGAATAGCCAGGCAGGAAAAGATGAAGATGACCAAAAGCTTCAGTTTGCAGCACATCTATAAGTTCTCTGAAGAGATGGTTAGTATAAGGGGGTTAACTAAGAGGTTTCTACATGGGCAGCCCCCATTTACAAATCAAAGACAGAAAGCTATTCATTCCACCACAGTACAAACTGCCTTACTTCCCTTACCTTAACATGACAACATTTCATCTTCAAAGTAATAATGTGTACTATTCAAACAATGATTTCAAACTACAGGCACATTCTCTCAATCAGAAAATTTTTCCCTACTCTTAAGAAATACCTTTAAAAGGTTGATTCTTGGCACTCCCCAGTAACCTGCTTACACCATCCACAACTTCACGTCGACTTTCTGTTTCCCGTTCCTTTTCCTTCTTTTTGCCAAGGCGCATAACTGAAAATATAAGTAATATAAGAGAAGGTAATTTTTTTAAGTACATGATGGCTATTTTCACATTAAGCACTATTTATCTTAAAGTTCCAGCAGCTTATTTACAAAAGGGGAAATATAATAATGTTATGCTTTTATTACAACAGATTCTTCCTTACTGTAAAGCAAGGAGGGTCATGCAGAATTTTTCACATTTTGGCTGTCAATCATCTTTGCAACATCAATGTTATGAACTAATTGAGTTTTGGTGATAAATTCTAAAAGGTTTAGTGGCAAAATAAGTGATTAAGTTGTCATATGTTTTCACTATGAAACAGTAATATGTAAAAGGAAATGCCTACCTCAGAATTACTCACAAAGGGAAAGTATACACAGGAGGATAAACAATGTTACAGAATTAGGAAAGAGCAGGACAATTCTGACAGAATAGTGAATAATAAAGAAATGAGATAAAATATAATGATGAGTTTCAGAATATGAGCTAGATTATCAAGTGACCTACAATGTAAGATGAAAGGATTAACACTGAAAGCAAGAACACCAATCCCAAGGTATTCTTCAATTGAGTGTGATTCTTGTTATTCTCCTGATATCACAGAAAGTGAAACTAACAAAGGATATGGTCCCAATACCGAGCTTCATGGGATGCCAGATGTAAATTCTTCATGCTAATTTAACAGCATTTCCTTCATCTGTATCTCTGATTATTCATTATGAACTGCCACTTTTTCTCTCCACCCCAGGAACAATTTTGGCCTTGATATTAACACTTCCAAAAGAAGGAACAGAGAATTGGGCCAGGTGAGGGTATTCCCTCAAAGGCCCAGTCCTCTGTTCTTAACGCAACCTCGCTAATGCGGGAAATGGCGAATAGTTTGAAAGAAAGAAAGATTAACACTTTCTCTTTGTGGAATTTGATTGTGAAGTTAAAGAGTACCCAAGAGGTGTATAAGAGGGCAGATTAGACTCAGAGAGAATACATAATCATAGCAACTATGCAAAGCTGAACAAATTCTTCAAGAATATATAATGGAAAATTGAGTTCTATAAATGGAATACACACCAGTGTTCTACAAGGTTCTGTGAAATTTAGAATGGACTTGGAGCATAGGTACCACTGGATGCAAATGGAGGAGAAAGGTTGAAAAAGAGAGAAATGTAAATCCGTAAAATTATATGAGAAAGGAAAAGAGCTTAGAGAGGTATTACAGAGGTGATACAGAGAACACAAATGCCAGTTAGCATTTTAAAGGTATAAAGCACAAAGAAACAAGCACTGCCAGATAAGGAAAAATGAGAAACTCTGAAAGGAATTCTATAGACAAGAAAACAATCTGATTCTTTTCTATGTGTTCATCAGCAGCAAACTGTTGGCTGAAGTGCATTTAATCAAGTTAATGGATTCAAAGGGAAGGACAGCTGAGAATGGTTAGGGAATATGTAAGGAGTTGAATGTTAAGCTCAAAAGTGACTTCACAGTGTAGGACACGACTGCCCCAACATCAAGATGGGATAGGAAGAAGTCTTGGAAAGCAATGAAAATGACAGAAAAGACAGAACTTGGTTATTGTAACACCATGACCTATATAAGGTTCATGGTCCTGATGAAATCTCTTCATATGTGCTCAAAATACTGTTCAATGTATTGCTAAAGGAAAGTGTACTGCTATGGAAGTGGTAGAGGGTAAGTGTTGTGCCTCTCTGTTCAGTATATTGCCATAGGAGTGAAAGAGGGTAAGTGTTGTCTCTCTCTCTAAGAAGAGTGTTCAGAAAATTGCATTGAAGTACAGACCAGACACTGGAAAAAAATAATCATAAAGCAAATGCATGACTACTTGCAAAGGAAAAGCTATCTAACTGGAAGAGAAAAAAAAACTGATTTGCAAATCTCGTAGACTTCTATTACAGAAAGTGTTCTGTCTTAGATTGTGTATTTCTGGACTGAAATTTTTTTTTGACACTGTACCACATCAGAGGCTGGTCAAGAAACTGCATCTACAGGCAAGAATAGGAGCTAAACCTATTTACTAAACAAAAGATTAACTCAATGGAAGGGAGAAGAGGACACAGGTCAGAGGAGTATTCTTGAAATGACCTGAGGTCACCAGTGGTGTGTTGCAGGGCTTAGTCTTGTCTACTATACTTCTTGACATGCACTTTATCAATGATGTGCCTCTTACCTGATCATGTCAGTGGATGATGCCAAAGTCATGAGAAATGTAAACAATCATGAGAACAGCATGAATTTACAAGGGAAGACAAATATATTCTAAAGATGGTCTGATATATGGTGGATGAAATTCGATCTGAGTAAACGCAAAATACTGAGGATGGGACACAGTGAAAGTAGGCCTTGGTATGACTATTATCCAGTGGGAAGTAAGGTACAGGCTGTACCTTTAATCTGGCACTCTGTGGTCCGGCAACTCCCATGGTCTGGCATGTTTTGAATCTGCCGCCATTAGTTTGTGAATCTGCCATCATGGCAGAGCTGTTAGCAGCACTAAGGGGCTAAAATCTGTGAACAAGTGTATAATGCTGATGAATCTGTCCTGTATTGGCAATGTATGCCATGAAAAATCCTTGCCCAAGGCACTGAAGAGTTCCCATCTGGAGGTAAGGATTTTAAAGATAGGGTAATAATTCTTGGCTGCAACAATGCTGCAGGAACACATAAAACCAAGCTGATGGTAACTGTTAAGAGTGTTCAACCTAGGGCCTTTAAAGGGGTCAGTTTCTGTTTTCTTGCATTCTCTATGGTCCAGCAACAGCCAGGTCCTAAAGTTGCCAGATTAAAGAGGTAAAACCTGTACGATAATTTGTATGTGAAAAAGACCCAATTAGGAGTCAATAATTTGTTTAACCTGTTTTAAGAGCTCTACATCAAGATAATTGTTAAGGACGCATACTGTCTGCTGGGAAATACTGCAATCACATTTAATTACGTGGCTAAGGATATGTTTGGTTAAGTGTATTTACACTCAAACCTGGATTAACTAAGATGATACCTGAATTAAGAGAGCTGAGCTAAAATGAAATGCTGAGGGCTAGATATCTGCCCACCATGAAGGGAAAAAGAGTTAAGGGTAGCCTGATTATAACTTTCAAGTCTGTAAATTCGTTGGATGAAAATAACAAAGATCAGTTCTTTGTGATATACAAGAAAAAAGTAATTAGAGGTCACAAAAAGAAACTAGGCAAGAGGCCTGTTAGAAAGGATGTAAAAAGATATGTATTTTTTAGTGTAAGGGTGGTGGATAGTTTGTATAAACTAAGAGATAATGAAATTGTAAATGCTGGCAGTATACAAATGTTTAAAAATCAACTTCAAGGATAAAGATAGTTGGAGAGGTGGGGCCAACTGATGGAAGAACTCTCTCCCTGGGCTGTGCAAATAGATAATTACAATTATTGGCCAATCAGACCAATGATATTTCCACTGGATCTTATCTCTAGCTACAGTCTATATTACTGTTTACATTCAAAAGTGAATTATGTGCCTTCTGTAGCAAACAAATTTGCTGCAAGCCTTGTGAACCATGAATATCCTAACTTTCATACAATATGACTCTAAATTTTTCATTTATTTGTTATACTTTGTCGCTGTCTCCCATGTTAGTGAGGGAGTGCAAGGAAACAGATGAAAGAATGGCCCAACCCACCCACATACACATGTATACACATAAATGCACATATACATACTTATAAATTTCAACATATACATACATATACATAAATAGACCTAAACATATATACACACGTACATATTCGTACTTGCTGCCTTCATCCATTCCCTTCGCCACCCCGCTACACATGAAATGGTACCCCCCCCTCCCCCTGCATGCATGCGAGGTAGCGCTAGGAAAAGACAACAAAGGCCAAATTCGTTCACACTCAGTCTCTTGCTGTCATGTGTAATGCACCGAAACCATGGCTCCCTCTCCACATCCAGACCCCAAAGAAACTTTCCATGGTTTACCCCAGATGCTTCACATGCCCTGGTTCAGTCTATTGACAGCATGTCAACCCGGGTATACCACATCATTCCAATTCACTCTATTCCTTGCACGCCTTTCACCCTCCTGTATGTTCAGGCCCCGATCGCTCAAAATCTTTTTCACTATCGTTCCACCTCCAATTTGGTCTCCCACTTCTCGTTCCCTCCAACTCTGACACACATATTCTCTTTTGTCAACCTTTCCTCACTCATTCCCTCCACGAGACCGAACCACCTCAAAACGCCCTCCCTGGCTCTCTCAACCACACTCCCTTTACTACCGCACACCTCTCCCACCCCCTCAGCACCTACTTGATCAAACCACCTCACACCACATACTGACCTCAAACACCTCACCTCCAACACATCCACCCTCCTCCGCACAACCCTATCCACAGCCCATGCCCCGCAACCATATAACATCATAGGAACTACTATTCCTTCAAACACACCTGCTCCTGCTCTCCGAGATAACGTTCTCGCCCTCCAAACACTCTTCAATGCTCCCAGAACCTTTGCCCCCTTCCCCATCCCTTGACTCACTTCTGCTTCCATGGTTCCATCCACTGCTAAATCCACTCCCAGATATCCAAAACACTTCACTTCCTCAAGTTTTTCTCCATTCAAACCTACCTCCCAAATGACTTGTTCCTCAACCCTCCTGAACCTAACAACCCTGCTCTTATTCACATTCATTCTTAGCATTCTTCTTTCACACACTTTACCAAACTCAGTCACCAGCTTCTGCAGTTTCTCACCCAAATCAACCACCAATGCTGTGTCATTAGTGAACAATGACAGACTCACTTCCCAAGCCCTCTCATCCACAACAGATTGCATAAAGAAATTCTTATGTAAACTTTTTTCATTTGCTTTAACAGCACTTACTATTTTCATGTCTTCATAACTTTAATGCATTCTTGTACTACCTCAGTTGCAACAGGGCTGCATTATCCATCATCTACTTTCCAAAGATGTCTGTGCAAGGAACTTCACCGTATATAACAGTGGTTGGAATAACTAACCAGGAATCCTACTCATGTTCCCAATTATCACTATTTTATCTCTCACATCTGCCATTCTATCATCAAACACATTCAACAATCCTTCAAAATACTCACTCCATCTCTTCACCTCATCATTACCTGTTACCATTTTCCCCATTGCCCCTTTATCAATGTTACCATTTGTTTTCTTGTCTTTTTACACTATTAACCTCCTTCCAAAACATCTTTCACTCTCTGAAGTATATCAATACTCACTCACCTCAACTCTCATTTGCCCTCTTTTCAATTCCCCACACCTTTCTCTTTACTTCCTGCCACTTTCTTTTGGACATCTCCCAATCACTTGCACTTCTTTCCTATAGGTATTGTTCATACAGCTCTCTTTTCTCTTTCACTAGCAATCCCACTCTTCATTACCCTTTTTCACCTGTCAACCTTCCCAATTCCACATGCATCTCACATATGCCTGAAGTACTTTGCTAAATACCTCCCATTCCTAACTCATTCCCCTGGCTTTGTTTATCTCACCTTTTGCCATTTTGCACTCAATTTCACCTGATATTTCTCCACTAAAGTCTCTTTTCCAAGCTAATTTACTTTCACAATGACTCTGTCATCCCACCACTCACTACCCTTTCTCACTTGCCCACCTCCCACTTCCTGCATGCCACACTCTACTCTCATACATGCCAGCACTCCTCTAAATACCTTCCATTCCTTACTCACTTCCCTAGTTTCATTTACTTTTTTTTTTTCTTTTTTTGCTTTGTCGCTGTCTCCCGCGTTTGCGAGGTAGCGCAAGGAAACAGACGAAAGAAATGGCCCAACCCGCCCCCATACACATGTATATACATACGTCCACACACGCAAATATACACACCTACACAGCTTTCCATGGTTTACCCCAGACGCTTCACATGCCTTGATTCAATCCACTGACAGCACGTCAACCCCGGTATACCACATCGCTCCAATTCACTCTATTCCTTGCCCTCCTTTCACCCTCCTGCATGTTCAGGCCCCGACCACACAAAATCTTTTTCACACCATCTTTCCACCTCCAATTTGGTCTCCCTCTTCTCCTCGTTCCCTCCACCTCCGACACATATATCCTCTTGGTCAATCTTTCCTCACTCATTCTCTCCATGTGCCCAAACCATTTCAAAACACCCTCTTCTGCTCTCTCAACCACGCTCTTTTTATTTCCACACATCTCTCTTACCCTTACGTTACTTACTCGATCAAACCACCTCACACCACACATTGTCCTCAAACATCTCATTTCCAGCACATCCATCCTCCTGCGCACAATCTATCCATAGCCCACGCCTCGCAACCATACAACATTGTTGGAACCACTATTCCTTCAAACATACACATTTTTGCTTTCCGAGATAATGTTCTCGACTTCCACACATTCTTCAAGGCTCCCAGAATTTTCGCCCCCTCCCCCACCCTATGATCCACTTCTGCTTCCATGGTTCCATCCGCTGCCAGATCCACTTCCAGATATCTAAAACACTTCACTTCCTCCAGTTTTTCTCCATTCAAACTCACCTCCCAATTGACTTGACCCTCAACCCTACTGTACCTAATAACCTTGCTCTTATTCACATTTACTCTTAACTTTCTTCTTTCACACACTTTACCAAACTCAGTCACCAGCTTCTGCAGTTTCTCACATGAATCGCCACTCATAATCTTCTGGTATTTCTTCGGTATTTCTTCACGTCTCTTGCTAAAGCTCACTTACTTTCACCACACTTTTCTCAACTGTATCATTTCTCTTTTCCGAAAACCCCAACAAATCTTTATCCTTACCTACACCAGGTAATGCTCGAACATCCCATTAGCTGCCCGTCTTGGTACATTCAAATTCAAGAGTCTGTTTTGCATGCCTATCAGTATGTATGTAATCCAATAATGCCCACTTACCATCTCTCCCACTCACTTAAGTATACTAGGTATTCCCAATCACCAGCCCTTTTTCAGCACACAACCCCACAAGTAGTTCATTTCCATTCATGTTACTGAATGCCTAAAGCCCCAAAGTATACCTTATATGTTCAAATGCCACATTACTCATCTTTGCATTTAAATCACTCACCACTAACACCTGGTCTCTTGCATCAAAACTGCTGACACACTCAGCTGCTCCCAAAACATGTGCTTCTCATCGTCTTTCATCTCATGGCCAGGTTCATAAGCACAAATAATCACCTATCTTTTACAATACACATTCATTTTTACCCCATCAGTCTGGATCTCACTTCCTTACACTCTTTTACACATTCCCATCACTCATGCATCAGTAGTAGTGCTACCCCTTGCTTAGCCTCTGCCCTCACAACAACCCCTGACTTTACCCCTGAGACATTCTCAAGCAATTTTTCCCCTCATAGCCAAACCATCCCAGTTCCTTTCTCAAATATACTAT
This sequence comes from Panulirus ornatus, assembly GCF_036320965.1. Taxonomy (NCBI): domain Eukaryota; kingdom Metazoa; phylum Arthropoda; class Malacostraca; order Decapoda; family Palinuridae; genus Panulirus; species Panulirus ornatus. The sequence continues at coordinate 12,120,975 of NC_092260.1, read as the reverse complement.
GTATCTCTCCTTTCTTTTTATTTGGTTACATCTACACACATTCAAACACTCCAGCCTGTGTATGTGTGTGTGTGTGTCCAGCTCCCCCTCCCCATCCCAATTCTCTTAATCGCCCTCTATGTTACAGGAAATCTGGAGGTAGAATTCTTTCTCCCCTACCTCAGGGATAAAATCTTTCATAAAAATCAACAAAAAACACGTTACTATTTACTATCCTTGATTAAATACATTTAAAAATGTGTGGGACTGCTTACAATAAATGGGTGACACTTGCATAAAAAAACAATATCTTTTTATGACAGGAAAAGACTTACTTCTTTGTTTTTTCTCCTTAGTGGCAAAGGAAAGTGTTAGGTGGTGGCACATAATGGGATCAAATGGTTGTGTCACTCCAAGAGGTGCCAGTCGAGCCACTTGCAGTGTTCGAAAGCTTGTTTTAAGCGTATACTTTCCACCTTCAATTCGAGTTTTATCCTTCTCTTTGTCTTTATCCTTCTCTTCACGGCCTGAGCCACGCACCAACCAATAGTCAACTTGGAGGTCAAGGGGCTCTTGCCCTATGCCTTCAGATATAATCTTGTAGCTGAAGGAAAAACTGCAGCCATTAATGAATGTAAAATAAATAATGACAACTTACTCAAAACATCAATATAAGGAATAATCTGTAATGAAATCCAATCTTAAAGGACTCCCTGAGAATGTTTAATTTTCAAATTTTACACACAACATTTCATAAGCACTTAGAAACCAGTGATTATATCAACATTCAAGTACGAATATTTCAATCTAGATGAAAAATTCACCTATTAGTGAGCTAATAAAATGGAGCATTGGGAACATGGAAATACTATAAGAATAATCACAAAAGCTTTTAGAGATAACATAGCCATAACACAAGTCAACAAGAATGTAGTAGTAAAAGTAGTGGCAGTAGTAGTAAATGTAGTAGTAGTAGTGGCAGCAGTAGTAGTTGCAGTAGTAGTAGTAGTGGCAGCAGCAGTAGTTGCAGTAGTAGTAGTAGTGGCAGGAGTAGTAGTTGCAGTAGTAGTAGTAGTGGCACCAGTATCAGTATTTTTAGTAGTAGTGGCAGCAGTATCAGTATTATTAGTAGTAGTGGTAGCAGTAGTAGTTGCAGTAATAGTATTAGTAGCAACAGCAGTAGTAATAGCTGTACCTCCCTCACCACCCCATCTACAATGTAAACAGCCTTGGTAATATCACACAACCCATCTTCATCTCAAACTACTCACCCCCCCTCTCTACCTACTCACACACATGCCTAACTCACTTGATTAAAACTCCTCACTGCCTCTAAGAGCTTCTCTCCCACACTAAATGTTTGTAACACCTTCCACAAGGCATCTCTTATCAACCTTATCATATATTTTCTCTAGATATATAAATGCCACATACAAATCCTTTACTTTTTCTTTTCTCTTTCTTTTTTTTTTTTTGCAACCAGCATGGCATAGGCAAATAACATGCCCTAATCACAGCCACCTTGGGTGAAAAAGTTAAAGGGAAAGTAGAAATTAATCAGGGCAGTGCAAGGGCTTCCTGACATTTATTTCTTACATATCCTTTAAAGCAAAGAACCTGATCCATCCTCTACCACTACTGAAATCACATTACTCCTGAATCTGATGCTCTATGCATGCTACCACCTTCTTAATCACCACATAGCAGGTACACTTAACAAATTTATATCACTGTAATTTGAATGCTCACCCACCCCCCCTTGCCTTTATACAATGGCACTATACATGCATTCTGCCAATCTTCATGATCCATACATATACTGAAAATCCTAAATTACTAATCAATGACACAGTCACTCACTTTCTGAAGAACTCATTTGCAATAACATCCAATCCAGCTGCCTTGCCATATTTAATCCTGTGTTAGGCTTTACCACCTCTTTTCTTTTTACCAAACCACTTGCCATGACTCTTCCACTCTGTATACCTCCCTAACCCAAACACCCTACATCTGTGCCCCTGTCATCAAAAGCATTCACTAACCCTTCAAAGGCCTTCTCTTCACCTTATCAATGCCTGTTACCACTACCCCATTAGCCCTCTCCAGCAATGTTCCCATTTGTTCTGTTTTTTCTCCCTGAAGTTTTCTGATAAAGGTTGTACCACTTTAATCTAGCAACCTTGGGACCTGAACATTGACAGACCACAGAAAATGCTGGAAAACAGCATTGTTGTAACCAAGAATTGTCACCATATCTTTGGAATCCTTACCCCAGATGGAGATTCCTCAATATCTTGGGCAAGAGTTTTTTGTGGCATACGATGCCAATACAGAGAAGATTCATCAGCATTATACACTTGTTCTGAGGACATAAGAAATTACCAGCTTGGCTGCTGTGTACAAAGATTTTGGGACCTTAGCACTGCAAGCAGTGCTGCCCTGGTGGCAGATACACAAGCTAATGGCCAAAGATTCAATATGTACTGAAACATGGGCGTTATCGGATCTCAGAGTACCGGATTAGAGAAGTAAAATCTGTGCTCTTTCACTTCATCTCTCATGTGTTCTTTTTTCAGCCCCTGCATCTTCCTCTTGACCACTTGCCACTTTCTCTTGTACATCTAATCACTCGCAATCTTCTGTAAGTTACTACTATCTATATCATATTAATGGAATACCCGGAGTATGACTCTCCAGGTATTTCAGTGTTGTGCATTATTATCCTTAAGTTACATTTACTACAATTAACTCAATTTTGTTCAGGCCTTATCAGTATGTACCCAGACAGTGGTAGTCATGAATAGGGGGACCTCACACTCAACACAAATCCACTCTGTGTGTAATTACCAATCTGTACTGTAAGAGGAGGGAGTTTAACACTCATAGGGCCCCTTTCTCTTGAACAGTCTCTACTATTATACAATCTCTTACATTTCTGTATGTTGTCTGAATTAACCAATTCCACAGTCATTCTGTTCCATTCATCCACCACTCTTATACTATAAAAGCACTTTTTTACATCCTTTTAAAGAAGTTTCTTACTTAATTTCATGTTATATCTGAGGGATGTGCTATCTCTTAAAGAACTGTTCACTGTCCACATCAACAATTTTCTGCATGTTTATAAATACAAAGTCCTGCTAGGTGCCACATTTTGCGATCAAGTGTGGAGGATCTCCGAGACAGCGGCATGATATGTATTCCTTACACTTAAAATGGTCTGACCTGTCACAGACCACTGGTGTAGCATCCACACTCAGCAGACATCATTGTAGCATACCTTTCATGCATTTGGTACACTAAGTCATAGCGAAAGACCTTGAATGGTATCCTTTCGTCTGTTTTGACTATTGAGAAGTCATGACAGCTGAGGAGTGCCACATCTACAATGTGGAAAAATAATTTTTTGTTCCACCTGATCGACTCAGACACACACTCAGTAAAACTAATCTCCACATAGCTTTTAACAACAAGCTGTATGTCATTTATGTAGTCCATGATTGCATCTGGTTTTATGATGATCTGGGTTCTTGGGTCCATCCTGTCAGAATCTTGCATTATGCCCTTCTGTTTTATAGATAGTACTCACACAATCCTTTTGTCACTTAACTTTATGGCCAAGATGGTGTCAGTCTATTGGAGTTCACACTCTGTTTACCGATGTTGGTGCTCAATTATGGTATCCCTTTCCTCCTCTGTTTCAATTATCAATTCATCTTTTCTGTCTATCATACAGATAGTGTGACAGAGAAGGGTTTGTATGCCAACTGTCAGTATATATAGGATGCTATTCTTTCCAAGGTACTTGTCCATCAATGTACTGACCATCACACCTGAGACACCTTAGGGGTCATTGCTAAGACTGTTTGAAGTCTTCCTTGCATACACTATAATGTCTAACACTATCCCACTCTAGCAGTCACAAAAAAAATTATGCCAAACCTGTGCCTTTTGCTCAGAATAACTGCTTGAATGCAAGCAAGCCCTTGAATAACATAAGAATAGTTTGTAAAAGCTGCCTTCAGTAGGCTAAACACAGGCTTTATTTTGCACAGCGTATCAGTCTTATCCTGGGAAACACTGTCAATGAAGAGGAAAAACTGTAAAAGCAAGAAATAGCACATTGTATAGTGGAGAAACTATAAAAACAAGAAATAGCAGCCATAGGACGTATTATGTGAAAATACTGGAAGAAAGATGAGGCTGTCCAGTAATATGTGATAGCATGCTTTCTTACCAAGAGAATCAGCAGAGTTAATGCAAGGAACACATACATCTCACCCATGTGTGAGGCCATCCAGCACTGCTTGAAGGAGAAAGGTGTCAAGCATAACTCTGCCAATATACTCAAAGTAAGCATTGGCCTGGGTCACAAGATTCATCACTGCAGCATCATATAATCAAAGAACAGTTGAAAATGTTCGATTCTTCTGTTAACTGAACTGATACACACAAACCAATATGAGATGTAGCAATAACATACACCTTGGGTCTATAATAACATCCATCTGACTTTACAAATGCTCTAGAAGCTTGAGTTGATGGTCTGCCAACATTGTCCCTATCACTTACATTACTCATATGAAAATTTATAATTTCGTTTTCATCAAGTTCTGTTGAAAACTCTCTCTGTTATAAACTCATCAAGCTCATCCATAACTGCTAAAACCAAACAGTGACATGGACCTCCTTGAAAGTGTGTGTGGGATGCATGGCTAGTGTTATGGGAAGTAGCCAATGTCCCTTGGAAACCAAATATATAAGCAGGAAACAATACACCATGATCAAGGTGAAGAGTACCACCCTATGCTGTACCATGATTATGGTGGAGAGCATTGAAAAGGCCAGAGTCCATCAATTCTTAGCATGTACTGCAGTACTGTATACCATCGTTTCCACTGTCCTAACTAGTAGTAACACAGTTTCATGCCTTTTTCGGATGCTTCTTTCAAGTTCTACCTTGATCCATAGGTATCACCAACTTGACATCTTATGACACAGTCTGCATTCCCAGCAATCTCACCCACTCAGCATCTAATGCCAGAGAAACCCTCACCTAATCCACACCACTGGATTTGTAATAAAATACATCGTTAGTACTCAGATGGCATTTCTAAGCATATGCACAATGCAAATCTAATCACTGAGACTGGTGGGCAAGTTCAGATCTCCACAGCTACCAACTGCATGACTAATTCCTCAGCTCATGAGACGTACCACTGAGGTGCAACTCTCTTTGATCCCATGGATTAGAAAATGACAAATTGTTAGAAAAAACTCTTACTGCATGCATGGCCATCACCTGAGCATGAAAGGTCTGCTTTGAGAGGGCAGGCAGCAAGTGGAATGGGTTGCGAGAGCCAAGTTCTGCGTTACTGGCTTACAAAAGGGTTAACAGTGATATTTTCCATAATTCTGCCCTTATAATAGCATCCAAAAAGCATACAAATAATAGTGATGATTCCAATAGAGGAAACATACTGCACTTACAACTACACAAAATGTGGATATCTTACACTGATCAGTCTTAAGTCAATATTGCCTAGGGTTTGTTCATGACAGGTGGAGTACAGTAATCACGAACGTGTGTTTCTAGAAGCATGGGCACACAGACTGTGGTCCATTTACTGTATATGGATTGCAAAGCAAGCAAAAAACCAATAAATCTGATTGACTGCTGCACTGTTCATTGAATAATGTAAAAAAAGAATTATAACTGCATTTTATTTTGCTTGTTGATAATGCTTTTGATTATTGCTAATAACCTAGACCTGTAAAATAGATGAAAAAAGTGTATCTGAGCAAGTGAACACTCTTTAAGTACAGTAAACAAACCTGAGAGACATTCTTTAGTTTTGGCCTTATGTAACATGTAATTAGCCTGGAAATATTTCCCTATCCATATACTCGAATGCTATACTACTCTCCTGAACAAAGAGGGAGAAAGATTAGGGATGATGTCTACTGTAAAGTCAATCTCAGATACAGATTTCTAGCATATTTCCAGCTAGATAATATTCATACTGAGGCTTTCTTTCACTGTGTCCCATTCCCATTGCTTTGCATTTTATTCTGGTTGAATTTCATCAACCATATATATATTCCTTTTATGTCTGATGAAACAGTACAGGCACCTGAGGCCCTAATCAGGGCCATCTCATTAACCACTCTCAGGGAGAGTGGTTTGGTGAAGAGAAAAGAGGTGGTGAAAGCCTTTCAGAGGATGAAATCCAGAGGGTGGCAGAGTTGGATGGTATTGCAGTGGAATTTATTAAGTAAAGGGGGTTACTGTGTTGTTGACTGGGTGGTAAGGATATTCAATGTATGTATGGATCATGGTGAAGTGCCTAAGGATTGGCAGAATGCATGCATAGTGCCACTGTACAAAGGCAAAGAGGATAAAGGTGAGTGTTCAAACTACAGAGGCACAAGTTTGTTGAGTATTCCTGGGAAATTGTGTGGAAGGGTACTGAGTGAGAGGGTGAAGGCATGTACAAAGCATCAGACTGGGGAAGAGCAATGTGGGTTTCAGAAGTGGTAGAGGATGTGTGGATCAGGTGTTTGACTTGAAGAATGTGTGTGAGAAATACTCAGAAAAACAGATGGATATGTATGTAGCACATGATAGGGTGGTAGGTCTAAGAGTATATGGCGTGGGAGGTAAGTTGTTAGAAGAAGTGAAAAGTTTTTACCAAGAATGTAGTGCATGTGTACAAGTAAGAAGAGATGAGAGTGACTGGTTCCAGTAAAGGTCTCCCAATGGCAGGGGTGGGTGATGTCCCCATGGTTCTTAAATTTGTTTATGGATGGGGTGCTTGGGAAGGTAAATGCAAGAGTTTTGGAGAGACGGGCGAGTATGCAGTCTGTTGGGGATGAGAGGGTCTGGGAAGTGTGATGGTTGTTGCTTGCTGATGATAGAGCTCTGGTGGCTGATTCGAGTGAGAAACTGCAGAAGTTGGTGACTGAGTTTGGAAAAGTGTGTGAAAGAAGAAAGCTGAGAGTAAATGTGAATAGGAGCAAGGTCATTAGGTTCAGTAGGGTTGAGGGACAAGTTAACTGGGACAAGTTTGAATGGAGAAAAATTGGAGGAGGTGAAGTATTTTAGATATCGGGGAAAGGACTTAGCAGTGAATGGAACCAAGGAAGTGGAAGTGAGTCATAGGGTGGGGGAGTGGGGGAAGATTCTGGAAGTGATGAAGAATGTGTGGAAGGAGAGAACATTATTTTGGAGAGCAAAAATGGGTATGTTTGAAGGAATAGTAATTCCTACAATGTTACATGGTTGCAAGGCATAGGCTATAGATAGGGTGTATGGAGAGAGTGGATATATTGGAAATGAAATGTGTGAGGACACTATGTGGTGCAAGGTGGTTTGATCGATTAAGTAATGAAAGGGTAAGAGAGATGTGAAGAAATAAAAAGAGTGTGGTTGAGAGAGCAGAGAAGGGTGTGTTGAAATGGTTTGGACATATGGAGAGAATGAGTGAGGAAAGGTAGACAAAGAGGAGTGGATGGAACAAGGAGAAGCAGGAGACCAAATTGGAGATGAAAGGATGGAGTGAAAAGATTTTGAGCGATTGGGACCTGAACATACAGGAGGGTGAGAGGCATGCAAAGAATAGAGTGAATTATAGAGTGAATTGGAACAATGTGGTATACCAAGGTAAATATGTTGTCAATGGATTGAACCAGAGCATGTGAAGCATCCAGGGTAAACCATGGAAAGGTCTGTGGGGCCTGGATGTGGATAGGGAGTAGTGGTTTTGGTGCATTACACATGACAGCTAGAGACTTTTCCTGGCACTACCTTGCTGACATAGACGGTGGCAATGCTGTTTCCTGTGGGGTGGGGTGGCGCCAGGAATGGATGAAGGCAAGCAATTACGAATATATACATGGGTATATATGTATATGGTTGTGTATGTGTCTGTATATGTATGAATATTTGTATATGTTGATTTCATTTATTTTCATTATACATAATCGCTGTTTCCCACATCAGTGTGGAATTGAACGTTTCCCCTTTTAGAAATTTAAATACAAGGGGGGGTTCCAGCCCCGTTCCCACCCCCTTTAATTGCCTTGTATGACATACAGGGAATATGTGGGAAATATTTTTTCTACACTATCAGCCACTAACCTACTCCTTCTCCCTTATTTTCCACACATATCACTCATTAACCCCCGACTTGAAACAACTCTCCCATGTAAGGCATTACTGTAGTTGATAAACAGTCTGAAATGCTGCAATTAATTCTTTTTTATACTTTAATACTTGTCTGCCATTTTCCACATTAGCAAGGTAGCGACTGAAACAGACGAAGAAAAGCTACATTTGCTTACACTGTAATAATTATATATTGTAATACTGGTAAGCTAATACTATCCCTGTAACTATATTGCAGCCTAATGAATTATATTTACTTGGAAAAATATTTATTTATTTTATTTATTTTGCTTTGTCGCTGTCTCCCGCATCTGCGAGGTAGCGCAAGGAAACAGACGAAAGAAATGGCCCAACCCACCCCCATACACATGTATATACATACACGTCCACACACGCAAACATACATACCTATACATCTCAATGTACACATATATATACACACACAGATATATACATATATACACATGTACATAATTCATACTGTCTGCCTTTATTTATTCCCATCGCCACCTCGCCACACATGGAATAACATCCCCCTCCCCCCTCATGTGTGCGAGGTAGCGCTAGGAAAAGACAACAAAGGCCCCATTCGTTCACACTCAGTTTCTAGCTGAGTGTGAACGTCATGTAATAATGCACCGAAACCACAGCTCCCTTTCCACATCCAGGCCCCACAGAACTTTCCATGATTTACCCCAGATGCTTCACATGCCCTGATTCAATCCATTGACAGCACTTCGACCCTAGTATACCACATCTATCCAATTCACTCTATTCCTTGCCCGCCCTTCACCCTCCTACATGTTCAGGCCCTGATCACTCAAAATCTTTTTCACTCCATCTTTCCACCTCCAATTTGGTCTCCCACTTCTCGTTCCCTCCACCTCCGACACATATATCCTCTTGGTCAATCTTTCTTCACTCATTCTCTCCATGTGCCCAAACCATTTCAAAACACCCTCTTCTGCTCTCTCAACCACACTCTTTTTATTTCCACACATCTCTCTTACCCTTACATTACTTACTTGATCAAACCACCTCACACCACATATTGTCCTCAAACATCTCATTTCCAGCACATCCACCCTCCTGCCCACAACTCTATCCATAGCCCACGCCTCGCAATCATACAACATTGTTGGAACCACTATTCCCTCAAACATACCCATTTTTGCTTTCTGAGATAATGTTCTCGACTTCCACACATTCTTCAAGGCTCCCAGGATTTTCGCTCCCTCCCCCACCCTATGATTCACTTCCGCTTCCATGGTTCCATCCGCTGCCAGATCCACTCCCAGATATCTAAAACACTTTACTTCCTCCAGTTTTTCTCCATTCAAACTTACCTCCCAATTGACTTGACCCTTAACCCTACTGAACCTAATAACCTTGCTCTTATTCACATTTACTCTTAACTTTCTTCTTTCACACACTTTACCAAACTCAGTCACCAGCTTCTGCAGTTTCTCACATGAATCAGCCACCAGCGCTGTATCATCAGCGAACAACAACTGACTCACTTCCCAAGCTCTCTCATCCCTAACAGACTGCATACCTGCCCCTCTTTCCAAAACTCTTGCATTCACCTTCCTAACAACACCATCCATAAACAAATCAAACAACCATGGAGACATCACACACCCCTGCCGCAAACCTACATTCACCGAGAGAAAGGTACAAGAGGTGAAAAAGAGGGCAAATGAGAGTTGGGGTGAGAGAGTATCATTAAACTTTAGGGAGAAAAAAAAGATATTCTGGAAGGAGGGAAATAAAGTGCATAAGAGAAGGGAGCAAATGGGAACTTCAGAGAAGGGGGCTAATGGGGAGGTGATAACAAGTAGTGGTGATGTGAGAAGGAGATGGAGTGAGTATTTTGAAGGTTTGTTGAATGTGTTTGATGATGGAGTTGCAGATGTGGGGTGTTTTGGTCGAGGTGGTGTGCAAAGTGAGAGGGTTGGGGAAAATGATTTGGTAATCAGAGAAGAGGTAGTAAAAGCTTTGCGGAAGATGAAAGCCGGCAAGGCAGCAGGTTTGGATGGTATTGCAGTGGAATTTATAAAAAAAAAAAAAGGGGGGTGACTGTGTTGTTGACTGGTTGGTAAGGTTATTTAATGTATGTATGATTCATGGTAAGGTGCCTGAGGATTGGCAGAATGCTTGCATAGTGCCATTGTACAAAGGCAAAGGGGATAAGAGTGAGTACTCAAATTACAGAGGTATAAGTTTGTTGAGTATTCCTGGTAAATTATAAGGGAGAGTATTGATTGAGAGGGTGAAGGCATGTACAGAGCATCAGATTGGGGAAGAGCAGTGTGGTTTCAGAAGTGGTAGAGGATGTGTGGATCAGGTGTTTGCTTTGAAGAATGTATGTGAGAAATACTTAGAAAAGCAAATGGATTTGTATGTATCATTTATGGATCTGGAGAAGGCATATGATAGAGTTGATAGAGATGCTCTGTGGAAGGTACTACGAATATATGGTGTGGGAGGCAAGTTGTTAGAAGCAGTGAAAAGTTTTTATCGAGGATGTAAGGCATGTGGACGTGTAGGAAGAGAGGAAAGTGGAAAAATATACGAGTATAATATATATTCCCTGTTATAAGCAGTAATACAGGTGGTAAGTCAGTGTTGTTTCTTTGAAGTTTCTTCTAAGTTAACTTGTACTAGGAGTCAAAAATCTGATTCTGTAATTTGTAAGCTTGTGCTGTTCTATACAAACTGGGTAAAATGGTAAAGACACAAAGTTAGAAAGAAGAAAGCAGAAAATATAACAGCTCCACAGCTCCACATACTTACCAACAGTTGTAACTGAATTCTGAAACATAACTAAAGCCTCACAACTTACTTTGCTAAATGTGAACTATTAATATTTGGAGATGATGGGGGAGTAGTGTTGTCTCTTTCCCGAGCTTTTTCAATATTCAGTCCAGTTGTTGGTGTTGATACTGCTGGAGGAGAACCAGGAAGTATGACAGGTGTAGGAGCTGTTGCAGGGTCCTCCAGATCAACCGAGGATGAAGTAACATCACCACTACCCAACCGTACATCCATGATGAATGGCACAAAGGCTTGTGATGACTCATCATCTCCGCTAGCAATCAAGAAAATTTAAGTGTTTTGGAGGTTTCAAAACCTATGACTACATATAAAGTATGACAATCATTACAATCAATTATCATTATCATCATTATATCATTATTATTATTATCATTATACATAACTGCCATTTCCCGCATCAGCAAGGTAGCGTCAGGAAACAGACGAAGAATGGCCCATCCACTCATAAACACATATATGTGCGTAAACGCCCACATATGCACATATACATACACATACTTTTTTCACACATATTCGCCATTTCCCACATTTGCAAGGTAGCATTGAGAACAGAGGACTGATCCTTAGAGGAAATATCCTCACTTGGCCCTGCTCTCTGTTCTTTTTTTTTGGAAAAGTAAATAAAAAACAGAAGGGAAGGATTTCCAGTCCCCTGTTCCCTCCCCTTTTAGTCACCTTTACGTTATGCAGGGAATACATGGGAAGTATTCTTTCTCCCCTATCCCCAGGAATAACATACATATACATATCAACATATACATACACATACACAGACATTACATACATACACATGTACATATTCATACTTGCTTGCCTTCATCCATTCCTGTTACTACCCCACCACACAGGAAAACAGCATTGCTATCCCCTCCTCCAGCGAGACAGTGCCAGAAATACAGACAAAAAGGCCACATTCGTTCACACTCAGTCTCTGAATACCTGTGAATTCAAGAGTCCCATCAAATTGTCACAAATGTGTCCAAAGGATGCTACTACTCCTGAGTGCTTTCCATGCCTTACACATGTAGCCTAAGCAAGTGACTCACAACAGTAGTGCAACATGCTCTTTCTCCCCTAACCCCAAGGATAACATACATATACATATGTAAGTGAGCTTGGTAAGGAGACTTCTGTGAGGAAGTATCAGGAGAGATTGAGTGCAGAGTGGAAAAAGGTGAGAGCAAATGATGTAAGGGGAGTGGAGGAGGAAAAGATGCCTGTGACATGAGAAAGGTGGGAGGTGGGCAGATTAGAAAGGGTAGTGAGTGGTGGGATGAAGAAGTAAGATTCTTGGTGAAAGAGAAGAGAGAGGCATTTGGACGATTTTTGCAGGGAAGTAGTGCAATTAATTGGAAGATGAATAAAAGAAAGAGGCAAGAGGTCAAGAGAAAGGTGCAATAGGGGAAAAAGAGAGCAAATGAGAGCTGGGGTGAGAGAGTATCATTACATTTTAGGGAGAATAAAAAGATGTTTTGGAAGGAGGTGAATAAAGTGCGTAGGACAAAAGTACAAATGGGAACATCGGTGAAGGGGCTTAATGGGGGAGGTAATAACCAGTGGTGATGTGAGGAGATGGAGTGAGTATTTTGAAGGTTTGTTGAATGTGTTTGATGATAGAGTGGCAGATATAGGGTGTTTTGGTCAAGGTGGTGTGTGAAGTGAGAGGGTCAGGGAGAATGATTTGGTAAACAGAGAAGAGGTGGTGAAAGCTTTGCGGAAGATGAAAGCCAGCAAGGTGGCAGGTTTGGATGGTACTGCAGTGGAATTTATCAAAAAAGGGGGTGACTGTGTTGCTGACTGGTTGGTAAGGATATTCAATGTATGTATGGTACATGGTGAAATGCCTCAGGACTGGCAAAATGCATGCATAGTGCTACTGTACAAAGGCAAAGGGGATAAAGGTGAATGTTCAAATTACAGAGGTATAGTATGTTAAGTATTCCAGGGAAATTATATGGGAGGGTACTGATTGAAAGGGGTAAAGGCATGTACAGAGCATCAGACTGGGAAGAGCAGTGTGGTTTCAGAAGTGGTAGAGGATGTGTTGATCAGATATTTGCTTTGAAGAATGTATGTGAGAAATACTTAGAAAAACACATGGATTTGTATGTAGCATTTATGGATCTGGAGAAGGCATATGATAGAGTTGATTGAGATGCTCTGTGGAAGGTATTAAGAGTATATGGTGTGGGAGGTAAGTTGCTAGAAGCAGTGAAAAGTTTTTATCAAGGATGTGAGGCATGTGTACGAGTAGGAAGAAAGGAAAGTGATTGGTTCCCAGTAAATGTTGGTTTGTGGCAGGGGTGCATGATGTCTCCATGGCTGTTTAATTCATTTATGGATGGGGTTGTTAGGGAGGTGAATGCAAGAGTTTTGGAGAGAGGGGCAAGTATGCAGTCTGTTGTGGATGAGAGAGCTTGGGAAGTGGGTCAGTTGTTGTTCGCTGATGATACAGCGCTGGTGGCTGATTCGAGTGAGAAACTGCATAGCTGGTGACAGAGTTTGGTAAAGTGTGTGAAAGAGGAAAGCTGAGAATAAATGTGAATAAGAGCAAGATTAGGTACAGTAGGCAAGTTTTTTGGGAGCAGCTGAGTGGTGTGTTAGTAGTTTTAATGCACGAGACTGGGTTATAGTAATGGGTGATTTGAATGCAAAGGTGTGCTGGAAAAAGACAAGTGATTGGGAATACCTGGTTTAAAAAGAGAGATATACATAAGTATACATATGTAAGTAGGAGAGATGGCTAGAGAGCGTTATTGGATTATGTGTTAGTTGATAGGCGCGTGAAAGAGAGACTTTTGGATTTTAACGTGCTGAAAGGTGCAACTGGAGGGATGTCTGATCATTATCTTGTGGAGGTGAAGGTGAAGATTTGTAGAGGTTTTCAGAAAAGAAGAGAGAATGTTGGGGTGAAGAGAGTGGTGAGAGTAAGTGAGTTTGGGAAGGAGACTTGTGTGAGGAAGTACCAAGAGAGACTGAGTGCAGAATGGAAAAAGGTGAGAGCAAAGGACGTAAGGGGAGTGGGGGAGGGATGGGATGTATTTAGGGAAGCAGTGATGGCCTGCGCAAAAGATGCTTGTGGCATGAGAAGCATGGGAGGTGGGCAGATTAGAAAGGGTAGTGAGTGGTGGGGTGAAGAAGTAAGATTATTAGTGAAAGAGAAGAGAGAGGAATTTGGACGATTTTTGCAGGGAAATAGCGCAAATGATTGGGAGATGTATAAAAGAAATAGGCAGGGTCAAGAGAAAGGTGCAAGAGGTGAAAAAGAGGGCAAATGAGAGTTGGAGTGAGAGAGTATCCTTAAATTTTAGGGAGAATAAAAAGATGTATTCCTGGGGATAGGAGAGAAAGAATACTTCCCACGCATTCCCCACGTGTTTTAGAAGGCGACTAAAGGGGACAGGAGCGGGGGGCTAGAAACCCTCCCCTCCTTGTATTTTAACTTTCTAAAAGGGGAAACAGAAGAAGGAGTCACAAGGGGAGTGCTCATCCTCCTCGAAGTCTAAGATTGGGGTGTCTAAATGTGTGTGGACATAACCAAGATGAGAAAAAAGGAGAAATAGTTTGTATGTTTGAGGAAATGAGCCTGGATGTTTTGGCACTGAGTGAAATGAAGCTCAAGGGTAAAGGGGAAGAGTGGTTTGGAAATGTTTTGGGAGTAAAGTCAGGGGTTGGTGAGAGGACAAGAGCAAGGGAAGGAGTATCACTACTCCTGAAACAGGAGTGGTGGGAGTAAATGATAGAGTGTAAAAAAGTACAGTCTAGATTGATATGGGTAAAACTGAAAGTGGATGGAGAGAGTTGGGTGATTATTGATGCCCATGCACCTAGGCAAAAGTTTTGGGAGCAGCTGAGTGAGTGTGTTAGTAGTTTTGATGGACGAGACTGGGTTAAAGTGATGGGTGATTTCAATGCCAAGGTGAGTAATGTGGCAGTTGAGGGAATAATTGGTGTACATGGGGTGTTCAGTGTTGTAAATGGAAATGGAGAAGAACTTACAGATTTATGTGCTGAAAAAGGACTGGTGATTGGAAATACCTGGTTTAAAAAGAGATTTATTTATTATATTTATTTTGCTGTGTCGCTGTCTCCCACGTTAGCGAGGTAGCGCAAGGAAACAGATGAAAGAATGGCCCAAACCACCCACATACATGTGTATATACATACATGACCACATGTGCAAATATACATACCTATACATCTCAACAAATACATATATATACACACACAAACATATACATACATACACATGTACATAATTCATACTGTCTGCCTTTATTCATTCCCATCGCCACCTCGCCACACATGAAATAAATAACCCCCTCCACAAATGTGTGTGAGGTAGCGCTAGGAAAAGTCAACAAAGGCCCCATTCGTTCACATTCAGTCTCTAGCTGTCATGTAATAATGCACCGAAACCACAGCTCCCTTTCCACATCCAGGCCCCACAGAACTTTCCATGGTTTACCCAAGACGCTTCACATGCCCTGGTTCAATCCACTGACAGCACGTCGACCCCGGTATACCACATCGTTCCAATTTACTCTATTCCTTGCACGCCTTTCACTCTCCTGTATGTTCAGGCCTCGACCACTCAAAATCTTTTTCACTCCATCTTACCACCTCCAATTTGGTCTCCCACTTCTCCTCGTTCCCTCCACCTCTGACACATATATCCTCTTGGTCAATGTTTCCTCACTCATTCTCTCCATGTGACCAAACCATTTCAAAACACCCTCTTCTGCTCTCTCAACCACACTCTTTTTATTCCCACACATCTCTCTTACCCTTTCATTACTTACTCGATCAAACCACCTCACACCACATATTGTCCTCAAACATCTCATTTCCAGCACATCCATCCTCCTATGCATGACTCTATCCATAGCCCATGCCTTGCAACCATACAACATTGTTGGAACCACTATTCCTTCAAACATACCCATTTTTGCTTTCTGAGATAATGTTCTCGACTTCCACACATTCTTCAAGGCTCCCAGAATTTTCATCCCCCTCCCCCACCCTATGATTCACTTCTGCTTCCATGGTTCCATCCGCTGCCAAATCCACTCCCAGATATCTAAAACACTTCACTTCCATCAGTTTTTCTCCATTCAAACTTACCTCCAAATTGACTTGACCCTCAACCCTACTATACCTAATAACCATGCTCTTATTCACATCTACTCTCAGCTTCCTTCTTTCACACACTTTACCAAACTCAGTCACCAGCTTCTGCAGTTTCTCACATGAATCAGCCACCAGCGCTGTATCATCAGCAAACAACAACTGACTCACTTCCCAAGCTCTCTCATCCACAACAGACTGCATACTTGCCCCTCTTTCCAAAACTCTTGCATTCACCTCCCTAACAACCCCATCCATAAACAAATTAAACAACCATGGAGACATCACACACCCCTGCTGCAAACCTACATCCACTGAGAACCAATCACTTTCCTCTCTTCCTACATGCACACATGCCTTACATCCTCGATAAAAACTTTTCACTGCTTCTAACAACTTTCCTCCCACACCATATATTCTTAATACCTTCCACAGAGCATCTCTATCAACTCTATCATATGCCTTCTCCAGATCCATAAATCCTACATACAAATCCATTTGCTTTTCTAAGTATTTCTCACATACATTCTTCAAAGCAAACACCTGATCCACACATCCTCTACCACTTCTGAAACCACACTGCTCTTCCCTAATCTGATGCTCTGTACATGCCTTCACCCTCTCAATCAATACCCTCCCATACAATTTCCCAGGAATACTCAACAAACTTATACCTCTGTAATTTGAGCACTCACCTTTGTCCCCTTTGCCTTTGTACAATGGCACTATGCAAGCATTCCGCCAATCCTCAGGCACCTCACCATGAATCATACATACATTAAATAACCTTACCAACCAGTCAACAATACAGTCACCCCTTTTTTGATAAATTCCACTGCAATACCATCCAAACTCGCTGCCTTGCCGGCTTTCATCTTCCGCAAAGCTTTTACTACCTCTTCTCTGTTTACCAAATCATTTTCCCTAACCCTCGCACTTTGCACACCACCTCGACCAAAACACCCTATATCGGCCACTCTATCATCAAACTCCATCTCCTTCTCACATCACCACTACTTGTTATCACCTCCCCACTTGCCCCCTTCACTGAAGTTCCCATTTGTTCCCTTGTCTTACGCACTTTGTTTACCTCCTTCCAAAACATCTTTTTATTCTCCCTAAAATTTAATGATACTCTCTCACCCCAACTCTCATTTGCCCTCTTTTTCACCTCTTGCACCTTTCTCTTGACCTCTAGCCTCTTTCTTTTATACATATCCCACTGATTTGCATTATTTCCCTGCAAAAATTGTCCAAATCCCTCTCTCTTCTCTTTCACTAATAATCTTACTTCTTCATCCCACCACTCACTACCCTTTTTAATCTGCCCACCTCCCACACTTCTCATGCCACAAGGATCTTTTGCGCAAGCCATCACTGCTTCCCTAAATACATCCCATTCCTCCCCCACTCCCCTCACCTCCTTTGTTCTCACCTTTTTCCATTCTGCACTCAGTCTCTCCTGGTACTTCCTCACACAAGTCTCCTTCCCAAGCTCACTTACTCTCACCACTCTCTTCACCCTAACATTCTCTCTTCTTTTCTGAAAACCTCTACAAATCTTCACCTTCGCCTCCACAAGATAATGATCAGTCATCTCTCCAGTTGTAGCTATCAGCACATTAACATCCAAAAGTCTCTCTTTCACGCGCCTATCAATTAACACGTAATCAAATAACGCACTCTGGCCATCTCTCCTACTTACATACGTATACTTATGAATATCTCTCTTTTTAAACCAGGTATTCCCAATCACCAGTCCTTTTTCAGCACATAAATCTAAAAGCTCTTCACCATTTCCATTTACAACACTGAACACCCCATGAATACCAATTATTCCCTCAACTGCCACATTACTCACCTTTGCATTCAAATCACCCATCACTATAACCCGGTCTCATGCATCAAAACCACTAACACATTCATTCAGCTGCTCCAAAAACACTTGCCTTTCACGATCTTTCTTCTCATGCCCAGGTGCATATGCACCAATTATCACCCATCTCTCTCCATCCACTTTCAGTTTTACCCATATCAATCTAGAGTTTACTTTCTTACACTCTATCACATACTCCCACCACTCCTGTTTCAGGAGTAGTGCTACTCCTTCCCTTGCTCTTGTCCTCTCACTAACCCCTGACTTTACTCCCAAGACATTCCCAAACCACTCTTCCCCTTTACCCTTGAGCTTCGTTTCACTCAGAGCCAAAACATCCAGGTTCCTTTCCTCAAACATACTACCTATCTATCCTTTTTTCTCATCTTGGTTACATCCACACACATTTAGACATTCAAATCTGAGCCTTCGAGGAGGATGAGCACTCCCAGTGTGACTCCTTCTGTTTCCCCTTTTAGAAAGAGATATGCATAAGTATACGTATGTAAGTAGGAGAGATGGCCAGAGAGCGTTACTGGATCACATGTTAATTGATAGGAGTGTGAAAGAGAGACTCTTGGACGTTAATGTGCAGAGAAGTGCAAATGGAAAGATGTGTGATTATTATCTTTCGGAGATGAAGTGACGATTTGTAGAGGTTTTCAGAAGAGAGAATGTTTGGGTGAAGAGAGTGGTTAGAGTAAATGATCTTGGGAAGGAGACTTGTATGAGGAAGTACCAAGAGAAACTGAGTGCAGAATGGAAAAAGGTGAGAGCAATGGACATAAGGGGAAAGGGGGAGGAAAAGGATGTATTTAGGGAAGCGGTGATGGCTTGCGCAAAAGATGCTTGTGGCATATGAAGTGTGGGAGGTGGGCAGATTAGAAAGGGTAGTGAGTGGTGGGTTGTAGAAGTAAGATTATTAGTGAAAGAGAAGAGAGAGGGATTTGGACGATCTTTGCAGGGAAATAGTGCAAATAACTGGGAGATATATAAAAGAAAGAGGCAGGAGGTCAAGAAAAAAGTGCAAGAGGTGGAAAATAGGGCAAATGAGAGTTGGGGCGAGAGCATTATTAAATTTTAGGGAGAATAAAAAGATGTTTTGGAGGGAGGTAAATAAAGTGCATAAGACAAGAAAACAAATGGAAACATCGGTGCAGGGGGATAATGGGGAGGTAACAACAGTAGTGGTGATGTGAGAAGGAGATGGATTGAGTATTTTGAAGTTTTGTTGAACGTGTTAGACGACAGAGTGGCAGATATAGGGTGTTTTGGTCGAGGTGGTGTGCGAAGTGAGAGAGTCATGGAGAATGATTTGGTAAACAGAGAAGAGGTAGAGAAAGCTTTGTGAAAGATGAAAGCCGGCAAGGTGGCGGGTTTGGATGGTATTGCAGTGGAATTTATTAAAAAAGGGGGTGACTGTGTTGCTGACTAGTTGGGCAGGATATTCAATGTATGTATGGCTCATGGTGAAGTGCCTGAGGATTGGTGGAATGCTTGCATAGTGCCACTGTACAAAGACAAAGGGGATAAAGTTTGTTGAGTATTCCTGGGAAATTATATGGGAGGGTATTGATTGAGAGGGTGAAGGCATGTACAGAGCATCAGATTGAGGAAGAGCAGTGTGGTTTCAGAAGTGGTAGAGGAGGTGTGGGTCAGGTGTTTGCTTTGAAGAATGTATGTGAAAAATACTTAGAAGGTATATGATAGAGTTGATAGAGATGCTCTGTGGAAGGCATTAAGAGTATATGGCGTGGGAGGCAAGTTGTTTGAAGGAGTGAAAAGTTTTTATTGAGGATGTAAGGCATGTGTACGAGTAGGAAGAGAGGAAAGTGACTGGTTCTCAGTCAATGTCAGTTTGCGGCAGGGGTGCATGATGACTCCATGGCTGTTTAATTTGTTTATGGATGGGGTTGTTAGGGGGGTTATTGCAAGAGTTTTGGAGAGAGAGGCAAGTATGCAGTCTGTTGTGGATGAGAGAGCTTGGGAAGTGAGTCAATTGTTGTTCACTGAGAATACAGCGCTGGTGGCTGATTCGAGTGAAAAACTGCAGAAGCTGGTGACTGAGTTTGGAAAACTGTGTGATAGAAGAAAGCTGAGAGTAAATGTGAATAAGAGCAAGGTTATTAGGTACAGTAGGGTTGAGGGACATCAATTGGGAGGTAAGTTTGAATGGACGAAAACTGGAGGAAGTGAAGTGTTGTAGATATCTGGGAGTGGATTTGGCAGCAGAAGTTAGTCACAGGGTGGGGGAGGGAACGAAGGTTCTGGGAGTGTTGAAGAATGTGTGGAAGGCGAGGACATTATCTCGGAAAGCAACAATGGGTATGTTTGAAGGAATAGTGGTTCCAACACTGTTATATGGTTGCGAGGCGTGGGCAACAGATAGGGTAGTATGCAGGAGGGTGGTGTGTTGGAAAAGAGATGTTTGAGGACAATATGTGGTGTAAGGTAGTTTGATGGAGTAAGAAATGAAAGGGTAAGAGAGATGTGTGGTAATAAAAAGAGTGTGGTTGAGAGAGCAAAAGAGGGTGTACTGAAAAAGTTTGATCACATGGAGAGAATGAGTGAGGCAAGATTGACAAAGACGATATATGTGTCAGAGGTGGATAGAACGAGGAGAAGTGGGAGACCAAATTGGAAGTGGAAGGATGGAGTGAAAAAGATTTTGAGAGATCGGGGCCTGAACATGCAGGAGGGTGAAAGGCGTGCAAGGAATAGAGTGAACTGGAACGATGTGGTAAACCAGGGTCGACGCGCTGTCAATGGATTGAACCAGGGAATGTGAGTGTCTGAGGTAAACCATGTAAAGTTTTGTGGGGCCTGGATGTGGAAAGGGAGCTATGGTTTCGGTGCATTATACATGACAGCTGGAGACTGAGTATGAACGAATGTGGCCTTTGTTGTCTTTTCCTAGTGCTACCTCGCACGTGTACGGGGGAGGGGGTTATCATTTCATGTGTGGCGGGGTGGTGATAATAATGAATAAAAGCAGCAAGTATGAATTATGTACATGTGTATATATGCATATGTCTGTGTATGTATATATATGTATACGTTGAAATGTATAAGTATGTACATGTGCGTGTGGACGTGTATGTATATACATGTGTTTGTGGGTAAGTTGGGCCACTCTTTCGTCTGTTTCCTTGCACTACCTCGTATATATATATTAAGAATATATGGTGTGGGAGGCAAGTTGTTAGAAGCAGTGAAAAGTTTTTAACGAGGATGTAAGGCATGTGTACGGGTAGAAAGAGAGGAAAGTGATTGGTTCTCAGTGAATGTAGGTTTGCAGCAGGGGTGTGTGATGTCTCCATGACTGTTTAATTTGTTTATGGCTGGGGTTGTTAGGGAGGTGAATGCAAGAGTTTTGGAAAGAGGGGCAAGTATGCAGTCTGTTGTGGATGAGAGAGCTTGGGAAGTGAGTCAGCTGCTGTTCGCTGATGATACAGCGCTGGTGGCTGATTCATGTGAGAAACTGCAGAAGCTGGTGACTCAGTTTGGTAAAGTGTGTGAAAGAAGAAAGTTAGGAGTAAATGTGAATAAGAGCAAGGTTATTAGGTACAGTAGGGTTGAGGGCCAAGTCAATTGGGAGGTAAGTTTAAATGGAGAAAAACTGGAGGAAGTAAAGTGTTTTAGATATCTGGGAGTGGATCTGGCAGCGGATGGAACCATGGAAGCGGAAGTGAATCATAGGGTGGGGGAGGGGGCGAAAATCCTGGGAGCCTTGAAGAATGTGTGGAAGTCGAGAACATTATCTCGGAAAGCAAAAATGAGTATGTTTGAAGGAATAGTGGTTTCAACAATGTTGTATGGTTGCGAGGCGTGGGCTATGGATAGAGTTGTGCGGAGGAGGGTGGATGTGCTGGAAATGAGATGTTTGAGGACAATGTGTGGTATGAGGTGGTTTGATCGAGTAAGTAATGTAAGGGTAAGAGAGGTGTGTGGAAATAAAAAGAGCGTGGTTGAGAGAGCAGAAGAGGGTGTTTTGAAATGGTTTGGCACATATAAATATAATATAAAATATTTTTTTTTTATTATACTTTGTCGCTGTCTCCCGCGTTTGCGAGGTAGCGCAAGGAAACAGACGAAAGAAATGGCCCAACCCACCCCCATACACATGTATATACATACGTCCACACACGCAAATATACACACCTACACAGCTTTCCATGGTTTACCCCAGACGCTTCACATGCCTTGATTCAATCCACTGACAGCACGTCAACCCCGGTATACCACATCGCTCCAATTCACTCTATTCCTTGCCCTCCTTTCACCCTCCTGCATGTTCAGGCCCCGATCACACAAAATCTTTTCCACTCCATCTTTCCACCTCCAATTTGGTCTCCCTCTTCTCCTCGTTCCCTCCACCTCCGACACATATATCCTCTTGGTCAATCTTTCCTCACTCATTCTCTCCATGTGCCCAAACCACTTCAAAACACCCTCTTCTGCTCTCTCAACCACGCTCTTTTTATTTCCACACATCTCTCTTACCCTTACGTTACTCACTCGATCAAACCACCTCACACCACACATTGTCCTCAAACATCTCATTTCCAGCACATCCATCCTCCTGCGCACAACTCTATCCATAGCCCACGCCTCGCAACCATACAACATTGTTGGAACCACTATTCCTTCAAACATACCCATTTTTGCTTTCCGAGATAATGTTCTCGACTTCCACACATTCTTCAAGGCCCCCAGAATTTTCGCCCCCTCCCCCACCCTGTGATCCACTTCCGCTTCCATGGTTCCATCCGCTGCCAGATCCACTCCCAGATATCTAAAACACTTCACTTCCTCCAGTTTTTCTCCATTCAAACTCACCTCCCAATTGACTTGACCCTCAACCCTACTGTACCTAATAGCCTTGCTCTTATTCACATTTACTCTTAACTTTCTTCTTCCACACACTTTACCAAACTCAGTCACCAGCTTCTGCAGTTTCTCACATGAATCAGCCACCAGCGCTGTATCATCAGCGAACAACAACTGACTCACTTCCCAAGCTCTCTCATCCCCAACAGACTTCATACTTGCCCCTCTTTCCAAAACTCTTGCATTTACCTCCCTAACAACCCCATCCATAAACAAATTAAACAACCATGGAGACATCACACACCCTGCTGCAAACCTACATCCACTGAGAACCAATCACTTTCCTCTCTTCCTACATGCACACATGCCTTACATCCTCGATAAAAACTTTTCACTGCTTCTAACAACTTTCCCTCCCACCATATATTCTTAATACCTTCCACAGAGCATCTCTATCAACTCTATCATATGCCTTCTCCAGATCCATAAATCCTACATACAAATCCATTTGCTTTCTAAGTATTTCTCACATACATTCTTCAAAGCAAACACCTGATCCCACATCCTCTACCACTTCTGAAACCACACTGCTCTTCCCTAATCTGATGCTCTGTACATGCCTTCACCCTCTCAATCAATACCCTCCCATACAATTTCCCAGGAATACTCAACAAACTTATACCTCTGTAATTTGAGCACTCACCTTTGTCCCCTTTGCCTTTGCACAATGGCACTATGCAAGCATTCCGCCAATCCTCAGGCACCTCACCATGAATCATACATACATTAAATAACCTTACCAACCAGTCAACAATACAGTCACCCCTTTTTTGATAAATTCCACTGCAATACCATCCAAACTCGCTGCCTTGCCAGCTTTCATCTTCCGCAAAGCTTTTACTACCTCTTCTCTGTTTACCAAATCATTTTCCCTAACCCTCGCACTTTGCACACCACCTCGACCAAAACACCCTATATCGGCCACTCTATCATCAAACTCCATCTCCTTCTCACATCACCACTACTTGTTATCACCTCCCCACTTGCCCCTTCACTGAAGTTCCCATTTGTTCCCTTGTCTTACGCACTTTGTTTACCTCCTTCCAAAACATCTTTTTATTCTCCCTAAAATTTAATGATACTCTCTCACCCCAACTCTCATTTGCCCTCTTTTTCACCTCTTGCACCTTTCTCTTGACCTCTAGCCTCTTTCTTTTATACATATCCCACTGATTTGCATTATTTCCCTGCAAAAATTGTCCAAATCCCTCTCTCTTCTCTTTCACTAATAATCTTACTTCTTCATCCCACCACTCACTACCCTTTTTAATCTGCCCACCTCCCACACTTCTCATGCCACAAGGATCTTTTGCGCAAGCCATCACTGCTTCTCTAAATACATCCCATTCCTCCCCCACTCCCCTCACCTCCTTTGTTCTCACCTTTTTCCATTCTGCACTCAGTCTCTCCTGGTACTTCCTCACACAAGTCTCCTTCCCAAGCTCACTTACTCTCACCACTCTCTTCACCCTAACATTCTCTCTTCTTTTCTGAAAACCTCTACAAATCTTCACCTTCGCCTCCACAAGATAATGATCAGTCATCTCTCCAGTTGTAGCTATCAGCACATTAACATCCAAAAGTCTCTCTTTCACGCGCCTATCAATTAACACGTAATCAAATAACGCACTCTGGCCATCTCTCCTACTTACATACGTATACTTATGAATATCTCTCTTTTTAAACCAGGTATTCCCAATCACCAGTCCTTTTTCAGCACATAAATCTAAAAGCTCTTCACCATTTCCATTTACAACACTGAACACCCCATGAATACCAATTATTCCCTCAACTGCCACATTACTCACCTTTGCATTCAAATCACCCATCACTATAACCCGGTCTCGTGCATCAAAACCACTAACACATTCATTCAGCTGCTCCAAAAACACTTGCCTTTCACGATCTTTCTTCTCATGCCCAGGTGCATATGCACCAATTATCACCCATCTCTCTCCATCCACTTTCAGTTTTACCCATATCAATCTAGAGTTTACTTTCTTACACTCTATCACATACTCCCACCACTCCTGTTTCAGGAGTAGTGCTACTCCTTCCCTTGCTCTTGTCCTCTCACTAACCCCTGACTTTACTCCCAAGACATTCCCAAACCACTCTTCCCCTTTACCCTTGAGCTTCATTTCACTCAGAGCCAAAACATCCAGGTTCCTTTCCTCAAACATACTACCTATCTATCCTTTTTTCTCATCTTGGTTACATCCACACACATTTAGACATTCAAATCTGAGCCTTCGAGGAGGATGAGCACTCCCAGTGTGACTCCTTCTGTTTCCCCTTTTAGAAAGAGATATGCATAAGTATACGTATGTAAGTAGGAGAGATGGCCAGAGAGCGTTACTGGATCACATGTTAATTGATAGGAGTGTGAAAGAGAGACTCTTGGACGTTAATGTGCAGAGAAGTGGAAATGGAAAGATGTGTGATTATTATCTTTCGGAGATGAAGTGACGATTTGTAGAGGTTTTCAGAAGAGAGAATGTTTGGGTGAAGAGAGTGGTTAGAGTAAATGATCTTGGGAAGGAGACTTGTATGAGGAAGTACCAAGAGAAACTGAGTGCAGAATGGAAAAAGGTGAGAGCAATGGACATAAGGGGAAAGGGGGAGGAAAAGGATGTATTTAGGGAAGCGGTGATGGCTTGCGCAAAAGATGCTTGTGGCATATGAAGTGTGGGAGGTGGGCAGATTAGAAAGGGTAGTGAGTGGTGGGTTGTAGAAGTAAGATTATTAGTGAAAGAGAAGAGAGAGGGATTTGGACGATCTTTGCAGGGAAATAGTGCAAATAACTGGGAGATATATAAAAGAAAGAGGCAGGAGGTCAAGAAAAAAGTGCAAGAGGTGGAAAATAGGGCAAATGAGAGTTGGGGCGAGAGCATTATTAAATTTTAGGGAGAATAAAAAGATGTTTTGGAGGGAGGTAAATAAAGTGCATAAGACAAGAAAACAAATGGAAACATCGGTGCAGGGGGATAATGGGGAGGTAACAACAGTAGTGGTGATGTGAGAAGGAGATGGATTGAGTATTTTGAAGTTTTGTTGAACGTGTTAGACGACAGAGTGGCAGATATAGGGTGTTTTGGTCGAGGTGGTGTGCGAAGTGAGAGAGTCATGGAGAATGATTTGGTAAACAGAGAAGAGGTAGAGAAAGCTTTGTGAAAGATGAAAGCCGGCAAGGTGGCGGGTTTGGATGGTATTGCAGTGGAATTTATTAAAAAAGGGGGTGACTGTGTTGCTGACTAGTTGGGCAGGATATTCAATGTATGTATGGCTCATGGTGAAGTGCCTGAGGATTGGTGGAATGCTTGCATAGTGCCACTGTACAAAGACAAAGGGGATAAAGTTTGTTGAGTATTCCTGGGAAATTATATGGGAGGGTATTGATTGAGAGGGTGAAGGCATGTACAGAGCATCAGATTGAGGAAGAGCAGTGTGGTTTCAGAAGTGGTAGAGGAGGTGTGGGTCAGGTGTTTGCTTTGAAGAATGTATGTGAAAAATACTTAGAAGGTATATGATAGAGTTGATAGAGATGCTCTGTGGAAGGCATTAAGAGTATATGGCGTGGGAGGCAAGTTGTTTGAAGGAGTGAAAAGTTTTTATTGAGGATGTAAGGCATGTGTACGAGTAGGAAGAGAGGAAAGTGACTGGTTCTCAGTCAATGTCAGTTTGCGGCAGGGGTGCATGATGACTCCATGGCTGTTTAATTTGTTTATGGATGGGGTTGTTAGGGGGGTTATTGCAAGAGTTTTGGAGAGAGAGGCAAGTATGCAGTCTGTTGTGGATGAGAGAGCTTGGGAAGTGAGTCAATTGTTGTTCACTGAGAATACAGCGCTGGTGGCTGATTCGAGTGAAAAACTGCAGAAGCTGGTGACTGAGTTTGGAAAACTGTGTGATAGAAGAAAGCTGAGAGTAAATGTGAATAAGAGCAAGGTTATTAGGTACAGTAGGGTTGAGGGACATCAATTGGGAGGTAAGTTTGAATGGACGAAAACTGGAGGAAGTGAAGTGTTGTAGATATCTGGGAGTGGATTTGGCAGCAGAAGTTAGTCACAGGGTGGGGGAGGGAACGAAGGTTCTGGGAGTGTTGAAGAATGTGTGGAAGGCGAGGACATTATCTCGGAAAGCAACAATGGGTATGTTTGAAGGAATAGTGGTTCCAACACTGTTATATGGTTGCGAGGCGTGGGCAACAGATAGGGTAGTATGCAGGAGGGTGGTGTGTTGGAAAAGAGATGTTTGAGGACAATATGTGGTGTAAGGTAGTTTGATGGAGTAAGAAATGAAAGGGTAAGAGAGATGTGTGGTAATAAAAAGAGTGTGGTTGAGAGAGCAAAAGAGGGTGTACTGAAAAAGTTTGATCACATGGAGAGAATGAGTGAGGCAAGATTGACAAAGACGATATATGTGTCAGAGGTGGATAGAACGAGGAGAAGTGGGAGACCAAATTGGAAGTGGAAGGATGGAGTGAAAAAGATTTTGAGAGATCGGGGCCTGAACATGCAGGAGGGTGAAAGGCGTGCAAGGAATAGAGTGAACTTGGAACGATGTGGTAAACCAGGGTCGACGCGCTGTCAATGGATTGAACCAGGGAATGTGAGTGTCTGAGGTAAACCATGTAAAGTTTTGTGGGGCCTGGATGTGGAAAGGGAGCTATGGTTTCGGTGCATTATACATGACAGCTGGAGACTGAGTATGAACGAATGTGGCCTTTGTTGTCTTTTCCTAGTGCTACCTCGCACGTGTACGGGGGAGGGGGTTATCATTTCATGTGTGGCGGGGTGGTGATAATAATGAATAAAAGCAGCAAGTATGAATTATGTACATGTGTATATATGCATATGTCTGTGTATGTATATATATGTATACGTTGAAATGTATAAGTATGTACATGTGCGTGTGGACGTGTATGTATATACATGTGTTTGTGGGTAAGTTGGGCCACTCTTTCGTCTGTTTCCTTGCACTACCTCGTATATATATATTAAGAATATATGGTGTGGGAGGCAAGTTGTTAGAAGCAGTGAAAAGTTTTTAACGAGGATGTAAGGCATGTGTACGGGTAGAAAGAGAGGAAAGTGATTGGTTCTCAGTGAATGTAGGTTTGCAGCAGGGGTGTGTGATGTCTCCATGACTGTTTAATTTGTTTATGGCTGGGGTTGTTAGGGAGGTGAATGCAAGAGTTTTGGAAAGAGGGGCAAGTATGCAGTCTGTTGTGGATGAGAGAGCTTGGGAAGTGAGTCAGCTGCTGTTCGCTGATGATACACCGCTGGTGGCTGATTCATGTGAGAAACTGCAGAAGCTGGTGACTCAGTTTGGTAAAGTGTGTGAAAGAAGAAAGTTAGGAGTAAATGTGAATAAGAGCAAGGTTATTAGGTACAGTAGGGTTGAGGGCCAAGTCAATTGGGAGGTAAGTTTAAATGGAGAAAAACTGGAGGAAGTAAAGTGTTTTAGATATCTGGGAGTGGATCTGGCAGCGGATGGAACCATGGAAGCGGAAGTGAATCATAGGGTGGGGGAGGGGGCGAAAATCCTGGGAGCCTTGAAGAATGTGTGGAAGTCGAGAACATTATCTCGGAAAGCAAAAATGAGTATGTTTGAAGGAATAGTGGTTTCAACAATGTTGTATGGTTGCGAGGCGTGGGCTATGGATAGAGTTGTGCGCAGGAGGATGGATGTGCTGGAAATGAGATGTTTGAGGACAATGTGTGGTGTGAGGTGGTTTGATCGAGTGAGTAACGTAAGGGTAAGAGAGATGTGTGGAAATAAAAAGAGCGTGGTTGAGAGAGCAGAAGAGGGTGTTTTGAAATGGTTTGGCACATATAAATATAATATAAAATATTTTTTTTTTATTATACTTTGTCGCTGTCTCCCGCGTTTGCGAGGTAGCGCAAGGAAACAGACGAAAGAAATGGCCCAACCCACCCCCATACACATGTATATACATACGTCCACACACGCAAATATACACACCTACACAGCTTTCCATGGTTTACCCCAGACGCTTCACATGCCTTGATTCAATCCACTGACAGCACGTCAACCCCGGTATACCACATCGCTCCAATTCACTCTATTCCTTGCCCTCCTTTCACCCTCCTGCATGTTCAGGCCCCGATCACACAAAATCTTTTCCACTCCATCTTTCCACCTCCAATTTGGTCTCCCTCTTCTCCTCGTTCCCTCCACCTCCGACACATATATCCTCTTGGTCAATCTTTCCTCACTCATTCTCTCCATGTGCCCAAACCACTTCAAAACACCCTCTTCTGCTCTCTCAACCACGCTCTTTTTATTTCCACACATCTCTCTTACCCTTACGTTACTCACTCGATCAAACCACCTCACACCACACATTGTCCTCAAACATCTCATTTCCAGCACATCCATCCTCCTGCGCACAACTCTATCCATAGCCCACGCCTCGCAACCATACAACATTGTTGGAACCACTATTCCTTCAAACATACCCATTTTTGCTTTCCGAGATAATGTTCTCGACTTCCACACATTCTTCAAGGCCCCCAGAATTTTCGCCCCCTCCCCCACCCTGTGATCCACTTCCGCTTCCATGGTTCCATCCGCTGCCAGATCCACTCCCAGATATCTAAAACACTTCACTTCCTCCAGTTTTTCTCCATTCAAACTCACCTCCCAATTGACTTGACCCTCAACCCTACTGTACCTAATAGCCTTGCTCTTATTCACATTTACTCTTAACTTTCTTCTTCCACACACTTTACCAAACTCAGTCACCAGCTTCTGCAGTTTCTCACATGAATCAGCCACCAGCGCTGTATCATCAGCGAACAACAACTGACTCACTTCCCAAGCTCTCTCATCCCCAACAGACTTCATACTTGCCCCTCTTTCCAAAACTCTTGCATTTACCTCCCTAACAACCCCATCCATAAACAAATTAAACAACCATGGAGACATCACACACCCCTGCCGCAAACCTACATTCACTGAGAACCAATCACTTTCCTCTCTTCCTACACGTACACATGCCTTACATCCTCGATAAAAACTTTTCACTGCTTCTAACAACTTTCCTCCCACACCATATATTCTTAATACCTTCCACAGAGCATCTCTATCAACTCTATCATATGCCTTCTCCAGATCCATAAATGCTACATACAAATCCATTTGCTTTTCTAACGTATTTCTCACATACATTCTTCAAAGCAAACACCTGATCCACACATCCTCTACCACTTCTGAAACCACACTGCTCTTCCCCAATCTGATGCTCTGTACATGCCTTCACCCTCTCAATCAATACCTTCCCATATAATTTACCAGGAATACTCAACAAACTTATACCTCTGTATATATATATATATATATATATATATATATATATATATATATATATATATATATATATATTGTTGGAAAGGATCACAATTTTGTGCGTGATCAAGATATTACTATGAGTCTATGGGGAAATTGAAACACGATAAGTTCCCAAGTGCCCTTTCGTGTAATAATCACATCATCAGGGGAGACACGAGAGAAATATAAGTCGGTTGATATACATCTTCAATGTATATCAACTGACTTATATCTTGTGTCTCCCCTGATGATGTGATTATTACATGAAAGTGAACTCGGGAACTTATCGTGTTTCATTTTCCCCGTGGACTCATAGGTATATATATATATATATATTTTCATAGATGTTTGCCATTTCCTGCATTAGCGAGGTAGCATTAAGAATAGAGGACTGAGCCTTAGAGGTAATATCCTCACTTGGCCCCGTTCTCTGTTCCTTCTTTTGGAAAATTAAAAAAAACGGAGGGGAGGATTTCCAGCCTGCTGCTCCTTCCTCTTTTATTCGCCTTCTACCACACGCAGGAAATACATGGGAAGTATTCTTTCTTCCCTATCCTCATATAGTGTTAATGTGATGGCCTTGATTTGGGACTCATTTGCCCATGCCGTCTCAGCTAACATAAAAAAATATGTACACACCACTGTTGTGAAGCACATTAGTCTTAGCTGAATAATAAAGTGACTTAGTTTAATGTTTATAAATGGAAAAACTTTATCTTCCTCACCTTTTTTCCTTGTATGTAAGCATGGCTTCAGCAATAGGTAGATGTAACGTTTGCTGTGCTTGTGTAAGGTAACGATGGACACGATTAACAACTTCCTGTACATCAGGTTTTTCCCAGCGTTCTACAACCTCTCGCCACGAGTCACTGACAAAAGCTGCACCATATACAGAGTCGATGGATCCTAAGTACTTTGCTAAACTATTTACACCTGTGGAAAATACTTCAATTTAAAATTTTTCTCAAAAACTCATTTCATAAAATTCTAATGACCATCTTTTAATCTAATAAAATAAAACTAAATTTAAAAGGGATTATCAAAACTTCAACTGTACTTCTAAAGGAAACCCACCATACAATAAATTCTCTACTATGCAAGTAAAACACACATACATAAAAAAAGTAATCTGAAAGAAATAGAACTATTTAAAGCTAGTAAAATATAAAGATAATGAGGGAAAAAGATTACATTTGTGCAAAGACTCTTGTTGTAACATGAAAGGAATTATAATGATCTTGTTCATGTTAAATTACTGTAAAAACACTTGTACAGTTTGTATATTTTCTGAGCTATAACAGAGGTGAGTTGTAGGCACAGAAACAGCTTTGGACTATACAGTATAACCAGTCTTCAAAAACAATACAGAAACCTCTAAACTTGTGTTAAGACTAATTGCCAGTTGTATTTTTTTCACAACAAAGTAAACAATGATTTTTCTGTTACTTCACCTTATCACTAGAGTAAAAATCATCTTTTAGGTCACTAGCAGGTAGGAATAAGAATACACTTGTCCAAAAATGTGCAAAAGAATTGGACTGTTTATGAAGGCAATGAATATCTTCAGCGTGTTCCATCCATGTTAAGTCATGAAGAATCGAACAGCTTCTATGAGCCAAGTTGGTGAGATGAAGGTATAACACTACTTAAAAATCAAACTCTTTACATTTGTGTGAACTGCTTCCTTGTTGCTTAAATTCAAAGTTATGAAAGGTCAGTCAGTGAATAAGATTTTGAGTTCTCAGGACCTGGACATACAAGAGGCTGAAAGATGTGCACAAGTTAGTGTGAAATGGTGATGTGATATACAGGAAGTGACATGCTGTCATTGGGCTGAACCAGGGCATAGGAAGCAGCGGGGAAAATCACAGATAGCTCTAGGTGTAGATACGAAGCTGTGGTTTCAATGCAATGCACTTAACAGCTAGAGAATGGATTTGAGCAAGTGAGGCCTTTTCTTTGTTCCTAACACAACCCCATTTATGGGGGATACACAGAATAAGTATAAAAATAAAAATTGATAACACCCTCCACAACACTGACAAAAAGTGCTTTGTCAATTTCTAAACAGGCCACCATTCCAGAACCACTCACAATTGCTTCATATCTAAAACACTAAAACTCTCCAATGAAGTTCCCAATGAGCTGTTTTTTCTCCAGAACTTCAATCTCTTCCTAAATGGCTGCCCACTACCTCAGGCAGAATTCAACATAAAGGTCCCTTCATATACAGACGATCTCACTATCATTTCACAGAACCCTAACATCACAAGAGCTTCATCAAGCATGCAAAACTGCATTGGTCAACTGTAATATGGGTTCATTCAAAAGAATATGCCTACATCTCCACATAAGGCTTCAATTACTCTTATACCTCTACACAGATATAAATCCAGCTCACACCCTCTGTCACAATGACTGGAAAGCCTTTCCCACAGAACAAAACATTCAAGGCATCACATACACCACAAATGACATTCATTGGCCAAAAACAACAAAAAAACTAAACGTCCTTAGAACTCTCACTGACACCAGATTTGGACAAGGAAAAGAATCCTTCAACATCTTATACAAACAATCATCAGCTCTACTTTAAACCATGCATCACTTGTCTCGTCTTCTGCCCTCTCAATGGCAAATATAACAAAGATGCAAACCACAAAAGCTAGTGCACTAAGAACATACACCGGATGCCTAGCCATCAAAACACTTAAAACCTTCAGTGATACAAAGTTTCTCCTACTAATTCAGTCGCACCTCAACATGCTCAGCACCCAATTTCATGCAACATCACCAGACTCCTCCCACTTAACCCACTCTATAACTAACCTCCATCCACCAAAAAGATCTAATAATCTTACCCTGCCCCATACTCCAGCAACCTCTATTAACAGATCCCCAAACCCTAAACAAATATAACGACAAAACACATGGACACAGAAATAATCCAACAAGCACTAAAAAGCTTACCTCCCACCTTGGTCTTTAGAATAACCCACCAGACATATACCCATTAAAATCCACTCTCCCCATAAAAACACAAGTCACACTTCCCAATACCACTACTATACCACAACTATAAACAATACACTAAGCACTTACAACTCAATTACCCTGCATACAGATTCACACACACATCACAACACCTCATGACCTGTGGTCTTGAACTGTGGACATGACTGGCTTTTTGAGTGCTGCAGGTGCCTCATAAGGACAGAAAGTATTTTTGTTTGTAAGAGTGTGTGTTTAAGTGTGTGTGTGTGTGTGTGTGTGTGTGTGTGTGTGTGTGTGTGTGTGTGTGTGTGTGTGTGTGTGTATTTTTCATATTTGATCGCAATTCCCAAGTTAGTGAGGTAGTGCCAAGGACAAGCAAATAAAGGCTGCATCTGCTCACATTCATTCTCTAGCTGTCATGAGTGCTGCACCAAAACCACAGCTCCCTATTCACAACCAGGGTCACTACAGACCTTTCCATGGTTCACCCTGAACACTTCACATAACTTGCTGCAGTCAACTTACAGGACATTGACCCCCGTATACCAAACTGTTCTAATTCACTCTATCCAGTACATGCCTTTCACCCTCCTGCATGTTCAGGCCCCAATCACTTAAAATGTTTTCCACTCATCCTTCCATCTCCAGTTAGTCTCCCTGTTCTCATTATATTCATATATTCTGCATGCATTTAGCAAGAATAGGGCAATAACTGTTGTGTATACTCTCTACCACAACAACTAATACTAGGCTTGTAAGGGAACTCGGATCATAGAATGTTTTGGACTCAAAAACATGCTTTTCACAAGCTGCAAGCTAGATTTTTTGTCTTTTCTTTCTGCCTCATCCACACATGAATTGCTAGCATTCTGTTTATAAACATACAATCTCACCCTGTCACATATAACACTTGACAATGCTTAACTCACACAACTTAATTCTTCATAACTCTAGATTTTCCAGTGGTAAGCGCTATGCACTAACCCTGCCTTTTACCAAAATGGCAATAGCAATACTTAGAAGGAATAGATAGGAACTTTAGGCAAGAGCATTTAGTATAAGTAGTAGAAACATTTAAGTGGGAGCATTAGGCAGAGGTATAAGGTTGGAACATTATGTTGGTAAGAACAATGGGTAAGAGCCTCTGAAAACACAGCAACAGTACTGCCCTCTGCCAGTAACCTGTTAAGGGTGAGGCACTAGAAAGTTAAGATGCAGCAATGGAGTTCACCAGTTACAGAGCTCTTTGGCCATGGCCAACCCCTTGAGAGAGTTCCCAGCGAGAATAGGTGTCATACAAAGAAAGATACATATGTTCTTGCGTTGATGTATGAGAGGCTTATCTTCCAAAAACAAGTAGCTCATATAGGCCCCCCAAAAAAGCAAGACAACAGAACCATAAACTTTGTACTCATTAATATTTTATGATGGGATGGCCTTTATTAGGGCCTCAGCTGCCTGTGCCATCTCAGCTAACTTAAAAAATACCCTAAGCTTCCTATGTTTCATGTTAACATTTTCATTTTGTTTAATAATCATGCAAATGATATTACACTGATAAAATGAAGAACGAATGAATGAAGAAACAAATGATTGAGAGACCTAAATATTACATCACTCTTCATTTGAAGGGGAATAACAATAAAGAGCATGAAGATAAACAGAAGTTGAGTGACTGCAGTTCCACAGTATATTTATAATCAATATTCTTATCTTGC
The DNA here is from genome assembly GCF_036320965.1 of Panulirus ornatus. Taxonomy (NCBI): domain Eukaryota; kingdom Metazoa; phylum Arthropoda; class Malacostraca; order Decapoda; family Palinuridae; genus Panulirus; species Panulirus ornatus. The sequence continues at coordinate 12,086,033 of NC_092260.1, read as the reverse complement.
CCTATGTAAACTTATGGGATACTAAAAAGTCTTAATCATATAAAAAAAAGGACAAGCAATAACAGCAACAATGTCAAATGAGAGTTCCAATTGATTAAGTTATGCTCCTTAACCTGGGAATGATAATGACCAAAAAGCTTTCTTAAACTTACCTAAAGGAATGATGAGAAATCTAATGTGATTCTGGAAGTCTGGTGGCTTGGAAGAAAACTGGTCTACATAGGGCCGTAAGACACAACTGATGTACAGATCAGACCCAACAACCACCACCTTCATAGGGCCTGGTGCTTTTAAATTGCTGTTGCAGCTGTGGGAGTAGATTACAATGAATATTTCATACTCAGTTGCTCAAGCTGTCTCAGCTAAAAAAAAAAAGAAAAAATACAACTACAGCATAAAAACATATCAAATATCAGACATGTGTTTTATTCATATATCAAGGAACTACTTCACATAAAAGCTAAATAGCTCAAACCCTCCAAATAACAACATATACTAATGTGTAAAATGACCAAAGGAAGAAGAGTCACATATTCTGATGCACAGTGGTATATCAGTGACATGAACGTCACCAAGGAACCTTAATCTGCCATGTAATATCATTATTACAGGACAGTGTTTAAGCCCTTCCTCTACAGATCAGTGCCTTCTACTTTTGTGATAAAAGTGGGGATTCTATCATTAAGCTGGGGGCTCATCATGAGATTCAGTTCCCCTTAGGTGGCAGAGCAACAATTCAGTTGCTAAGCTATGCCCAAGAAAGCTTTCCCAACCTCTGTGATATATATAATTTCCAGCTAAAGACTAAAACACCTACCCATGTTAAAACAGGATCCCTGTGATGTTAAAGGGTCTCAGCCGACTCCCAATAACTGTCATACACACACACACACACTTGCCTCCACAGAGTAGTGGTTTGAGTTACTGACCATGAGTTAGCAGAGGCCAGCCTGGGGTCAGTTATGAGTGGGTTCAAAGCCTAAACAAGGCATTTGGCCTCATCCAACCTAGGTATTCATCCTCCCCTCATGGATGGATAATAAACGTGTACCTGGCTTAGGATGGTGTGTGTGTGTGTTTGTACACAGAAGAAATGATATATATATATATATATATATATATATATATATATATATATATTTTTTTTTTTTTTGTCGCTGTCTCCCGCGTTTGCGAGGTAGCGCAAGGAAACAGACGAAAGAAATGGCCCAACACACCCCCATACACATGTATATACATACGTCCACACAAGCAAATATACATACCTACACAGCTTTCCATGGTTTACCCCAGACGCTTCACATGCCTTGATTCAATCCACTGACAGCACGTCAACCCTGGTATACCACATCGCTCCAATTCACTCTATTCCTTGCCCTCCTTTCACCCTCCTGCATGTTCAGGCCCCGATCACACAAAATCTTTTTCACTCCATCCTTCCACCTCCAATTTGGTCTCCCTCTTCTCCTCGTTCCCTCCACCTCCGACACATATATCCTCTTGGTCAATCTTTCCTCACTCATTCTCTCCATGTGCCCAAACCATTTCAAAACACCCTCTTCTGCTCTCTCAACCACGCTCTTTTTATTTCCACACATCTCTCTTACCCTTACGTTACTTACTCGATCAAACCACCTCACACCACACATTGTCCTCACACATCTCATTTCCAGCACATCCATCCTCCTGCGCACCACTCTATCCATAGCCCTCGCCTCGCAACCATACAACATTGTTGGAACCACTATTCCTTCAAACATACCCATTTTTGCTTTCCGAGATAATGTTCTCGACTTCCACACATTCTTCAAGGCTCCCAGAATTTTCACCCCCTCCCCCATCCTATGATCCACTTCCGCTTCCATGGTTCCATCCACTGCCAGATCCACTCCCAGATATCTAAAACACTTTACTTCCTCCAGTTTTTCTCCATTCAAACTCACCTCCCAATTGACTTGACCCTCAACCCTACTGTACCTAATAACCTTGCTCTTATTCACATTTACTCTTAACTTTCTTCTTTCACACACTTTACCAAACTCAGTCACCAGCTTCTGCAGTTTCTCACATGAATCAGCCACCAGCGCTGTATCATCAGCGAACAACAACTGACTCACTTCCCAAGCTCTCTCATCCACAACAGACTTCATACTTGCCCCTCTTTCCAAAACTCTTGCATTTACCTCCCTAACAACCCCATCCATAAACAAATTAAACAACCATGGAGACATCACACACCCCTGCCGCAAACCTACATTCACTGAGAACCAATCACTTTCCTCTCTTCCTACACGTACACAAGCCTTACATCCTCGAATATATGGTGTGGGAGACAAGTTGTTAGAAGCAGTGAAAAGTTTTTATCGAGGATGTAAGGCATGTGTACGTGTAGGAAGAGAGGAAAGTGATTGGTTCTCACTGAATGTAGGTTTGCGGCAGGGGTGTGTGATGTCTCCATGGTTGTTTAATTTGTTTATGGATGGGGATGTTAGGGAGGTGAATGCAAGAGTTTTGGAAAGAGGGGCAAGTATGCAGTCTGTTGGGGATGAGAGAGCTTGGGAAGTGAGTCAGTTGTTGTTCGCTGATGATACGGCGCTGGTGGCTGATTCATGTGAGAAACTGCAGAAGCTGGTGACTGAGTTTGGTAAAGTGTGTGAAAGAAGAAAGTTAAGAGTAAATGTGAATAAGAGCAAGGTTATTAGGTACAGTAGGGTCGAGGGTCAAGTCAATTGGGAGGTAAGTTTGAATGGAGAAAAACTGGAGGAAGTAAAGTGTTTTAGATATCTGGGAGTGGATCTGGCAGTGGATGGAACCATGGAAGCGGAAGTGAATCATAGGGTGGGGGAGGGAGCGAAAATCCTGGGAGCCTTGAAGAATGTGTGGAAGTCGAGAACATTATCTCGGGAAGCAAAAATGGGTATGTTTGATGGAATAGTGGTTCCAACAATGTTGTATGGTTGCGAGGCGTGGGCTATGGATAGAGTTGTGCGTAGAAGGGTGGATGTGCTGGAAATGAGATGTTTAAGGACAATGTGTGGTGTGAGGTGGTTTGATCGAGTAAGTAATATAAGGGTAAGAGAGATGTGTGGAAATAAGAAGAGCGTGGTTGAGGGAGCAGAAGAGGGTGTTTTGAAATGGTTCGGGCACATGGAGAGAATGAGTGAGGAAAGATTGACCAAGAGGATATATGTGTCGGAGGTGGAGGGAACGAGGAGAAGTGGGAGACCAAATTGGAGGTGGAAAGATGGAGTGAAAAAGATTTTGAGTGATCGGGGCCTGAACATGCAGGAGGGTGAAAGGCAGGCAAGGAATAGAGTGAATTGGATCGATGTGGTACACGGGGTTGACGTGCTGTCAGTGGATTGAATCAGGGCATGTGAAGTGTCTTGGGTAAACCATGGAAAGTTCTGTGGGGCCTGGATGTGGAAAGGGAGCTGTGGTTTCGGGCATTATTACATGACAGCTAGGGACTGAGTGTGAATGAATGGGGCCTTTGTTGTCTTTTCCTAGAGCTACCTCGCACACATGAGGGGGGAGGGGGACGTTATTCCATGTGTGGCGAGGTGGCGATGGGAATATATAGAGGCAGACAGTATGAATTATGTACATGTGTATATATGTATATGTCTGTGTGTGTATATATATGTGTACATTGAAATGTATAGGTATGTATATTAACGTGTGTGGACGTGTATGTATATACATGTGTATGGGAGTGGGTTGGGCCATTTCTTTTGTCTGTTTCCTTGTGCTACCTCGCAAATGCGGGAGACAGCGACAAAGCAAAATAAATAAATACAACATGTATATATGCATATACATGAATGTATATACATGCGTATGTGGGTGGGTTGGGCCACTCTTTCCTCTGTTTCCTTGCGCTACCTCGCTAACGCGGAAGACAGCGACAAAGCAAAATAAATAAATAGATATATATGGTGTGAGAGAGTATCATTAAATTTTAGGGAGAATAAAAAGATGTTTTGGAATGAGGTAAATAGAGTGCGTAAGACTAGGGAACAAATGGGAACTTCAGTGAAGGGGGCTAATGGGGAGGTGATAACAAGTAGTGGTGATGTGAGAAGGAGATGGAGTGAGTATTTTGAAGGTTTGTTGAATGTGTTTGATGATAGAGTGGCAGATATAGGGTGTTTTGGTTGAGGTAGTGTGCAAAGTGAGAGGGTTAGGGAGAATGATTTGGTAAACAGAGAAGAGATAATAAAAGCTTTGTGGAAGATGAAAGCTGGCAAGGCTGCGGGTTTGGATTGTATTGCAGTGGAATTTATTAAAAAAGGGGGTGACTGTATTGTTGACTGGTTGGTAAGATTATTCAATGTATGTATGACTCATGGTGAGGTGCCTGAGGATTGGCGGAATGTTTGCATAGTGCCATTGTACAAAGGCAAAGGGGATAAAAGTGAGTGCTCAAATGACAGAGGTATAAGTTTGTTGAGTATTCCTGGGAAATTATATGGGACGGTATTGATTGAGAGGGTGAAGGCATGTACAGAGCATCAGATTGGGGAAGAGCAGTGTGGTTTCAAAAGTGGTAGAGGATGTGTGGATCAGGTGTTTGCTTTGAAGAATGTATGCGAGAAATATTTAGAAAAGCAAATGGATTTGTATGTAGCATTTATGGACCTGGAGAAGGCATATGATAGAGTTGATAGAGATGCTCTGTGGAAGTTATTAAGAATATATGGTGTGGGAGGCAAGTTGTTAGAAGCAGTGAAAAGATTTTATCGAGGATGTAAGGCATGTGTACGTGTAGGAAGAGAGGAAAATGATTGGTTCTCAGTGAATGAAGGTTTGCGGCAGGGGTGCGTGATGTCTCCATGGTTGTTTAATTTGTTTATGGATGGGGTTGTTAGGGAGGTGAATGCAAGAGTCTTGGAAAGAGGGGCAAGTATGAAGTCTGTTGTGGATGAGAAAGCTTGGGAAGTGAGTCAGTTGTTGTTCACTGATGATACAGCGCTGGTGGCTGATTCAGGTGAGAAACCGCAGAAGCTGGTGACTGAGTTTGGTAAAGTGTGTGAAAGAAGAAAGCTGAGAGTAAATGTGAATAAGAGCAAGGTTATCTAGTGCAATAAATTTGAGGGACAAGAACTGGGAAGTAAGTTTGAATGGAGAAAAACTGGAGGAAGTGAAGTGTTTTAGATATCTGGGAGTGGATATGGCAGCGGATGGAACCATGGAAGCAGAAGTGAATCATAGGGTGGGGGAGGGGGCGAAAGTTCTGGGAACATCAAAAAATGTGTGGAAGTCGAGAACATTATCATGCAAAGAAAAAATGGGTATGTTTGAAGGAATAGTGGTTCCAACAATGATATGTGGTTTCGAGGCATGGGCTATAAAGTTGTGTGGAGGAGGGTGGATGTGTTGGAAATGAGATGTTTGAGGATAATATGCAGTGTGAGTTGGTTTGATCGAGTAAGTAATGAAAGGGTAAGAGATGTGTGGTAATAAAAAGAGTGTGGTTGAGAGAGCAGAAGAGGGTGTTTTGAAATGGTTTGGTCGCATGGAAAGAATGAGTGAGGAAAGATTGCCAAAGAGGATATATGTGTCAGAGGTGGAGGGAACGAGGAGAAGTGGGAGACCAAATTGGATGTGGAAAGATGGAGTGAAAAAGATTTTGAGTGATCGGGGCCTGATTATGCAGGAGGGTGAAAGGCATGCAAGGAATAGAGTGAACGGGAATAATGTGGTATACCGGGGTCAACGTGCTGTCAATGGATTGAACCAGGGCATATGAAGTGTCTGGGGTAAACCATGGAAGTTTTGTGGGGCCTGGATGTAGAAAGGGAGCTGTGGTTTCGGTGCATTATACATGACAGCTAGAGACTGAGTGTGAACGAATGTGGCCTTTGTTGTCTTTTCCTAGGCGCTACCTCGTGCATATGCAGGGGGAGGGGTTGTTATTTCATGTGTGGCGGGGTGGCGATGGGAATGAATAAGGGCAGACAGTATGAATTATGTACAGGTGTATATATGTATATGTCTGTGTGTATATAGATGTATACGTTGAGATGTATAAGTATGTATATATGCGTGTGTGGACGAGTATGTATATACATGTGTATGTGGGTAGGCTTGGCCATCCTTTCGTCTGTTTCCTTGCGCTACCTCGCTAACGCGGGAGACAGCAACAAAGTATAATAAATAATATAAATATATATATATATATATATATATATATATATATATATATTCTTTCTTTTTCTTTCAAACTATTCGCCATTTCCCGCGTTAGTGAGGTAGCGTTAGGAACAGAGGACTGGGCCTTTTTTGGAATATCCTCACCTGGCCCCCTCTGTTCCTTCTTTTGGAAAATTAAAAAAAAAAAAAAAAAAAAAAAAAAAAAAAAAAAAAATATATATATATATATATATATATATATATATATATATATATATATATATATATATATATAGGTTTGCAGCGGGGGTGTGTGATGTCTCCATGGTTGTTTAATTTGTTTATGGATGGGGTTGTTAGGGAGGTAAATGCAAGAGTTTTGGAAAGAGGGGCAAGTATGAAGTCTGTTGGGGATGAGAGAGCTTGGGAAGTGAGTCAGTTGTTGTTCGCTGATGATACAGCGCTGGTGGCTGATTCATGTGAGAAACTGCAGAAGCTGGTGACTGAGTTTGGTAAAGTGTGTGGAAGAAGAAAGTTAAGAGTAAATGTGAATAAGAGCAAGGTTATTAGGTACAGTAGGGTTGAGGGTCAAGTCAATTGGGAGGTGAGTTTGAATGGAGAAAAACTGGAGTAAGTGAAGTGTTTTAGATATCTGGGAGTGGATCTGGCAGCGGATGGAACCATGGAAGCGGAAGTGGATCATAGGGTGGGGGAGGGGGCGAAAATTCTGGGGGCCTTGAAGAATGTGTGGAAGTCGAGAACATTATCTCGGAAAGCAAAAATGGGTATGTTTGAAGGAATAGTGGTTCCAACAATGTTGTATGGTTGCGAGGTGTGGGCTATGGATAGAGTTGTGCGCAGGAGGATGGATGTGCTGAAAATGAGATGTTTGAGGACAATGTGTGGTGTGAGGTGGTTTGATCGAGTGAGTAACGTAAGGGTAAGAGAGATGTGTGGAAATAAAAAGAGCGTGGTTGAGAGAGCAGAAGAGGGTGTTTTGAAGTGGTTTGGGCACATGGAGAGAATGAGTGAGGAAAGATTGACCAAGAGGATATATGTGTCGGAGGTGGAGGGAACGAGGAGAAGAGGGAGACCAAATTGGAGGTGGAAAGATGGAGTGAAAAAGATTTTGTGTGATCAGGGCCTGAACATGCAGGAGGGTGAAAGGAGGGCAAGGAATAGAGTGAATTGGAGTGATGTGGTATACCGGGGTTGACGTGCTGTCAGTGGATTGAATCAAGGCATGTGAAGCGTCTGGGGTAAACCATGGAAAGCTGTGTAGGTATGTATATCTGCGTGTGTGGACGTATGTATATACATGTGTATGGGGGGGGTTGGGCCATTTCTTTCGTCTGTTTCCTTGCGCTACCTCGCAAACGCGGGAGACAGCGACAAAGTATAATAAATATAAAAAATAAATAAATATATATATATATATTTCCCTGGGGATAGGGGAGAAAGAATACTTCCCACGTATTCCCTGCGTGTCGCAGAAGGCGACTAAAAGGGAAGGGAGCGGGGGGCTGGAAATCCTCCCCTCTCGTTTTTTTTTTTTAATTTTCGAAAAGAAGGAACAGAGAAGAGGGCCAGGTGAGGATATTCCCTCAAAGGCCCAGTCCTCTGTTCTTAACGCTACCTCGCTATCGCGGGAAATGGCGAATAGTATGAAAAAAAAAAAATATATATATATATATATATATATATATATATATATATTCTTTTCTTTCTTTTTTTTTGCTTTGTCGCTGTCTCCCACGTTTGCGAGGTAGCGCAAGGAAACAGATGAAAGAAATGGCCCAACCCACCCCCAAACACATGTGTATGCATACGTCCACACACGCAAATATACATTCCTATACAGCTTTCCATGGTTCACCCCAGACGCTTCACATGCCCTGATTCAATCCACTGACAGCACATCAACCCCGGTATACCACATCAATCCAATTCACTCTATTCCTTGCCCTCCTTGCACCCTCCTGCATGTTCAGGCCCCGATCACACAAAATCTTTTTCACTCCATCTTTCCACCTCCAATTTGGTCTCCCACTTCTCCTCGTTCCCTCCACCTCCGACACATATATCCTTTTGGTCAATCTTTCCTCACTCATTCATTCCATGTGCCCAAACCATTTCAAAACACCCTCTTCTGCTCTCTCAACCACGCTCTTTTTATTTCCACACATCTCTCTTACCCTTACGTTACTTACTCGATCAAACCACCTCACACCACACATTGTCTTCAAACATCTCATTTCCAGCACATCCATCCTCCTGTGCACAACTCTATCCATAGCCCACGCCTCACAACCATATAGGGTGTTTTGTTTGAGGTGGTGTGCAAAGTGAGAGGGTTAGGGAAAATGATTTGGTAAACAGAGAAGAGGTAGTAAAAGCTTTGCGGAAGATGAAAGCCGGCAAGGCAGCAGGTTTGGATGGTATTGCAGTGGAATTTATTAAAAAAAGGGGGTGACTGTATTATTGACTGGTTGGTAAGGTTATTTAATGTATATATGACTCATGGTGAGGTGCCTGAGGATTGGCGGAATGCGTGCATAGTGCCATTGTACAAAGGCAAAGGGGATAAGAGTGAGTGCTCAAATTACAGAGGTATAAGTTTGTTGAGTATTCCTGGTAAATTATATGGGAGGGTATTGATTGAGAGGGTGAAGGCATGTACAGAGCATCAGATTGGGGAAGAGCAGTGCGGTTTCAGAAGTGGTAGAGGATGTGTGGATCAGGTGTTTGCTTTGAAGAATGTAGTGAGAAATACTTAGAAAAGCAAATGGATTTGTATGTAGCATTTATGGATCTGGAGAAGGCATATGATAGAGTTGATAGAGATGCTCTGTGGAAGGTATTAAGAATATATGGCGTGGGAGGCAAGTTGTTAGAAGCAGTGAAAAGTTTTTATCGAGGATGTAAGGCATGTGTACGTGTAGGAAGAGAGGAAAGTGATTGGTTCTCAGTGAATGTAGGTTTGCGGCAGGGGTGTGTGATGTCTCCATGGTTGTTTAATTTGTTTATGGATGGGGTTGTAAGGGAGGTAAATGCAAGAGTCCTGGAAAGAGGGGCAAGTATGAAGTCTGTTGTGGATGAGAGAGCTTGGGAAGTGAGTCAATTGTTGTTCGCTGATGATACAGCGCTGGTGGCTGATTCATGTGAGAAACTGCAGAAGCTGGTGACTGAGTTTGGTAAAGTGTGTGGAAGAAGAAAGTTGAGAGTAAATGTGAATAAGAGCAAGGTTATTAGGTACAGTAGGGGTGAGGGTCAAGTCAATTGGGAGGTGAGTTTGAATGGAGAAAAACTGGAGGAAGTGAAGTGTTTTAGATATCTGGGAGTGGATCTGTCAGCGGATGGAACCATGGAAGCGGAAGTGGATCATAGGGTGGGGGAGGGGGCGAAAATTTTGGGAGCCTTGAAAAATGTGTGGAAGTCGAGAACATTATCTCGGAAAGCAAAAATGGGTATGTTTGAGGGAATAGTGGTTCCAACAATGCTGTATGGTTGCGAGGCGTGGGCTATGGATAGAGATGTGCGCAGGAGGATGGATGTGCTGGAAATGAGATGTTTGAGGACAATGTGTGGTGTGAGGTGGTTTGATCGAGTAAGTAACGTAAGGGTAAGAGAGATGTGTGGAAAGAAAAAGAGCGTGGTTGAGAGAGCAGAAGAGGGTGTTTTGAAATGGTTCGGGCACATGGAGAGAATGAGTGAGGAAAGATTGACCAAGAGAATATATGTGTCGGAGGTGGAGGGAACGAGGAGAAGAGGGAGACCAAAGTGGAGGTGGAAAGATGGAGTGAAAAAGATTTTGTGTGATCGGGGCCTGAACATGCAGGAGGGTGAAAGGAGGGCAAGGAATAGAGTGAATTGGAGCGATGTGGTATACCGGGGTTGACGTGCTGTCAGTGGATTGAATCAAGGCATGTGAAGCGTCTGGGGTAAACCATGGAAAGCTGTGTAGGTATGTATATTTGCGTGTGTGGACGTATGTATATACATGTGTATGGGGGTGGGTTGGGCCATTTCTTTCGTCTGTTTCCTTGCGCTACCTCGCAAACGCGGGAGACAGCGACAAAGTATAAAAAAAAAAAAAAAAAAAAAAAGGGTTGAGGGTCACGTCAATTGGGAGGTAAGTTTGAATGGAGAAAAACTGGAGGAAGTAAAGTGTTTTAGATATCTGGGAGTGGATCTGGCAGTGGATGGAACCATGGAAGCGGAAGTGGATCATAGGGTGGGGGAGGGGGCGAAAATTTTGGGAGCCTTGAAAAATGTGTGGAAGTCGAGAACATTATCTCGGAAAGCAAAAATGGGTATGTTTGAAGGAATAGTGGTTCCAACAATGTTGTATGGTTGCGAGACGTGGGCTATGGATAGAGTTGTGCGCAGGAGGATGGATGTCCTGGAAATGAGATGTTTGAGGACAATATGTGGTGTGAGGTGGTTTGATCGAGTAAGTAACGTAAGGGTAAGAGAGATGTGTGGAAAGAAAAAGAGCGTGGTTGAGAGAGCAGAAGAGGGTGTTTTGAAATGGTTCGGGCACATGGAGAGAATGAGTGAGGAAAGATTGACCAAGAGAATATATGTGTCGGAGGTGGAGGGAACGAGGAGAAGAGGGAGACCAAAGTGGAGGTGGAAAGATGGAGTGAAAAAGATTTTGTGTGATCGGGGCCTGAACATGCAGGAGGGTGAAAGGAGGGCAAGGAATAGAGTGAATTGGAGCGATGTGGTATACCGGGGTTGACGTGCTGTCAGTGGATTGAATCAAGGCATGTGAAGCGTCTGGGGTAAACCATGGAAAGCTGTGTAGGTATGTATATTTGCGTGTGTGGACGTATGTATATACATGTGTATGGGGGTGGGTTGGGCCATTTCTTTCGTCTGTTTCCTTGCGCTACCTCGCAAACGCGGGAGACAGCGACAAAAAATAAAAAAATTTATATATATATATATATATATATATATATATATATATTCTTTCTTTCAAACTATTCGCCATTTCCCGCATTAGCGAGGTAGCGTTAAGAACAGAGGACTGGGCCTTTGAGGGAATATCCTCACCTGGCCCCCCCTTCTCTGTTCCTTCTTTTGGAAAATTGAAAAAAAAAAAGAGAGGGGAGGATTTCCAGCCACCCGCTCCCTCCCCTTTTAGTCGCCTTCTACGACACGCAGGGAATACGTGGGAAGTATTCTTTCTCCCCTATCCCCAGGGATATATCTTTCTTTATTCTATTACGGGACCCAATGACTCTTCAACCCTGTACTGCCCTCTCTCTTATCTCCCCTTCCATATCACCACACTCATCCAAAACAGCTCCCAGATACTCAAATTCCCTCACTTCTAGTCTTCCCCATGTGGTTTTACAAAATCTATACTTTCACCGTTTCCTTTCAAACACCATTACTTTACTTTAAATTGAATTCACCTTCCATCTCCTTCACTTGCTCACATCATAAAACATATAACCTTCTGCAACTCCCTTCTTTGTAAACAAGCTTGCCACTAGCCACCATATCTCATAGCCACACTCTATCTCTAAACCACTTTTTCCTAGTTTTGCTCTCATCTCTCTTACCACTCCATCTTTCCACCTCCAATTTGGTTTCACACTTCCTGTTCTATTTACCTCTGACACATGCATCCTTTTTGTCAACCTTTCCTCCCTCATTTTCTCAATACGTCCAAACCATTTCAACACACCCTCTTCTGCTCTCTCAATTACACTCCTTTTATTACCACACATCTCTCTTACCCTTTCATTACTTATTTGATCAAACCACCTCACATCACATATTGTCCTCAAACATTTCATTTCCATCACATCCACCCTCTGTTCAAGCCTATCTATAGCCCATGCCTTGCAACCATACACTATTAGTGTAACTACTATTCCTTCAAGCATACCCTTTTTCGCTCTCAGAGATGATGTTCTCTCCTTCCACACATTCTTCATCGCTCCCAGAATCTTCACCCCCTCCCCCACCCTGTGAGTCACTTCCGCTTCCATGGTTCCATTTGCTGAAAAGTCCATTCCCAGGTATCTAAACACTTCAATTCCTCATTTTATCTCCATTCAAACTCATATCCCAACTTTCTTGTCCCTGCTGAACCTAATAACCTTGCTCTTCTTCACACTTACTCTCAACTTTCTCTTTTTACACACTTTTCCAAACTCAGTCACCAGCTTATCCCCTTATAATTGTTACATATATCCTTCGCACCGTTTCCTATGAATAAAGGAACAATAATACATTTCATCTAATCCTTTAATAGATTTTCTCTAAATATTTTAAACACCTCATTCACACATAACTGCATTCCTACATTTACTGCACTTCTATTGAAGCTTTCAGTTACCTTCCTTTCATACTTCACCTTGTGTTTTTCCTGATTTATCTTCTCAGTTGCCAACACTTTTACCTCTCCATTCTTCCTTACAACATACCTCCATTTCTACCTAATCCTCATCCCCGAAAGAACCACGAAATGGTTAGTCTCCAAAGAATTCTCTCACAACTCTAGCATCCAGCACAGCCTTTCTCAGCCTTTCATTCACTGCCACACAGTCAATCAAAGCCTTTTGCTCTTCTTTTCTGTCATTCCTCATCCATGTACATAGGTGGATCATCTTGTGCTAAAAAATGGTGTTTGCAAGGAATACACCCCTTTCAGCACAAACAATACTCCTTATTACATCCTCATCATGACACTTGGTTCTATTTGCTATTACTTTGAATTCCCTGGTTGTTAAAAACTCCTGATCTCCTAAATTACCTTTTATTTTGTCTCTACTTTACTGAACAAAATCCTGTGGTTTATCTTGTTGAAAGCCTTAGCAAAGTCAAGAGAGTGTCCATTCTCAATCTTCGGATTACTGTTTCCTATCTGCTTTGGTACTACAATAAAAGCTGCATTTATATACTTCTCTCTGGTACATATCCATGTTCATCTCTGCTAATCATTGGTGATTAACCTTGGTGTTATTGGTCTCTGCTTGCAAGAGAAAACACTGTATGTGAAATGTTACCTTCAAAAAGGCTGTATTGTTGTCAATGGATGAAAAGGGAGTAGAGTTTCCTCAAGTAACTCTTTCAATCCAAGGGAGGATATTGTTATCCTAATTCTTTTGTCCTGCAGCCTCAAAAATGTTGGAACCCAATATATATATATATATATATATATATATATATATATATATATATATATATATATATATTTTTTATATTTTTTTATTATACTTTGTCGCTGTCTCCCGCGTTTGCGAGGTAGTGCAAGGAAACAGACGAAAGAAACGGCCCAACCCCCCCCCATACACATGTATATACATACGTCCACACACGCAAATATACATACCTACACAGCTTTCCATGGTTTACCCCAGATGCTTCACATGCCTTGATTCAATCCACTGACAGCACGTCAACCCCGGTATACCACATCGCTCCAATTCACTCTATTCCTTGCCCTCCTTTCACCCTCCTGCATGTTCAGGCCCCGATCACACAAAATCTTTTTCACTCCATCTTTCCACCTCCAATTTGGTCTCCCTCTTCTCCTTGTTCCCTCCACCTCCGACACATATATCCTCTTGGTCAATCTTTCCTCACTCATCCTCTCCATGTGCCCAAACCACTTCAAAACACCCTCTTCTGCTCTCTCAACCACGCTCTTTTTATTTCCACACATCTCTCTTACCCTTACGTTACTCACTCGATCAAACCACCTCACACCACACATTGTCCTCAAACATCTCATTTCCAGCACATCCATCCTCCTGCGCACAACTCTATCCATCGCCCACGCCTCGCAACCATACAACATTGTTGGAACCACTATTCCTTCAAACATACCCATTTTTGCTTTCCGAGATAATGTTCTCGACTTCCACACATTCTTCAAGGCTCCCAGAATTTTCGCCCCCTCCCCCACCCTATGATCCACTTCCGCTTCCATGGTTCCATCCGCTGCCAGATCCACTCCCAGATATCTAAAACACTTCACTTCCTCCAGTTTTTCTCCACTGAAACTCACCTCCCAATTGACTTGACCCTCAACCCTACTGTACCTAATAACCTTCCTCTTATTCACATTTACTCTTAACTTTCTTCTTCCACACACTTTACCAAACTCAGTCACCAGCTTCTGCAGTTTCTCACATGAATCAGCCACCAGCGCTGTATCATCAGCGAACAACAACTGACTCACTTCCCAAGCTCTCTCATCCCCAACAGACTTCATACTTGCCCCTCTTTCCAAAACTCTTGCATTTACCTCCCTAACAACCCCATCCATAAACAAATTAAACAACCATGGAGACATCACACACCCCTGCCGCAAACCTACATTCACTGAGAACCAATCACTTTCCTCTCTTCCTACACGTACACATGCCTTACATCCTCGATAAAAACTTTTCACTGCTTCTAACAACTTTCCTCCCACACCATATATTCTTAATACCTTCCACAGAGCATCTCTATCAACTCTATCATATGCCTTCTCCAGATCCATAAATGCTACATACAAATCCATTTGCTTTTCTAAGTATGGGTTTTCAGAAGGGAAGAGCGAATGCCGGGGCGAAGAGGGCGGCGAGAGCAAGCAAGCCCGAGAAGGAGACCCGTGCGAGGAAGCACCAGGAGAGACCGAGCACAGAACGGAAAAAGGTGAGAACATATATATATATATATATATATATCTTTCTTTCATACTATTCGCCATTTCCCGCGTCAGCGAGGTAGCGTTAAGAACAGAGGACTGGGCCTCTGAGGAAACATCCTCATCCAGCCCCCTTCTCTGTTACTTCCTTTGGCAAAAAAAAAAAAAAAAAACTCCACCTACTTGGGGTTATCTTGCAATCATAGTCATTTGGTGAACAGGAGTACAGTCTCTCTGAGGAACTTCTTACTCTAAAGGTGGCAATCATTTCCTCACCTTCTGACTCGAGCTTAGCTTTGTAGTTGTATAGGTTCCATAAATGGGGTCTTGGGGTTATAGATTCCAATCTCTATTTTTTAATGCTAGTTCCCTGTTTCTCACACAGTCACATAGTAACAGGAACTGACAAAGGATAACCTCATTTCTCATATGAACTCTCTAGCTCCTGTTTGTCATGCACCAAAACCAGAGCCTCCTACCCACAGTCAAATCTCATAGAACTTTCCCAGATTTCACCTGACAACTTCATATGTCCAGATGCAGCCAAATGACAGCATGTCACCTCCTGTATATAATATATATCATTCCTCCAATTTGTCCTATTCCTTAGATGCCTCTCATCCTCCTGCAAGTTCAGGCCATGATAGCATAAAGCCTCTTTCAATACATCCTTCCATCTCTTTCCCAGTCTATCCATTCCCTTTGCTTCCTCCACTTTTAACACATATTGTCTAAAACAGTCTCTCTTTACTCATCCGTTCTTTGAGATATAACCCATCAAGAGTATGTCCATGGCACCCATCGCATCCACTGGCCCCATATGCCCACCTCTTGAAGTGGAGAGCACTAGAATCCCGTCAACCATATAAACATTCTTATGCTGTCAGAAATAATGAAAGTGCTGGTTGGGTTTATCAGATTAGGAAGAAAATCTCTCCTTTTGACTTAAGAGAGCTGTGAAATGGAAAGGCAAAATGTTGGGTATGAAAGGGTAGACTCTTTTGAGATTGGGGGATAGGCTCCATACAAGACCAAAGGAACCACAGTTAAGTTTTCTTGCATTTGATGGTCAGAAGGTAAAAATTGTAGGACTGATGTGTTTCCCTTCAATAACCGAGACTGCAGTTTCTTAACTTGAAAGAATCAATGGTTTTAATATGTTTTGTGCACCCCATAATGAATCAAATTTTTTTCTGCACACCAAGGTACAACTTAAAAAAAATAGCATACCGAAAGGGTTATGGAGCATGTGGAAGGAGGGTAAGTGTGTGTCAGCAAGGATACGAGTTGATCCCTGAACACAAAAGTAAGGAACAGGGTTAATGTTTAGGAAATCAAATGTCTGGGGATGATGTATGGTGCACAGAATGTAATATGTAAGGATTAGCAGCATAATCTGATCATCTGTGGAAGCTAGCCAGGCCCTACTGAAAAGCTCTGGACATGTGGACAGGACAAGAAAAAGAATGAATGACTAAGAGGATTTACACGTCTATAAGTTACAAGTGAAGGAAACACAGGGGAAACATGAGAGAGATAGATGGATGGAGTTAAAACTGTTTTTGGGTGCCAAACTATGAACATTTAGATCATGTAAAAGGCATGCTCATGAGAGCATCAACATGGTATACTTGGGCAGTGTGATGTCAATGGGCTGGTAAAGGACAAATGAAGTGGTAAAGGTAAACCATAAAGTAGCCTGTGGTGAATGGCTGTGGATGCAATGCAATGGCTTCAGTACACTATCCATGACAACAAAAGAAATTATGTGCAAATGAGGTCACTGTTCATTTATTCCTGGCATTACCTCACTCAAGTGGGAAAGACAATTAGATATAAAAAGAATAAAAGTGTGTGAGATTTCCTATTTGTAATAACCCAGCTGAACTGTACTGGGATGGAGTTCTACACGTGTGTGTGTGTGTCTTTTTTGGGGGTTGACCAACTCTTGAACTTTCAGTACTTTCTAAGTTTTGGAAAGGCACGTGTTCTAGTTTATGAATTTTGATGAAAGTGATAACAATGGATTCCTAACACTCTGTAGAGTTGATACAGTGAATTTTTTTTCAACCTGTAGCTTCCCAAACACCCTCAAGGTGGGGTCTTCACAAAGTGGGAAGGGTTTAGAAGAAGAGAAATTGTGAGGTAAAAGCACTCTATATCAAGTTTATAGAGTGCATGGAATAAACTTTTACCATTTTTCTGTCATGCAGACAACATACAACCACTTAGTGTTTTGTTCAGATTCCATAAATCAATTGACAAATGATATTTAGCTCTACAGAAACTCAGCAAAAAGCCAGGTGGATGTCTTATCTAAAGGCATCTCTCCTAAGGCCAAGACCCATAATGTACAATAAAAGACTGAAATAAGTTA
This sequence comes from Panulirus ornatus, assembly GCF_036320965.1. Classification (NCBI taxonomy): domain Eukaryota; kingdom Metazoa; phylum Arthropoda; class Malacostraca; order Decapoda; family Palinuridae; genus Panulirus; species Panulirus ornatus. Next base: position 12,068,862 of record NC_092260.1, on the reverse strand, counting down.
TATATCTTATGTTACTATTACTTTTGCACTATTCTATGGATATTTGGTTATCTTATCAATCAAATGATAACAAAGGAGAAAGGAAAGTAATGTATCATGGTCCAAAATTGAATGATGAAGTTCAGACCTAATGTAATCATAACTATCATACACATTATTATTTAGCTTTGTCGCTGTATCCCGCGTTAGCAAGGTAGCGCAAGGAAACAGACAAAAGAAATGGCCCAACCCACCCACATAGACATGTATATAAATACACGTCCATACACGCAAATATACATACCTATACATCTCAACGTATATATATATATACACACACAGACATATACATATATACACATGTACATAATTCATACTGTCTGCCCTTATTCATTCCCATCGCCACCCCGCCACACATGAAATAACAACCCCCTCCCCCAAATGTGTGCGAGGTAGCACTAGGAAAAGACAACAAAGGCCACATTCGTTCACACTCAGTCTCTAGCTGTCATGTAATAATGCACCAAAACCACAGCTCCCTTTCCACATCCAGGCCCCACAGAACTTTCCATGGTTTACCCCAGACGCTTCATATGCCCTGGTTCAATCCATTTACAGCACGTCGACCCCAGTATACCACACCGTTCCAATTCACTCTATTCCTTGCACGCCTTTCACCCTCCTGCATGTTCAGGCCCCAATCACTCAAAATCTTTTTCACTCCATCTTTCCACCTCCAATTTGGTCTCCCACTTCTCGTTCCCTCCACCTCTGACACATATATCATCTTGGTCATTCTTTCCTCACTCATTCTCTCCATGTGCCCAAACCATTTCAAAACACCCTCTTCTGCTCTCTCAACCACACTCTTTTTATTATCACACATCTCTTACCCTATCATTACTTACTCGATCAAACCATCTCACACCACATATTGTCCTCAAACATCTCATTTCCAGCACATCCACCCTCCTCCGCACAACTCTATCCATAGCCCACGCCTCACAACCATATAATATTGCTCAAACCACTATTCCTTCGAACATACCCATTTTTGTTTTCCGAGATAATGTTCTCGATTTCCACACATTCTTCAATGCTCCCAGAACTTCTGCCCCCTCCCCCACCCTATGATTCACTTCTGCTTCCATGGTTCCATCCACTGCCAAATCCACTCCCAGATATCTAAAACACTTCACTTCCTCCAGTTTTTCTCCATTCAAACTTACCTCCCAATTGACTTGTCCCTCAACCCTACAGTACCTAATAACCTTCCTCTTATTCACATTTACTCTCAGCCTTCTTCTTTCACACACTTTACTGAACTCAGTCACCAGCTTCTGCAGTTTCTCACATGAATCAGCCACCAGCGCTGTATCATCAGCGAACAACAACTGACTCACTTCCCAAGCTCTCTCATCCCCAACAGACTTCATACTTGCCCCTCTTTCCAAAACTCTTGCATTTACTTCCCAAACAACCCCATCCATAAACAAATTAAACAAGCATGGAGATATCACACACCCCTGCTGCAAACCTACATTCACTGAGAACCAATCACTTTCCTCTCTTCCTACACGTACACATGCCAAACATCCTCGATAAAAACTTCTCACTGCTTCTAACAACTTGCCTCCCACACCATATATTCTTAATACCTTCCACAAAGCATCTCTATCAACTCTATCATATGCCTTCTCCAGATCCATAAATGCCACATACAAATCCATTTGCTTTTCTAAGTATTTCTCACATACATTCTTCAAAGCAAACACCTGATCCACACATCCTCTACCACTTCTAAAACCACACTGCTCTTCCCCAATCTGATTCTCTGTACATGCCTTTACCCTCTCAATCAATACCCTCCCATATAAATTTCCCAGGAATACTCAACAAACTTATACCTCTGTAATTTGAGCACTCACCTTTGTCCCCTTTCCCTCTGTACAATGGCACTATGCAAGCATTCCGCCAATCCTCAGGCACCTCACACATGAGACATACATACATTAAATAACGTTACCAACCAGTCAACAATACAGTCGTCCCCATTTTTAATAAATTTTACTGCAATATCATCCAAACCCGCTGCCTTGCCGGCTTTCATCTTCCGCAAAGCTTTTACTACCTCTTCTCTGTTTACCAAATCATTTTCCCTAACCCTCTCACTTTGCACACCACCTCGACCAAAACACCCTATATCTGCCACTCTATCATCAAACACATTCAACAAACCTTCAAAATACTCACTCCATCTCCTTCTCACATCACCATTACTTGTTATCACCTCCCATTAGCCCCCTTCACTGAAGTTCCCATTTGCTCCCTTGTTTTACGCTCTTTATTTACCTCCTTTCAAAACATCTTTTTATTCTCCCTAAAATTTAATGATACTCTCTCACCCCAACTCTCATTTGCCCTCTTTTTCACCTCTTGCACCTTTCTCTTGACCTCCTGCCTCTTTCTTTTATACATCTCCCACTCATTTGCAGTATTTCCCTACAAAAATCGTCCAAATGCCTCTCTCCTCTCTTTCACTAATAATCTTCTTCATCCCACCACTCACTACCCTTTCTAATCTGCCCACCTCCCACGCTTCTCATGCCTCAAGCATCTTTTGCGCAAGCCATCACTGCTTCCCTAAATACATCCCATTCCTCCCCCACTCCCCTTACCTCCTTAGTTCTCACCTTTTTCCATTCTGTACTCAGTCTCTCCTAGTACTTCCTCACACAAGTCTCCTTCCCAAGCTCACTTACTCTCACCACTCTTTTCACTCCAACATTCTCTCTTCTCTTCTGAAAACCTCTACAAATCTTCACCTTTGCCTCCACAAGATAATGATCAGACATCCCTCCAGTTGCACCTCTCAGCACATTTACATCCAAAAGTCACTCTTTCACGCGCCTATCAATTAACACATAATCCAATAACGCTCTCTGGCCATCTCTCCTACTTACATACGTATACTTATGTATATCTCTCTTTTTAAACCAGGTATTCCCAATCAACAGTCCTTTTTCAGCACATAAATCTAAAAGCTCTTCACCATTTCCATTTACAACACTGAACACCCCATGTACACCAATTATTCCCTTAACTGCCACATTATTCACCTTTGCATTCAAATCTCCCATCACTATAACCCGGTCTCTTGCATCAAAACTACTAACACACTCGCTCAGCTGCTCCCAAAACACTTGCCTCTCATGATCTTTCTTCTCATGCCCAGGTGCATATGCACCAATAATCACCCATCTCTCTCTATCAACTTTCAGTTTTACCCATATCAATCTAGAGTTTACTTTCTTACACTCTATCACATACTCCCACCACTCCTGTTTCAGGAGTAGTGCTACTCCTGCCCTTGCTCTTGTCCTCACACTAACCCCTGACTTTACTCCCAAGACATTCCCAAACACTCTTCCCCTCTACCCTTGAGCTTCGTTTCACTCAGTGCCAAAACATCCAGGTTCCTTACCTCAAACATACTACCTATCTCTCCTTTTTTCTCATCTTGGTTACATCCGCACACATTTAGACACCCCAATCTGAGCCTCCGAGGAGGATGAGCACTCCCCACGTGACTCCTTCTGTTTCCCATTTTAGAAAGTTAAAATACAAGGAGGGGGGGTTTCCAGCCCCCCGCTCCCGTCCCCTTTAGTCGCCTTCTACGACACGTGAGGAATGTGTGGGAAGTATTCTTTCTCCCCTATCCCCAGGGATAATTATACACATATTCCATCTTAATAAATGCAAGTCACATGATCAATGATTATCATTCTATAATGATATATGGCAAAAAAATCTAAAGCATCAAGCCATTTCCTATAGTCTGCTCTCTTAATTCTTATATCATCATTGTTGCCTTCTTCTGGACCTTCTCTATTAGTTCTCTGTGCTTCTTTAAAGGTGGTAACCAAATCTGAGAATCATAATCTAGTTATATCCTAATGCAGAAGATGAACTTGAATGTTACTGAAATATTTGCCACAAGATAGTATGTCTCCCTCACAATGCTGAATGCAAAACTCTGGGATGAAGTCAACCGACTTCCTGATACATGATATTCATATCAGGACCTTCTTTCACTATGACCCATCCTCACCGCTTTACATTTACTCTTTGAATGTCTTTAACCATGAATAACACCAACTATGGAGTCTGGCTAGGTCCCCATGTAAATCAATTCAATCCTTCTTGTTTTAATCTTCCCTCATGATCTTTGCATCATCTGCAAACATATTCAGGTAAGGGTTCACACCTGCAAATTATTCACATTAATTAAAAAAAGGAATGGTCTCTGGAGGATCAATTAATTGAAATCAATATGGTTTATTTGAAATATTCATTTTTTTCTTAATTTTTCTAAGCGTACAGCCCACGTAACCAAATCAGCCCATCCAAATTTGTCCAGTTCCGACTTGAGTTGCATAACTGAAGATTTGCCATACTTGCACATAGAGCTCTTCAGTTAGCCAAAGCTGAATTCATTCAGAGAATAGCATATAAATCAAAGTGACAAAAAAATTAGAGAAATTTTTGTTAGGTTTCATCTCAACAATGGAGGCCTTGTAGATATCATATCATGGATATTTCAAAATTTTCAGTGACATCAATCACCACCAGTGCTAATAAACATCACAGCTAAACCAATATGAGACATTTCAGAGCTTATCAAATAGAAACCAAATCTCCTGCTTAACTAAAGGGTAGACACCATGTGCGGCTAATTTTGCTACCTCAGCTGTCGTCATAAAGAGGGTTATAAGCCTTTCCCCACCTAAAAACTGCTCATCTCTAATAATACAAAAACAAAGAAATTCCCTAATATAGTGGTATGAAAAACATTTTAGACTGGGGACAACCAGCTCAGATATTAATGTACATGGAATTCTTCTAAGTAATTCTCATATAACATTGATACTGCCTTCATCATAAACTCAATGACTGTCATATTTTTGCATTTCTTACCACTGGACAAATTTCTTAAAAGAGCATAATTCTTGTGTGTCCTTAGGCTGCTTCATAAATTGCAAGAAATTTCGAAAATTATATGAAAATAAGGGGCAACAAATGCATTTAATGCTATCTGTATTTCAATGAAAATAGTTGTGAAAATTACTGACATCAGCACAAATCAACTCCTACTAGCAATGCACAACATTATGCCAGCTTAATATGTAGTTATCAAGATTTAAGAAAAAGACGTTGATAAAAATGTACCGCATAACTGACAACTTTCACTTTAAATCAAAAGAAAAATAAAGGCAGAGATTCTATAACATCCTGAATGTTCTATCTATCTATCTAATTATCTATATTTCTGATTCCCATTCCCTCCAGGAACTCCCATCAAGGGGTGGTCAAGGCAAAAGAGTCTCCATTATCCCTGTCCTTACATGACTGCCTCACATACACCATTCCATGCACTGTTCCTATGTTTCTCACTCCAGTATTCTCTAATCTATTTGCCCATGTTACAGGTGGTCTTCCACTCACACCAACCCCTTTAAGTGTACTATCATACACTCTCCTTGTAAACTCCCAGTCTTCCATTCTTTCCACATGCCCAAACCACTTCAAATCATTCCTTTTAACCCATTCTACCACTTCACAATTCATTCTCTTTGCATTCCTTGCCATACCACATCTCTTTCCATCTAGTCACACCACGTACTCTTCTCAAATAGCTCATTTCCACAGCCTGGATTCTTGACCTCTGTGACTCATTCCACGTCCATGTTTTGGCTACATAGGTCAGGGCTGGGAGGATTATGCTGTCCCTTAATGCTCTCTTCACTTCCATACTTAAACCTCTGCCCTTCGTTATTCTATTAAGGGACCCAATGACTCTTCTACCCTGTACTGCTCTCTCCCTTGTTGCTCCTTCCACATCACCACACTTACCCACGACAACTCCCAGACACTTAAATTCCCTCACTTCTTCCAGTCTTTTTCTACCCATATCCACAGCACAATTAGTACAATTTCTTCTTTCACTCTGCATGGCTTTACAAAATCTATACTTTCATTTCCTTTCCTTTCAAACACCATTACTTTACTTTTACTTGCACTTGCCTTCATTCTCCTCTGCTTACACACATCACAAACCACACTTACCTTCTGCAAATCCTCTTCACTCTATGCAAACAACACAGTATCATCTGCAAACAGGCTTGCCACTAGTCACCATATCTCACTGCCACACTCCATCTCTACATCCCTTTTCTCTAGTTTTGCCTTCATCTCTCTTATCACCCCATTCATATATATAGTATATTAAAAAGCCATTGTGATATCATACAGCCCTGACTCACACCTATGTGTATCCTAAACCCTTCACTCGGCTCTTCATTCAATATTACACATGCATTTGCTCCTCTATAGAAGGCTTTTACACCATCAATCAGTTATACCCTTAAACCATATATCCTTAACTTATCTCACAAAGCATTCCACTTGACTCTCATCAACTTTCTGCAGATCCATAAGAGCAGCATACAACTTCTTGCCTTTCACTAAATACTTTTCCACAGTCATCTTTACTAAAAAAATCTGATCCACACCCCCTATCTTTCCTGACTGTTCTTTGTTGCAATATCTGACTCACATTTTGGTGAATTCAATGCAAAAAATCATATTTGATTTATTTCTAGTTACTCTCACAAACAGATACTATCTAGAAAAATTCAAACCTTTTACATATCTAAAAGTTCTTTAAAGAAATAGATGGTAAAAACCTGTTCTGATTACTAAGCTGAGTATAAATGCATTAATTACATGAAAGAATCGCTATCTTACTTTACACAGTTTAAACAATATAACACAATTTAAGCAGGAAACCATATATTATCAACTTGCACTATTGTTATAATGGCCCTTTGGCATTGGAAATATCATTACAATACAGTATCAGTAATTCAAGGGAGTGGAAATATCAGGTTATCTTTAACACATCAACTTAAGAGAGAGTCCGCAGAAAAAGTATGGGCTGAAAATGCATAAAACACACATTATATAGAAACAGGTCACACGACACCACAAACGATATTGGAATCTTAAAAATGAAGTTCAGATATCTGCAAGTGTATACTTTTTAACATGAACAAATACAGTAGATATGAAGCACTTACATCATCCATGTTAGCAAATATACACAGTGGTTAGATGATATTTCTACTCAAGACATCATGCAACTGATCATGCAACTATACATGATGGAACAGAGTTAGGCTGAAGAAAAAAAACATCAGCTGTTTATATCTATCCTTGAATCATCTCAAATTCCATAGATTACCAGCAATTCTTAAAATTTCTAACAAAATATAAATGAGCCGTGAAAAGACGAGATATTAATAACTAGTCAAAGTGATTTCATTTTGTACACAACCAAAATGAAATTGGGTTTAATTAATATTGCAATGCTTCTTTCCTAGGATGTTGAATTTCAAAATTTTCTTCATTCTCAATAAATGATTACTGCTTACTAATCAGTTTCTTTTCCTTGGATGTTGAATTTTAAAATTTTCTTCATTCTCAATAAATGATTACTGATTACCAATCAGTCATTAATAAAAATCTTATTGGTAATAAAATCCAAGATTATCAAGTCATGAACATCTGTCAGGTACACATACATACATTTGCTCCAAATCAAGTCCATACTGAAGAAGATATCATACAATTACACAGTCACAGAAAAGAAAAAAAAAATGCTGAAGATGAAAATAGCTGCTGTCCTAAAGTAAAGCCAATTTCAGGCTTCAATATACTTTCATTGCTTAAACAACATCTTAAGCAAATATATCAGTCACAATGTTTAAGATAAATATGCATATCTCACCCTAAAAATTTTGTTTTATAAAAGGAAGGATACCATTTCTAACAGAAAGGGAGTGAAAATCCTTAGGTGACTGCATGAAAAAATATGTGCTGGATGCATGCTGTCTAGAAAACACAGTAAGATACACAATGATGAAAGATCTGTGAACTTATGCCCTACATGTATGATCTGACAATTAAGCAAATATTTGCCTTACCTGGTACCTAAAAATTGATATCGTTTGTACTTAACTGTAGAAGAAAGTAAAAGATCCAGTAAAATTTCTCTTAAATCTGCCCTATAAACATGCAGTGAATACTAATGATCCATGAAATATAAAAGGCAATTTCATCTATGAGAATGGAATAACTACAAATCACAATAACAACTGCTTAATGAGAGAAGGCAAAACAATAAATAATCAATTGTAAACAGAATGTAAGACACTCCTTAAATTTTTAGGCTAAGTTGAAATGCAATTATGATTCTCAAGTCAGTACTTTTAAAGTTGCAAAACCAAAATCATTTAGGGCCAAAGGTTAACTAATTCTATAGAACTTGTGCAAGACCCAAAGTAATACTCACAGATCAAGAGATGTAACATTGGTCTATTCCATAAATAAAGCAGCACATGACTAAAGAAAATAAATAAAAATACACTTAAAGAGAAAATAAAAAAAGTATGGGGGGGGGGGGGCAAAGAGCACATAATAATGCTCAAATTTTACTTACAATGCCAATCAAAAGAACAACTAAACAATATTAAAAAAAAATCTATAAGTACAAGGAAGCTGATATCTAGGCATCATTAATGATACTTACAATATGAATCACAGTAAGTGCACAAACTTGCCATTTCCAAATGCACCTAAAAGGGAATACCACTTCAGTAGACAATCCCACAAGTGAAATTCCTGAGCATGCAATATATAGTCATTAACTCATGAGCAACACGATTGATGGAAGTTTTGGACACAGTGAAAATGAACTGAAAGGCAATATCTATGGCACCAAAATTCAAGGTTGCATAGAGTGAATTCACTGAGGTATAATTCAAAATCTTGCCCATTCCCATATACATGGGGTGATGATTTATTTCAGCCTAACTCCACTCCCATATAAAAGAGGTGGGACAGGTGCAGGAAGCCTCAAAATTAAATAGCAAAACAGTACACACTAGTAAACAAATAACTACAGAAAATGCATCTAACTGTTCAAACCTAAAAAAGTTATACTGACAACTAAATGTTATACATATCCTTAATTCATATGCAGTGTAACAAAATCAATTTAGGAATTTACATCTTTTCACATTTCATATGTATGAATTCACTTTGAACTCAAGATTTGGTTTATCAAGTAGACTTCGACTTTTATTCCTCTTCTAATTTCATCTATAAGCTATTGAATGTAGGCATGGTTAACAATGATTCCCATGACACTATTAAACGACAACCTCAGACTTTCAGAACTCACTTACTGCATCTGTTCATCTTTTGTGAAGGCAATCATCTCCAAACCAATTTTCAACCATACTGTCAATAATCGTCTCCGCTGACCTTCCAACCATCATACATTACTCCATCATATTAAACTGTTACACTTTCATCCATACAAATTCTATTCCTCAACTACTATATCTATCAATTCTATTTCTTGGGGCTACTTCTACTGTCCTAACATTTTACCCATCTGTTCTCAGGAAACCTAAGTTTCCCATTCACAATAAAAAAGTACTTTTTCATGCAACCTTCTGTACATTTCTAACCTGACTTCTATCTATGCAAGCCTCATACGGCAATCAACATTTTTCCACTTCTCAGCATGCAACTTATGTTTTCCCACTACCATTCTTTTTAGTGTAATTCACTTATATTATCTAGCTTTGCCCTTTTAAATTGAGGTGATTATTGGGGTAGCTATCCCTCTCAAGTATTCCTATTGTCAACATTCTCTCATATCCCTTTTTAATGCAAATTCCCCTTGAAGTTTATATTGAAAGCTTTGTGAAATTTTATCCATGACCAAAATCTTAGCTCTATGAAGTTAGCAACCTGTCATCACGTAGACTTAACCTAAAAAGGCCTTAAACCAGCCATGTGATTTCAAAGGCAACAGAGGCACTATGCATACCACTTATATCATTAATGAATAAAATAAAATGCTTCATGAAAAGTCTTAATGAAAAATTCTATTGTTTCAAAACTGTACACTGTCTATTCTATGGGTGATACCTCCCAATCCAAGATAAAAGTTTTTTAATCATAATTATTATGCTTAATCACCGTCTCCCACGTCAGTGAGGTAGCACAAGGAAACAGACGAAAGAAAGGCCCAACCCACCCACATACACATGTATATACATAACACCCACACACGCACATATACATACCTATACATTTCAACATATACATACATACACTGACATATACATATATACACATACATATTCATATCCTTATCATATTCTAATACATATTCTTATCCCTGGGGTTAGGGGAGAAAGAATACTTCCCACGCATTCCTCACGTGTCGTAGAAGGCGACTAGAGGGGACGGGAGCGGGGGTCCAGAAATCCTCCCCTCCTTGTATTCTAACTTTCTAAAATGGGAAACAGAAGAAGGAGTCACGCGGGGAGTGCTCATCCTCCTCCTAGGCTCAGATTGGGGTGTCTAAATGTGTGTGGATGTAACCAAGATGTGAAAAAAGGAGAGATAGGTAGTATGTTTGAGGAAAGGAACCTGAATGTTTTGGCTCTGAGTGAAACGAAGCTTAAGGGTAAAGGGGAAGAGTGGTTTAGGAATGTCTTGGGAGTAAAGTCAGGGGTTAGTGAGAGGACAAGAGCAAGGGAAGTAGTAGCACTACTCCTGAAACAGGAGTTGTGGGAGTATTTGATAGAATGTAAGAAAGTAAATTCTAGATTAATATGGGTAAAACTGAAAGTTGATGGAGAGAGATGGGTGATTATTGGTGCATATGCACCTGGGCATGAGAAGAAAGATCATGAGAGGCAAGTGTTTTGGAGCAGCTGAATGAGTGTGTTAGTGGTTTTGATGCACAAGACCAGGTTATAGTGATGGGTGATTTGAATGCAAAGGTGAGTAATGTGGCAGTTGAGGGAATAATTGGTATTCATGGGGTGTTCAGTGTTGTAAATGGAAATGGTGAAGAGCTTGTAGATTCATGTGCTGAAAAAGGACTGGTGACTGGGAATACCTGGTTTAAAAAGCGAGATATACATAAGTATACGTATGTAAGTAGGAGAGATGGCCAGAGAGCGTTATTGGATTACGTGTTAATTGACAGGCACGCAAAAGAGACTTTTGGATGTTAATGTGCTGAGAGGAGCAACTGGAGGGATGTCTGATCATTATCTTGTGGAGGCGAAGGTGAAGATTTGTATGGGTTTTCAGAAATAAAGAGAGAATGTTGGGGTGAAGAGGGTGGTGAGAGTAAGTGAGCTTGGGAAGGAGACTTGTGTGAGGAAGTACCATGAGAGACTGAGTACAGAATGGAAAAAGATGAGAACAAAGGAGGTAAGGGGAGTGGGGGAGGAATGGGATGTATTTCGGGAAGCAGTAATGGCTTGCGCAAAAGATGCTTGTGGCATGAGAAGCGTGGGAGGTGGGTTGATTAGAAAGGGTAGTGAGTGGTGGGATGAAGAAGTAAGATTATTAGTGAAAGAGAAGAGAGAGGCATTTGGATGATTTTTGCAGGGAAAAAATGCAAATGAGTGGGAGATGTATAAAAGAAAGAGACAGGAGGTCAAGAGAAAGATGGAAGAGGTGAAAAAGAGGGCAAATGAGAGTTGGGGTGAGAGAGTATCATTAAATTTCAGGGAGAGTAAAAAGATGTTTTGGAATGAGGTAAATAGAGTGCGTAAGACTAGGGAACAAATGGGAATTTCAGTGAAGGGGGCTAATGGGGAGGTGATAACAAGTAGTGGTGATGTGAGGAGATGGAGTGAATATTTTGAAGGTTTGTTGAATGTGTTTGATGATAGAGTGGCAGATATAGGGTGTTTTGGTCGAGGTGGTGTGCAAAGTGAGAGGGTTAGGGAAAATGAGTTGGTAAACAGAGAAGAGGCAGTAAAAGCTTTGCGGAAGATGAAAGCCGGCAAGGCAGTAGGTTTGGATGGTATTGCAGTGGAATTTATTAAAAAAGGGGGTGACTGTATTGTTGACTGGTTGGTAATGTTATTTAATGTATGTATGATTCATGGTGAGGTGCCTGAGGATTGGCGGAATGCTTTCATAGTGCCATTGTACAAAGGGAAAGGGGATAAGAGTGAGTGCTCAAATTACTGAGCTATAAGTCTGTTGAGTATTCCTGGTAAATTATATGGGAGGGTATTGATTGAGAGGGTGAAGGCATGTACAGAGCATCAGATTGGGGAAGAGCAGTGTGGTTTCAGAAGTGGTAGAGGATGTGTGGATCAGGTGTTTGCTTTGAAGAATGTATGTGAGAAATACTCAGAAAAGCAAATGGATTTGTATGTAGCATTTATGAATCTGGAGAAGGCATATGATAGAGTTGATAGAGATGCTCTGTGGAAGGTACTAAGAATATATGGTGTGGGAAGCAAGTTGTTAGAAGCAGTGAAAAGTTTTTATCGAGGATGTAAGGCATGTGTACGTGTAGGAAGAGAGGAAAGTGATTGGTTCTCAGTGAATGTAGGTTTGTGGCAGGGGTGTGTGATGTCTCCATGGTTGTTTAATTTGTTTATGGATGGGGTTGTTAGGGAGGTGAATGCAAGAGTTTTGGAAAGAGGGGCAAGTATGCAGTCTGTTGGGGATGAGAGAGCTTGGGAAGTGAGTCAGTTGTTGTTCGCTGATGATACAGTGCTGGTGGCTGATTCATGTGAGAAATTGCAGAAGCTGGTGACTGAGTTTGGTAAAGTGTGTGAAAGAAGAAAGCTGAGAGTAAATGTGAATAAGAGGAAGGTTATTAGGTACAGTAGGGTTTAGGGTCAAGTCAATTGGGAAGTAAGTTTGAATGGAGAAAAACTGGAGGAAGTAAAGTGTTTTAGATATCTGGGAGTGGATCTGGCAGCGGATGGAACCATGGAAGCAGAAGTGAATCATAGGGTGGGGGAGGGGGCGAAAATTCTGGGAGCCTTGAAGGATGTGTGGAAGTCGAGAACATTATCTCGGAAAGCAAAAATGGCTATGTTTGAAGGAATAGTAGTTCCAACAATGTTGTATGGTTGCGAGGCGTGAGCTATGGATAGAGTTGTGCGCAGAAGGGTGGATGTGCTGGAAATGAGATGTTTGAGGACAATATGTGGTGTGAGGTGGTTTGATCAAGTAAGTAATGTAAGGGTATGAGAGATGTGTGGAAATAAAAAGAGCGTGGTTGAGAGAGCAGAAGAGGGTGTTTTGAAATTATTTGGGCACATGGAGAGAATGAGTGAGGAAAGATTGACCAAGAGGATATATGTGTCGGAGGTGGAGGGAACGAGAAGTGGGAGACCAAATTGGAGGTGGAAAGATGGAGTGAAAAAGACTTTGAGTGATCGGGGCCTGAACATGCAGGAGGATGAAAGGCGGGCAAGGAATAGAGTGAATTGGATTGATGTGGTATACCGGGGTAGACGTGCTGTCAATGGATTGAACCAGGGCATGTGAAATGTCTGGGGTAAACCATGGAAAGTTCTGTGGGGCCTGGATGTGGAAAGGGAGCTGTGGTTTCGGGGTATTATTACATGACAGCTAGAGACTGGGTGTGAACGAATGGGGCCTTTGTTGTCTTTTCCTAGTGCTACCTCGCACACATGAGGGGGGAGGGGGATGTTATTCCATGTGTGGCGAGGTGGCGATGGGAATGAATAAAAGCAGTGTGAATTGTGTGCATGTGTATATATGTATGTGTCTGTGTGTGTATATATATGTGTACAATGAGATGTATGGGTATGTATATTTGCATGTGTGGACGTGTATGTATATACAAGTGTATGGGGGTGGGTTGGGCCATTTCTTTCGTCTGTTTCCTTGTGCTACCTCGCAAATGCGGGAGACTGCAACAAAGCAAAAATGAAAAAAACATATTCATACTTGCTGCCTCCATCCATTCCCATCACCATCCTGCCACACATGAAATACACACACCCCTGCGAGGTAGCGCTAGGAAAAGACAAAACAGGCCACATTTATTCACTTTCAGTCTCTAGCTGTCATCTATTCAAGTTTGTAATATTTTCCATACACGAGATTGGAAACTATAATAGATTAAAAAACCATTAACATTTAAAATTTCCATAAAAGTCTTTAAAGTCATGTGCTTCAAAAGACAAGTAAAACAGTATATGCATTTACCATGCCCTTAAGCACCCAGTAAAACATAAATCATGAGAGTTTTTTGTACCAGTACTGTTGTACAAATTTACACAGTGACTTCATCCCATGACAACCATCTCCCACAATGAACCATGAGTGTTAACAGAAGTATCTGATAAAGCTGATGATACTCTCCATGTGAAAAAAACAACAACAGCTGTATGAAAATAGCAAGGCATCATCAAGTACACTTCCACATCAGAGCCCTGAACTTGTGAAAGAGAACGACTGTGTACTGATAATGCTTCCAATTAACCTCCCAGTACCAGTCATGAGTTTCTGAGATGAATTCACTGTGTCGGTGATAGCAAACTATTTTCATTTTTTACTTGTTTGCTGTTTCCCGCATCAGTGAGGTAGTGCCAGGAACAGATGAGGAATAGCAGCGGATGGAACCATGGAAGCGGAAGTATCATAGGGTAAGGGAGGGGGCGAAAATTCTGGGAGCCTTGAAGAATGTGTGGAAGTCGAGAACATTATCCCGGAAAGCAAAAATGGGTATGTTTGAAGGAATAGTGGTTCCAGCAATGTTGTATGGTTGCGAGGCGTGGGCTATGGATAGAGTTGTGTGCAGGAGGGTGGATGTGCTGGAAATGAGATGTTTGAGGACAATATGTGGTGTGATCGAGTAAGTAATAATAGGGTAAGAGAGATGTGTGGTAATAAAAAGAGTGTGGTTGAGAGAGCAGAGATTGACCGAGAGGATATATGTGTGGGAGGTGGAGGGAACGAGGAGAAGTGGGAGACCAAATTGGAGGTGGAAAGATGGAGTGAAAAAGATTTTGAGTGATCGGGGCCTGAACATGAAGGAGGGTGAACGGCGGGCAAGGAATAGAGTGAATTGGATCGATGCGGTATACCGGGGTAGACGTGCTGTCAATGGATTGAACCAGGGCATGTGAAGCGTCTGGGGTAAACCATGGAAAGTTCTGTGGGGCCTGGATGTGGAAAGGGAGCTGTGGTTTCGGGCATTTATACATGACAGCTAGAGACTGAGTGTGAACGAATGGGGCTTTAGTTGTCTTTTCCTAGCGCTACCTTGCACACATGAGGGGGGAGGGGGATGTTATTCCATGTGTGGAGAGGTGGCGATGGGAATGAATAAAGGCAGTGTGAATTGTGTGCATGTGTATATATATATGTGTCTGTGTGTGTATATATATGTGTATATTGAGATGTATGGGTTTGTATATTTGCATGTGTGGACGTGTATGTACATACATGTGTATGGGGGTGGGTTGGGCCATTTCTTTCGTCTGTTTCCTTGCGCTACCTCGCAAACGCGGGAGACTGCGACAAAGCAAAAATGAAAAAAACATGTTCATACTTGCTGCCTTCATCCATTCCCATCGCCATCCTGCCACACATGAAATACACACCCCCCTGCGAGGTAGCGCTAGGAAAAGACAAAACAGGCCACATTTATTCACTTTCAGTCCATAGCTGTCATCTATTCAAGTTTGTAATATTTTCCATACACAAGACTGGAAACTATAATAGATTAAAAAACCATTAACAAATAAAATTTCCATAAAAGTCTTTAAAGTCATGTGCTTCAAAAGACAAGCAAAACAGTATATGCATTTACCATGCCCTTAAGCACCCAGTAAAACATAAATCATGAGAGATTTTTGTACCAGTACTGTTGTACAAATTTACACAGTGACTTCATCCCATGACAACCATCTCCCACAAAGAGACATGAGTGTTAACAGAAGTATCTGATAAAGCTGATGATACTCTCCATGTGAAAAAAAAACAACAGCTGTATGAAAATAGCAAGGCATCATCAAGTACACTTCCACATCAGAACCCTGAACTTGTGAAAGAGAACGACTGTGTACTGATAATGCTTCCAATTAACCTCCCAGTACCAGTCATGAGTTTCTGAGATGAATTCACTGTGTCGGTGATAGCAAACTATTTTAATTTTTTACCTGTTTGCTGTTTCCCGCATCAGTGAGGTAGTGCCAGGAACAGATGAAGAATAGCAGCGGATGGAACCATGGAAGCAGAAGTATCATAGGGTAGGGGAGGGGGCGAAAATTCTGGGAGCCTTGAAGAATGTTTGGAAGTCGAGAACATTATCTCGGAAAGCAAAAATGGGTATGTTTGAAGGAATAGTGGTTCCAACAATGTTGTATGGTTGCGAGGCTTGGGCTATGGATAGAGTTGTGTGCAGGAGGGTGGATGTGCTGGAAATGAGATATTTGAGGACAATATGTGGTGTGAGGTGGTTTGATCGAGTAAGTAATAATAGGGTAAGAGAGATGTGTAGAAATAAAAAGAGTGTGGTTGAGAGAGCAGAAGAGGGTGTTTTGAAATGGTTTGGTCACATGGAGAGAATGAGTGAGGAAAGATTGACTAAGAGGATATATGTGGAGGGAATGAGGAGAAGTGGGGGACCAAATTGGAGGTGGAAAGATGGAGTGATAAAGATTTTGAGTGATCGGGGCCTGAACATGCAGGAGGGTGAAAGGCGTGCAAGGAATAGAGTGAACTGGAACAATGTGGTGTACCGGGGTTGATGTGCTGTCAATGGATTGAACCAGGGCATGTGAAGCATCTGGGGTAAACCATGGAAAGCTGTGTAGGTATGTATATTTGCGTGTGCGGACGTATATATATACATGTGTATGGGGGTGGGTTGGGCCATTTCCTTCGTCTGTTTCCTTGCGCTACCTCGCAAACGCGGGAGACAGCGACAAAGCAAAAAAAAAAAAAAAAAAAAAAAAGAAAAAATATATATATATTTATTATATATATATATATATATATATATATATATATATATATATATATATATATATATATATATATATATTAATATATATATATATATATATATATATATATATATATATATATATATATATATATATATATATATATATATATATATATATATATTTTTTTTTTTTTTTTTTTTTTTTGTCCTCAAACATTTCATTTCCAACACATCAACCCTCCTCCGTACAACTCTATCTATAGCCCATGCCTTGCAACCATATAGTATTGTTCAAACTACTATTCCTTCAAATATACCCATTTTTGCTCTCTTGAGATAACGTTCTCACCTTCTACACATTCTTCACTGCTCCCAGAACCTTCACCCCCTCCCCCACCCTGTGACTCATGCCTGCTTCCATGGTTCCATTTGCTGCTAAGTCCACTCGCAGATATCTAAAACACTTCAATTCCTCCAACTTTTCTCCATTCAAACTTGTATCCCAATGAATTTGTCCCTCAACCCTACTGAACCTAATAACCTTGCCAATATTCACATTTACTCTCAACTTTCTCCTTTCACGTACTTTTCCAGTCAGTCACCAACTTCTGCAGTGTCTCACCCGAATCAGCCACTAGAACCGTATCATCAGCAAACAACAACTGACTCACTTCCTAGGCTCTCTCCTCTCCAACAGACTGCATACTTGCCCCTCTCTCCAAAACTCCTGCATTTACCTCCCTAACCAACCCATCCATAAACAAGTTATACATCACACTTCCCTGCTGCACATTGATATTCACTGGGAACCAATCACTCTGCTCTCTTCCTACTCATACAATGCCTTACATCTTTGGTAGAAACTATTCACTTCTAGCAACTTACTTCCCACATCATATACTCTTAAGACCTTCCATAAAGCATCTCTATCAACCCTATCATATGCCTTCTCCAGATCCATAAATGCTATATACAAATCCAAAACACCAAAACACCCTGTATCTGCCACTCTATCAACAAACCTTCAAAATACTCACTCCATCTCCTTCTTACTTCATCACTACCTGTTATTACCACCCCACTTGCCCCCTTCACCAATGTTACCATTTGTGCTCTTGTAATACGCATGTTATTTACCTCCTTTCAAAACAAATTTTTATCCTCCCTAAAGTTCAATGATACTCTCTCACCCCAACTCTCATCTGCCCTGTTTTTCAACCCTTGCACCTTTTTCTTGCCCTCCTGCTGCTTTCTTTTGTACATCTCCCAGTCATTTGCACTCTTCCCTTGCAAGTATCATCCAAACGCCTCTCTTTTCTCTTTCACTAACAACTTTACTTCTTTATCCCACCACTCACTACTCTTTCTAATCTGCCCACATCACACCTTTCTCATGCTACATCAAGTTACATATTAGAGCCTCTTATCAAAATCCTAAGGTTTTGAATGCAAGAGAAACAGAGAGCATATCAGTTACACCACTTGAGCAAGCAATAATACTGCATATATAAAGTTTATGAGATGGGAACCTAGAAGTAAGGAACTCCTTCATCATCGGTAAAAAACAGGTTTTGAATGTGTGAAAATTACAGATAATCAGTCTTACATAACAGGCCAGTGAATGTTAAAAAATGGAGGTTGTACTATTCTCTTTGAGAAAAATAGGTATAATCCATATAATCTACCAGTCTATCACCACTACTCCATTCCCAATTTCAGTGGGTGAATCATATATCCTCTCAACTCACTCATACATACCCTAAACCCATGCACCACCTACTTGAGGCCTGCATCTGCAATGATACCATCTCTATACAATAAAATGCTTCCACTGCATCTTATTATCAGCCTTTCCTCTAACATAAACTTCTCTGAAATATCCATATCCATAGTAAATTCTCGGAATCAATTTATTCATTTCTTCCATGATCTACCTCTTCTCCTTGTAAATTGATATGCTGTATACCTTTAAAGCCATTGCCTATCACTTACTTTTCTTTTTTCAGCCTATCGATGGATTAATCAAACTGCCCCAGAAAGAAAGTAGCATCTATGAAGACTCTTCAGCGCTTTTTGTCTGAAGCGTAGAAAAATCTTATTTTTCCAAGCTGCAATGCAACAGAAACTGACCATCAATCCTTGTTACTATATTTCTCACTATGTAACCTATAAAGTAATTCAATCACTGAAGCCCAGTGCTTGGACCCTTTGTGCACTGGGTAACTTCATTTTTGCCATCATCCAAAGTATGAGTGGGTGGGAGTGCACAACAAATTAATCACTAGTGGTAAAAATCAAAACCGGTCACTACAAAATGGGCCCATGCCAAGTGAGGACCTAGTAAATCTGACAAAAACAACTCTTGGAGAACTTTTTACTTTCTATTATGAATTCAAAATAATCCTTGCTCATGCATAATGTATATTTAGGATATAACTAGCAAATTATCCCACTATTTGTCCATGCAGACAGGATTTTATTATGCAAGGAAGTGCCCATCACTGTTCCCTCTAACGAATGAAATCATAAGATGGGAACCCAAACTAACTGTAACAAAAACACCCAATCCATTCTTTTGCACAACAAACAGAATCATACTACACAAAATGTAATACAGCGAAGTGGAGCAAGAGGATCAGGCAGGAAAAATTAGGCCTGTTCACTGGCCCTCTCTACAGGAAATGGATCTCTTTTACTTCAAAACTCACACTTTTTTTCCTAATACGAGACAGTTAGAGAACATGGGAGATGAAAGCATAGTCTATGAAAACCAGTAGGATCTCTCGAACTTACTGCAGAAGTAAAGTGGTTAGCAGTGCATTAGGAAGAGATGCCTGTCAGACCCCAAGAAGCCACTCATAGAGTGTCATTCAGATCTAAATTCAAGAGCCAGTCAACAAAGGTGCTGGCAGAGTTCCACAAACTTCTTTAACCAACACCACCCAGAAAATGGTTTCTCAGATTAGAATGAATGTAAGCCATCTTTCTGACACTGTCAGTACAGTCATTCAAGAAAGAGTGGGACTTCAGGATATGGTATCTGATAAATGTGGCAAAGTTGGAGGCAGGAGAAGATAATATCCCTGAAATGTTGACTAGAATTCATACAAGCCTATAAAGGTAATAACTGGACAAGAGAATGGGATGAATATACCCCTCTTTCCAGCTGGCTGTTTTGTTCTTTGTTGAAAATTTGGGGTTAAGCTGGATTCTTGATGATGACCGAAAAGCTTCACACAATTAGATATGGCATGAATCCTGTTCACACTATATCCCAAGGGTAGAATGATAAGATACTAGGATATGTGGAATAAAGGCTTCAGCAGGAAAACTGGACAAGATGGAATTACAGTGTAAAAGATATAGAACTTTCTCATGGATGAAGTTGCAGAATTGGAGTTCAGGAGAGTTGAAGGGAAAAGGAGATTGGTCATTTGTCTGCTGTGGGAGTCCTAAGATCAGTTCCGTACCCACATAAAAGGGGAGCCTGAAGTGCAGGTTTTGAGGAGATTAATTTTTTAAAACCTTACCTTAGTCTGGAGTAAATAGCCACAAAAATGAATGCATAAGCCCTAAGAGATGGTAGCTTCTGTGTCTGTGTCTACTTACTCGTGAATGGTCCTCCAAATTCAATGATACTGGCAGCCTGTAGAGAACCTGATACACTCAGGGAGGCCTTTGATTATGAGGTTTCCATACTCTCACTGGAATATGAAGAGAAACATCATACATGCAATGCTGAGGACTGAGTATTTAGGTTTATCAGGGTCAACAAGTGTGAGAATTAGAATACCAAAACTGGGAACGAATTCGGACAATACTGAAGAACAAAACAGGGCTGTGCCCTCCAGAACAAGCTCTCAAGGTGGTGAACTCTCAAACAGATCTGAAGAGAGGACATAAAACATAAATTCACTGGTGGAAAGAGGTAGCAACTGTTCAACTGGATCCAATCACTAGTGAGGGTTTTTGTAATCTATATCATGTGCTTGGGAATCTGTCAGTACAGACATGGGCATCATAAGGAAAGCACTAAATTTGCTGATGAAGAGGTCCACTTAATGTGAAACTCCCAGAATGATAATAATCAACCTAAATGCTTGTGGTCTCTTCTAAAGACAGCAGGTATGTGAGCATCTGCAAAGCATCAACCCACTTGTTGCAAACATCCAAAAGGTTCATGGGTGACACCATTAGGGATGAGTTTCCATGCATACTAGATTATCTCTTTTATAGGGTTCAGCAAAAGAAGAGACTGGATTGTTCCCTGTTTGGAAATGCACAGGTCTACAGAGCACATAAATGAGGAGAGAGATGTCCTTTGCCTGGTGAACAGGTTAGCATTTGAGGAATAGTTTTGGGATGAAAATTCCCTTAAAGGTTAGAGAACTTGAACTGCCATAGATGGCCCCACAACTGATGGTACCATGAAAAAGAAAGTTTAACCCTTTCACAGCATAATAAATTTTCAGGTTGGTTCCCTGAAAGTGTCAGTTATCCAATAAAATCTAAAAATCTAAAATTTAGAATACAAAAGTTTCTAAATGAACTTTTGAATGACTTTTTCAACATTAAAAGAAATATTTTCCAAATCTGACACTGATACTCCTTAAAACCCTATTAGACAGTGATATACAATGATTCACATTAAGTCCACTGCCTACAAGAGTTTTGAAAACATTGTTTCGACTATGCATGCTTTGAATAATATATACCATTTTACCAACCCTGCATCAAATTCTGAGTATCCATTACTTTCCATAGTACCACCAATTTTTTTTCAACAAACTGGACAAGTGTCAGGTGGGCACAGGTTTCCTGTAACCTAGCTCAGAAGACCACCATTTCTGGGACAGGGAGAAGCAGGAAGTGTCATGACCAGATGGTGTCATTAGGGAGAGTGTTGATGTCACCCTTTGTGCAGTGTATATGGCCTGGCTGCTATGCAGGAGTGCAGAAGTGTGGAATCAGGTGTGACTTTCTTTGTATAATACCTTTAGAAAATAAGTAATTTAAGTTTGAAGTATATATTTATATTCATATATTTATCATTTTGCTTTGTCGCTGTCTCCCGCGTTAGCGAGGTAGCGCAAGGAAACAGACGAAAGAATGGCCCAACCCACCCACATACACATGTATATACATACACGTCCACACACGCAAATATACATACCTATACATTTCAATGTATACATATATATACACACACAGACATACACATATATACACATGTACATAATTCATACTGTCTGCCTTTATTCATTCCCATCGCCACCTCGCCACACATGGAATAACAACCCATTATTACATGACAGCTAGAGTCTGAGTGTGAACGAATGGGACCTTTGTTGTCGTTTCCTAGCGCTACCTCGCACACATGAGGGGGGAGGGGGTTGTTATTCCATGTGTGGCGAGGTGGCGATGGGAATGTGTTTGAAGTACAATATGTTATTTCTAACCCTTAAAAGTTCATTATATATTCTAGGTATACATCTCAAAAGGCAATCTCCCTAATCCCCAATTTCCTATAGGTGGGAAATGGCAGACAAGTATAAGGAAATAAACGATAAAAGCCACATCCATTCAAGCTCATTATCTTGTTGTCATGTGTAAAGCACCGAAACCACAGCTCTCTAACCACATCCAGGCCCCACTGACCTTTCCATGGTTTACCCCAGATGTTTCACATCCTCTGGTTCAGTCCTTTGAGAACATGTCGATCCCAGTATACCACATCATTCCAATTCACATTATTCTATGCAAGCCTTTCACCCTCCTGCATGTTCTGGCCCCGATCGTGCAAAATCTTTTTCAATCTATACTTGCACCTTCAAAAAGATGTTTTGGAAGGAGGTAAATAAAGTGCGTAAGACAAGAGAGCAAATGGGAACACCAGTGAAGGGGGCTAATGGGGAGGTGATAACAAGTAGTGGTGATGTGAGGAGATGGAGTGAGTATTTTGAAGGTTTGAAGAATGTGTGAGATGATAGAGTGGCAGATATAGGGTGTTTTGGTCGAGGTGGTGTGCGAAGTGAGAGGGTTAGGGAGAATTATTTGGTAAACAAAGAAGAGGTAGTAAAAGCTTTGCGGAAGATGAAAGCTGGCAGGGCAGTGGGTTTGGATGGTACTGCAGTGGAATCTATTAAAAAAGGGGGTGACTGTGTTGTTGACTGGTTGCTAAGGATATCTAATGTATGTATGACTCATGGTGAGGTGCCTGAGGATTGGCAGAATGCATGCATAGTGTCATTGTACAAAGGCAAAGGGGATAAGAGTGAGTGCTCAAATTACAGAGGTATAAGTTTGTTGAGTATTCCTGGGAAATTATATGGGAGGGTATTGATTGAGAGGGTGAAGGCATGTACAAAGCATCAGATTGGGGAAGAGGAGTGTGGTTTCAGAAGTGGTAGAGGATGTGTGGATCAGGTGTTTGCTTTGAAGAATGTATGTGAGAAATACTTAGAAGAGCAAATGGATTTGTATGTAGCATTTATGGATCGGAGAAGGCATATGATAGAGTTGATAGAGATGCTCTGTGGAAGGTATTAAGAATATACAGTGTGGGAGGCAAGTTGTTAGAAGCAGTGAAAAGTTTTTATCAAGGATGTAAGGCATGTGTACGAGTAGGAAGAGAGGAAAGTGATTGGTTCTCAGTGAATGTCGGTTTGTGGCAGGGGTGCATGATGTCTCCATGGTTGTTTAATTTGTTTATGGATGGGGTTGTTAGGGAGGTGAATGTAAGAGTTTTGGAAAGAGGGGCAAGTATGCAGTCTGTTGTGGATGAGAGAGCTTGGAAAGTGAGTCGGTTGTTGTTCGCTGATGATACAGTGCTGGTGGCTGATTCGGGTGAGAAACTGCAGAAGCTGGTGACTGAGTTTGGTAAAGTGTGAGAAAGAAAGCTGAGAGTAAATGTGAATAAGAGCAAGGTTATCAGATATAGAAGGGTTGAGGGACAAGTCAATTGGGAGGTGAGTTTGAATGGAGAAAAACTGGAGGAAGTAAAGTGTTTTAGATATCTGGGAGTGGATCTGGCAGCGGATGGAACCATGGAAGCGGAAGTATATCATAGGGTGGGGGAGGGGGCGAAAATTCTGGGAGCCTTGAAGAATGTGTGGAAGTCGAGAACATTATCTCGGAAAGCAAAAATGGGTATGTTTGAAGGAATAGTGGTTCCAACAATGTTGTATGGTTGCGAGGCGTGGGCTATGGATAGAGTGGTGCGCAGGAGGATGGATGTGCTGGAAATGAGATGTTTGAGGACAATGTGTGGTGTGAGGTGGTTTGATTGAGTAAGTAACGTAAGGGTAAGAGAGATGTGTGGAAATAAAAAGAGCGTGGTTGAGAGAGCAGAAGAGGGTGTTTTGAAATGGTTTGGGCACAGGGAGAGAATGAGTGAAGAAAGGTTGACCAAGAGGATATATGTGTCGGAGGTGGAGGGAACGAGGAGAAGAGGGAGACCAAATTGGAGGTGGAAAGATGGAGTGAAAAAGATTTTGTATGATCGGGGCCTGAACATGCAGGAGGGTGAAAGGAGGGCAAGGAATAGAGTGAATTGGAGCGATGTGGTATACCGGGGTTGACGTGCTGTCAGTGGATTGAATCTGGGCATGTGAAGCGTCTGGGGTAAACCATGGAAAGCTGTGTAGGTATGTATATTTGCGTGTGTGGACGTATGTATATACATGAGTATGGGGGTGGGTTGGGCCATTTCTTTCGTCTGTTTCCTTGCGCTACCTCGCAAACGCGGGAGACAGCAAAAAAAAAAAAAAAAAAAAAAAAAAAAAAAAAATAATAATAATAATACTTGCACCTTCAATTTGGTCTCCTGCTTCTCTTTGTTCCCTCCACCTCTGACAATTTTATCCTCTTTGCCAACTTTTCCTCACTCATTTTCTCCATATGTCCATACCATTTCAACAAACACTCCTCTGCTCTTTCAACCACACTCTATTTATTACCATACATCTCTCTTACTCTTTCATTACTTACTTAATCAAACCACCTCACACCATATGCTGTCCTCAAACATTTCATTTCCAATGCATCCAACCTCCTCCACACAACCCTATCTATAGCCCATGCCTTGCAACCATACAATATTGCTGTTACTACTATTCCTTCAAACATACCAAATTTGCCTCAATGTTCAAGACAATGTTCTCTCTTTCCACACATTCTCCATTGCTCCCAAATCCTTTGCACCCTCCCCCACCCTATATACAGTCTCATCAAGGAACTTTGTAATTCAAGGAAGTCCATCATATCCTGAAGCTGTAGACCCACAAAACAGGTCCTAAAATTATATAGTGAATTGTGGGATGATGTTATGTCGCATTACTTGCATGTAACGAGTACAAATGAATGCGAGATGTACAAAAGAAAGCAACAGGAGGTCATGAGGATGGCGTAAGAGCTGAATAAGAAGGCAACAGTGAGTTGGGGTGAGTATCAACAAACGTCAGGGAGAATAGAAAACTTTTTGGGAGGTTAATAGTGTGAGAAAAATAAGAGAAAAAAAATGAGAACATCTGTGAAAGGTGCACACAGGGATGTGGTAACAGGCAGAGATGAAGTGAGGAGGAGATGGTGTCTGTAATATGAAGGGCTGTGAAATGTTTGGCAATAGGGTGGCAGATGTAGGGTGTTTGGATCAGGAAAGTATGTGAAGCAAGAATCATGGCAGGTGGTTTGGTGAAAAGAGGTGGTGAAAGCCTTATGTAAAAGGAAATGTGGTAGGGCGGCTGGAGTGGATGGTACAACAGTTGAATTTCTTAAGAATATAGGCGATGGTGCTGTTCACTGGTTGGTTTGGATTTTCAATATATGTATGGATGAGGTGATGAGATGCCTGAGGATTGGCAAAATGCCTGTCAAGTGACACATAATAAAAAAAAGGAAGATAAAGGTAAATGTTCGAATTACATAGGTATAATTCTGTTGAAAGTACCTGGCAAATTGTATGGAAGAATGGTGAAGAAGAGGGTGGTGCATGTGGAAGATGCTACAAATAAATGGTGTGCAATGAAACCTAATACAAACAATGAGGAGTCTCTATCAAGAAAGTAAGGTGTGTATGCATGACTGTTTAATCTATTTCTAAATGGGGTGGTACGGGATGTGAGTGCAAAAGTCTTAGAGAAAGGGGTAGGTATGTAGTTTGTTTTGGATGGGGGTCCTAGGAGGTGGGTCAGGAGTTGTCTGCTGATGATGCAACAGTGATGGCAGATCCAAGTGAGAAACTGAGAAACTGAGTCTGGGTGAGTGTGTGAAAGGAGAAAGGTGGGAGTAAAATAATAAAAGCAGGGTTGTCAGGTTTAACAGTGAAAAGAGACAGGTTATTTAGAGTGTGAATTTAAACTTAAACAACTTTAGAGGAAGTGGAGTGTTTTATACATCTAGTCATAGACATAACAGTGAATGGAACCATGAGAGCTGAAGTAAGGAAGAGGGTGTGTGAAGGAGGCAAAGTTATCAGCCACACTAAGGAATGTATGGAAAGATAGGTAAGTGTCTTTATGGGCAAAGACGGGTATGTTTGATGGTAGAGTATCCCCAACAGTGCTGCATGGATACGAGGCATGGGCCTTAGACAAAAATGTAAAGGAAACGGTGGGCATCTTGGAAAAGAAGCAGCTGAGGACAACACGTGGTGTGATGGGGTTTGATCATATAAGATACGAGAGCAAGAGGAATATGCATGAGAGATGGAGAGTTTGTTGAAGTGGCTTGGAATAAGGAGAGGATGAGAGAAGATAGGATGAATAAAAAGGTATATGTGTCAGAAGTGGAGAGAACGACAAAAAAGAGGACACCACAGAGAAATAAAAGAATTGAGTGAAGCATTATTTGAATATCTGGGGCCTGAACGTGCATAAGGATGTGAGGTGAGTGAGGGGTACAGCAAATTGGGCAATGTGGTATACCGTCATTTCAACAAAGTTAACTAAATAAGAAATATAAAAAAATAAAAAGGGGCATAACAATGAGGAGGAATAAGAAGGTATACATGTCAGAAATGAAAGGAACGAGGAAAAGGGGTACACCAAAGAGGTGGAAGAATGAAGTGAAAAATTATTTGAAAGTCTGGGGCTTGAACATGCAGGACAGTATGAGGCATGCAAGGGATAAATTTAGCAAACTGGAGTGATAAGGTATATCAGATAAGGTATATCAGGGATGACATACTGTCAACGGACTAAACCAGGGCATGTGAAGCGGTCAGGGGAAACCACAGGGAGGTCTGTGGGGCATGGTTGTGGATCTGGCTTTGGTTTTGGTGCATTACACACGACAGCTAATAAGTGAATGTGATCGAATGTGGCAATTTCTTTATCTATTCCTAGTGCTACCTCACTCATGTGGGATATGGTGAACATGTATGAAAAAATTATATCCTAGAGAAATAGCCACTGTACACACACAGTGTACCATCATTTTAAAAAACTAAATAAGAAATAATAAAAAAAATACGGCATATTAATCCATGCAAAAGAAAAAACATTCTGGTAGCAAGCAGCATGTAGTCTTCACAGCATGCAATCCTATTTGAATTCTGAGGGTTACTTGGATCTAAAACTGACTGGGTCAATGGCAACATCCTTGTGACAGTCTCTGGCTGAGGGTGGGCCCAGAATAAGCGAGGTGCTGCAACCACAGCTTAGTGATTAGTGAAGGGCAAGGATGACCTGTGCTTCTTCACCAGAAATATATTGATACTTGATCATCTTACAGAATGTCTCTCAAGGCCACAAATTTGAAGAATAGATCACAAAATAAAATGGGTAAAACTGAAAACAATTAAGTAGAGTGGGAAATGTGAACAACTTAAAGAGGATGGGGAAAATATAAAACAATACAAGCTTATGACACAGGTAAGTTGATCATATCCAAGACAAGAAATCATAGCAAAGAAGAACTTATTCAAAACACATCCTCCCCTCCTCCCTAACAGCAGAAGACAAACATAGCAGTGGATGGATGGAAGAGTCCTAAACAACAAGCCATTATACATGGAAAAAGCCAAAGGCATTATCCCACTAAACAAGGAGATGGTTTGAAGTAGGAACCATCAAGCAAAGGAAAAGTTCACAGCATGATCCACAAGGCAAAAGAATGACCTAAAAAGGAAACATTAGGAAAAAAAATGGTTCAAGGTAGGAATGTCTGGCAGGTAAACAAATTGGATCATGAAATGCTAGGTAAAGGAAATATCTGAAGGGGAAATGGTTTAATGCACAAAAACCAGGTCTCCAATCAACATCCAAGATCCACAAACCTTTCTGTTGTTTCTATTGACCACTTCAACTACCCTGGTTCAACCCATCAACAGCAAGTAACCCTCCATTTTGCTCTATCCCATGCATGCCTCACATCCTCCTGCATGTTTAGGCCCCAATTACTCAAAGTATGTCTAATTCTATCCTTCTATCTTGTCCTCAGTCTCCCCTTCTTGTTCCTTCGACTTCTGACACATATGACCCATTAGTCAGCCTTTCCTCACTTATCCTCTCTGTATGTCAAGACCATTTCAGCAAAACCCTCAACTCAACCATACTCTCCTTACTACAGCACCTATATCTTACCCTATCATTATCTACTCTATAAACCCTCCTCACACCATTTATTGTCCTTACAAAATATATTTCTGAAACATTTACCCTCTTCAATACTTTTTTATCTAAGGTCCATGTCTCCCATACATACAACACCATTAAATATACCCATCTCTGTCCACAGATTCCTTAATGCATCCAGGAATTAGCTCCGTCATCCATCCTATGGCTTACTTCAGTTCCTATCTACTGCCATATCCACTTCAAGGTATTTGAAATACCCTGCTTCCTCTAGGTTTCCTCAATTCAAACTCACACTACAATCAACCTGCCTTCCTAACCTTCCTCCTATCACACACCATCCAAAACTCAAACATCAACTTCTGCATAATCTTTATCAAGTCTGCCACTTGAGCCACATCAGCAAATAATAACTGACTCACTTACCATGCCACCCAACCCCCAACAGACTGCAGACCTGCCCCTTTCTCAAGGAAATTCACATTCTATTTCCCTCATCACCCCATTCTTTGATGAATTAAACATCCATGGGGACATCACCCTTGTTTTAGATGCAACATAGCCTGGAACCACACATCCTCCTCTTTTTCTATTTACACACAGGCCTTACTTCCTATGTAAGAAACCCATACTGCTCCTAGCAGCTTTAATCTCACACCACATATTCATAGTACCTTCCAAAAAACATTATCTACCTTATCATACACTTTTTCACTCTCCATATATAAAATGCACAAATCCTTCTCTTTCACTAAGTATTTCTCACAAAGATTCCATATATCCTCTGCCCCTCCTGAAACCACTTAGTACCTCTCCAATCTGATGCTCTTTGCAAGATAGACATAAGACTATCCTATAAATGTTGCTAGAAGCAGATGACAACAAGTTATGTAAACTTTTCTGGCCATGCAATTGTGTATCGGTTTCTGGCTGTGTGTGTCAGCTACCATCATGAAGTAATCAGGAAATTGTCTGGGTCATTAAGACTCAACCTGCATCATCAGCCACTGAAAGGGTTGAGTGGCAATGGTGTATGAAGACTTAAATGCCATAGCATTGCATATAGGTTTAAATGCCCATGATTTTCTGGTCTTAAATGACTAAGGTTATCCAAAGGTTTCAAAAATATATCTTAAGTTTTTCATGTTTTGCTAATTTTCCAATCCCAGTGAACCATCTTTTTTTACCCTGGCCAGCATTTAAAGGTTTAAAACTGGCAAGACACTGAAGCAATAGTCATACCTAGAGCTATGTCAAAATAAGTGCATATATTGGTATCTGTTAACACAGGATCTTGTAACCCTTGAGATCACCTATGTGAGTTTGCAGCGATCTAAGAAGCTATGAAAGAGGACTGGATCCCCTTCGTTTATCACTGCATACCACTGTTTGTCCCATACTAGGCTAATGAATATCAAAGATGAATTAAGGATTCATATCTAGATCATGGAAAACAC
The DNA here is from genome assembly GCF_036320965.1 of Panulirus ornatus. Taxonomy (NCBI): domain Eukaryota; kingdom Metazoa; phylum Arthropoda; class Malacostraca; order Decapoda; family Palinuridae; genus Panulirus; species Panulirus ornatus. Next base: position 12,038,962 of record NC_092260.1, on the reverse strand, counting down.
GTGAAGCCTCTGCAAAATCTTCAGACTCACATTACTAATCACTGGAGTTTTGATGACCAAGAGAAATCCATGCAACTTATATATCATATTCATTGGAGATATTGGGTTTGTGATCTGAATAAAAACAAAATATTAGCTAAGCTTGCCCTGATTGTGCAACTTGTGAAGCCTGTGAAACCATACAGTTTACAATATACAGAAAGCTTTTAATAAAATAAAAGTAGCTTCCTTTTCTAGCACTGCAAAGGATTACTTCTGAAATTTTAACAACTGGGGCAGCCTATGATAAAAATCTTTTTTACACATCATACTCCTTTGTTCAATAAAAACATGAAATATGTAAGTACAGTATATGCTGTGTACAACTGCTGTAACAGCATACAACTCTCTGGCTCCTATGTAAATTCTAAAAATACGATTTCTAGGAAGAGATGGCTGATCTTTTGTCTGAAGTAGTGTGAGAAGCTCCTACGAAAAAAGGGGGACTGATTATGTCTAGCAGTAAAAGTGGCACCCCAACAGTGGGATTCAGTACTGATTCAGTACATTTTTTTTTTTTTTTTTTTTTATACTTTGTTGCTGTCTCCCGCGTTTGCGAGGTAGCGCATAAACAAATCAATTCTTAATGGCAAGTCATCTAAGGACAGGTGACCAGTTTGTTAAGTACTCTGACTTTCCACGTGATGGATTGTAATACTTCTTTCCTCAACAACAGGTCACAGTCATATTCCTGCTTAATCCACTTATGTGTATGAAATATAAACATTAACAGGAAGAGTTAATGTATTAAGGATACATCAGTCCACCAACACATCCGATAATTAAATTACGTACATTTATATGCCTATTCAAAACCTACAAAACTTGGCAGAAAGAAGAGTTTTAAATAAGGCCAAATGCTGGCAGTGATAAAAAAAATCTTATTATATCATCAAACTTACAAATGTTCTATCCTGTGCCTTATACTTTACTCTCATTAACATGGGTAGCTCAGTGCACACAGTCTCTAAGCTCAATTATGCGAGTCCTCAATTTATGTTTCTACTTAGGGAACAAAGGTCTTCCCACGACTACAGTATTTCTTATTTAATCACTCCACATGAAAAAGATGATTCCTCAAATGAGACTTATGTCCATTGCACTTGCATCTTTACAAGCTTAAACTGCATATGATTAACAATCATTCCCCTGGCACCCTCATTCTTATTATTACAAAATCAGCTTCAACACTTCCCTTGCTACATTTATCTATCTCTTTTCATAACCTCAACCATAATGTAACAGACTTAACTAACCTATCATTTAACATGCATCCCATATTACTATTTACATAACCCTTAATTTGACAAAATTATGCAGGTTATCTATCTCTGCTATTCTTATCTTTTACCTGCCTGGATTTAAGTGCATATCCAGGATATGCCAACATGGGAAATGATGACCAAGTATGAAAAAGAAAGATATCCCGGATTTGATTAAGGGGGCAAATTATGAAATTGCTAAGGCAATGATGAAAAGCTCAAAACAAGAATGCAATATAGCAACACACTGTCTCTTGGAGAGCTTAGAGCTCTTTTTTATTTGGATTTTAATTGAATTACTAATATTGGTCAAATTTTCATTAAATTGAATACAGCTGTTGTAAAGAAGTAAGATTATCATAACAATGCCAACCAGATTTTTATGAAAATAATTTAAGGTATCTGATAACATAAAACACCAAATAGCGATAATCAAGGAATCTCTTGATCAATGAAAGATATAATTACTGATTTGTAGGTTGAGAAAACTTTGTTATCATTGTCCCATGTCATTGTTCTGGGAAGGCAGCAAAATTGAAAGGGCTGTTTCACTGGTCATTAGTTTAAGTCACTAAAATAGTTACTTTTTTCATACATGTTTGCCATTTCCCACATTAGCGAGGCAGCACCAAGAAAAATGAAGAGATGACCTCATTTGCTCACATCATTTCTCTAGCTGTCCTGTATAATGCACCCACAGTAGATCTCATGGTCCACAATCAGGCCCCACAGACCTTTCCATGGTTTTCCTACACCACTTCAGATGTCCTGGTTTAGCCCACTGAAAGTACATCCCCAGTAAACTACATTGCAATCCTTGCATCCTCCTGTATGCTCATGTAACAAGGCTTCAAGACATCTTTCACTCCATCATTCCATCTCCTCCTTCCTTAAATATGAACAGATACATATCTACTTTTCCTTTCATGTGACTAAATGTGTTAGAATAATTGTAAGAATATATAATTCTTCATTATTGACATGTAAGTTTATTGTACACTGTTAAATCATGGTGGTGGTGGTGATTGGGGTGACTACCCCTTTTGTTCTACCACTGGATGCACCCCTGCCTAGATTTTAGAGTCCTGAAGTTTTACATTCATATGCAAGAGTTGGGAAAATCATTTGAATTTGCAGGTTTCTTAGACATTCCAATCAAATTCTTTCCATTAACCAGAGCTTGCAGTTACCTTTTAATAATCATAATAATGCAGATCTAAATCACTGTACCATACAACTTCAGGATTTTATGGAGATAGAGATATGATATGATATAGGTAGTAAGAATATATGGTGTGGGAGGCAAGTTGTTAGAAGCAGTGAAAAGTTTTTATCGAGGATGTAAGGCATGTGTACGTGTAGGAAGAGAGGAAAGTGATTGGTTCTCAGTGAATGTAGGTTTGCGGCAGGGGTGTGTGATGTCTCCATGGTTATTTAATTTGTTTATGGATGGGGTTGTTAGGGAGGTGAATGCAAGAGTTTTGGAAAGAGGGGCAAGTATGAAGTCTGTTGTGGATGAGAGAGCTTGGGAAGTGAGTCAGTTGTTGTTCGCTGATGATACAGCGCTGGTGGCTGATTCATGTGAGAAACTGCAGAAGCTGGTGACTGAGTTTGGTAAAGTGTGTGAAAGAAGAAAGTTAAGAGTAAATGTGAATAAGAGCAAGGTTATTAGGTACAGTAGGGTTGAGGGTCAAGTCAATTGGGAGGTAAGTTTGAATGGAGAAAAACTGGAGGAAGTAAAGTGTTTTAGATATCTGGGAGTGGATCTGGCAGCGGATGGAACCATGGAAGCGGAAGTGAATCATAGGGTGGGGGAGGGGGCGAAAATCCTGGGAGCCTTGAAGAATGTGTGGAAGTCGAGAACATTATCTCGGAAAGCAAAAATGGGTATGTTTGAAGGAATAGTGGTTCCAACAATGTTGTATGGTTGTGAGGCGTGGGCTATGGATAGAGTTGTGCGCAGGAGGGTAGATGTGCTGGAAATGAGATGTTTGAGGACAATGTGTGGTGTGAGGTGGTTTGATCGAGTAAGTAATGTAAGGGTAAGAGAGTTGTGTGGAAAAAAAAAGAGCATGGTTGAGAGAGCAGAAGAGGGTGTTTTGAAATGGTTTGGGCACATGGAGAGAATGAGTGAGGAAAGATTGACCAAGAGGATATACGTGTCAGAGGTGGAGGGAACGAGGAGAAGTGGGAGACCAAATTGGAGGTGGAAAGATGGAGTGAAAAAGATTTTGAGTGATCGGGGCCTGAACATGCAGGAGGGTGAAAGGCGGGCAAGGAATAGAGTAAATTGGATCGATGTGGTATACCGGGGTTGACGTGCTGTCAGTGGATTGAATCAGGGCATGTGAAGCGTCTGGGGTAAACCATGGAAAGTTGTGTGGGGCCTGGATGTGAAAAGGGAGCTGTGGTTTCGGACATTATTGCATGACAGCTAGAGACTGAGTGTGAACGAATGGGGCCTTTGTTGTCTTTTCCTAGCGCTACCTCGCAGACATGAGGGGGGAGGGGGATGGTATTCCATGTGTGGCGAGGTGGCGATGGGAATGAATAAAGGCAGACAGTGTGAATTGTGTGCACGGCTATATATGTATGTGTCTGTGTGTGTATATATATATGTGTACATTGAGATGTATAGGTATGTATATTTGCGTGTGTGGACGTGTATGTATATACATGTGTATGGGGGTGGGTTGGGCCATTTCTTTCGTCTGTTTCCTTGCTCTACCTCGCAAACGCGGGAGACAGCGACAAAGCAAAATAAATAAATAAATAATAGATATGACTAAAAAATTATGCAATTCAAAATGTTACTATCTAACTATATCATGCTCAATGTTTTCTTTATTGAAAAAAAAGTAATACACGCAGATTCTTTCTTAAATATTCTACCACCTACCTTCATATGAAGAGCCAAATGCAACACCAACACAGGATATATATGCTAAAGAATTCTTTGTGTACATCTCTGTGTCAAATATGTGTAAGGTAGTTACAAAATCTCAGCATGAAGAAATATGAATGTGTAAGAGTAAGGGATATTCCAGATGAGGAGTCCAGTCAAATAACTGGTGGTCATGTGTAGTGGAGGTATGTTTTCTATATTGAAAAAAAAAAAGTAAAACATGCAGATTCTTTCTTAAATATTCTACCACCTACCTTCATAAGAAGAGCCAAATGCAACACCAACACAAGATATACTTGCTAAAGAATTCTTCATGTACATCTCAGTGTCAAATATGTGTGAGGTACTTACAAAATATCAGCATGAAGAGATATGAATGTGTAGGAGTAAGGAATATTCCAGATGAGGATGCTAGTCGAATGACTGGTGGTCATGTGTAGTGGAGATATGTTATGGACACAGACACATTTCTGATTATCTACAATAATATAAGGGTTGTAGCAAATATGGATGAAAAGGTGAGCAAAGATATAATTCTTACCTTGCAACTCAATTTAGCATGCAGAGTGAATAACTCAGATGCTTTCATAATGAAGAAGACATTATTCACTTTATCAGACTATAAAACAGCTGTAGATATGTATAAATGAGCTTTGAGGCATGAGAAAGTTTCTAAAAAAGACAAAGAGAGGTATTCAAAAGAGGGGAACATGAACACAAATATAACTGAAAAGCTGTAATCTCTGAGGGATATTGCAGGACATGCTAAACTATCTAGAGAGCTACAACATATTCAGCCACTGTAATATTTTACCAAATTCTAAAACTGACTCACAATTTCTGCAACTTATTTACGAGGTGGGCAATTGTGGCCTTAACATCAGCTAGGGCCATAGTTGTAATAACACGATGTCCATGCTCAGTGAGATGTGCTGCCAGCAATGGACCGTGGGACTCTCCGGTGTTTACCAATACAACATGGTCAGGGAGTTGCACATCCTCAACTGGTAGTACTCGGGCCAACTGCTCCAACAGTACTTTTCTTGGCTGAAAAATTATACAAGACATCAAACTTATGTTCACTTTTAACAGACTGAAAAGTAATCTCCACACTTACACATGAAGTCTTACAAAAAGCTTGCCAACAATCCTTTACATGAATTTCACATTCAACCATACTTATCTCTTTCACTAAATTCTTCACTCTGTGAATCTACCTATCCATCTAGAAATACATTTACCATGCATTCCTTTGGTTTTTGACATGTTGGAACATAAAAAGGCATTCATGAAACATTTTAGCTCCAGACCATCTTCATGACTCTAAGTGCCAATGACCTAACATATATTCAAAATACTTGCAGAAGAATCCTGCATTATTTTTAGATCTCCACAAAGAAGTAAAACAATCCACATGCACTTAAACTAATGAATCAAAATGTTTGACTCTTCAAAATAAGAGGTGCCTTCACAAAAAAAAGGAAATGCAAAAACTAAGAAGGCCAATATTAAAAATAAATGAAATGAAGCAAGTCTTCCTCCACATACACCTGGCATATCTTTGTGCCAAAACTCACTAAGATCAATCTGGAGATGCAGTATTACTGAGTGAGTTTTATCAACACTACTAAAATAAAATAGACTGTGGCATTTTTTTTAGTTCTGATAACTTCGAACCTCTAAAAAAAAAGCTAAATATGGTTCTCATAAGTATGTCACCTGCAATATGTGGGGTATAAGGAGCAACACTGATGCACCAAATTTCTTGAACTTCCAAAATTATGGCCAAGAAAACCAAGTTTTCACTTATTTTGGTTAACTATGACCCTTACAGAATAGCCATAAGTGGCAAAATCACATATCTGATACTATATGGGCAAATAGTGGCATATGTATAAAGATATTTTTGTGCTGAATTTCATGAACATTAGATGAGATATAGCTAATGAAAAAAGAAAAAGGTCTTTATAGTGAACTATGACCTATTCATTTATCTATTTTGCTTTGTCGTTGTCTCACGCGTTAGCGAGGTAGCGCAAGGAAACAGATGAAAGAATGGCCCAACTCACTCACATAAAACATATATATACATACATGTCCACACACGCAAATATACATACCTATACATCTCAACATATACATATATATATACACACATACAGACATATACATATATACACATGTACATAATTCATACTGTCTGCCTTTATTCATTCCCATCGCCACCCTGCCACACGAAATAACAACCCCTTCCCCCTCATGTGCGCGAGGTAGCGCTAGGAAGACAACAAAGGCCCCATTCGTTCACACAGTCTCTAGCTGTCATGTAATAATGCACTGAAACCACAGCTCCCTTTCCACATCCAGGCCCCACAGAACTTTCCATGGTTTACCCCAGATGCTTCACATGCCCTGGTTCAATCCATTGACAGCACGTCGACCCCGGTATACCACATCATTCTAATTCACTCTATTCCTTGCACGCCTTTCACCCTCCTGCATGTTCAGGCCCTGGTCACTCAAAAATCTTTTTCACTCCATCTTTCCACCTCCAAGGTGAGAGTAAATGTGAATAAGACACATATATCCTCTTGGTCAATCTTTCCTCACTCATTCTCTCCATGTGACCAAACCATTTCGAAAAACCCTCTTCTGCTCTCTCAACCACACTCTTTTTATTATCACACATCTCTCTTACCCTATTGTTACTTACTCGATCAAACCACCTCACACCACATATTGTCCTCAAACATCTCATTTCAAGCACATCCATCCTCCTCTGCACAACTCTATCCATAGCCCACGCCTCGCAACCATAGAGCATTGTTGGAACCACTATTCCTTCAAACATACCCATTTTTGCTTTCCGAGATAATGTTCTCGACTTTCAAACATTCTTCAAGGCTCCCAGGATTTTCGCCCCCTCCCCCACCCTATGATTCACTTCTGCTTCCATGGTTCCATCCGCTGCCAAATCCACTCCCACATATCTAAAGCACTTCACTTACTCCAGTTTTTCTCCATTCAAACTTACCTCCCAATTGACTTGACCCTCAACCTTAATGTACCTAATAACCTTGCTCTTATTCACATTTACTCTCAACTTTCTTCTTTCACACATTTTACCAAACTCAGTCACCAGCTTCTGCAGTTTCTCACATGAATCAGCCATTAGCGCTGTATCATCAGCGAACAACAACTGATTCACTTCCCAAACTCTCTCATCCACAATAGACTGCATACTTGCCCCTCTTTCCAAAACCCTTGCATTCACCTCCCTAACAACCCCATCCATAAACAAATTAAACAACCATGGAGACATCACACACCCCTGCTGCAAACCTACATTCACTGAGAACCAATCACTTTCCTCTCTTCCTACACGTACACATGCCTTACATCCCAGGTAAAAACTTTTCACTGCTTCTAACAACTTGCCTCCCACACCATATATTCTTAATACCTTCCACAGAGCATCTCTATCAACTCTATCATAAGCCTTCTCCAGATCCATAAATGCTACATACAAATCCATTTGCTTTTCTAAGTATTTCTCACATACATTCTTCACAGCAAACACCTGATCCACACATCCTCTACCACTTCTGAAACCACACTGCTCTTCCCCAGTCTGATGCTCTGTACATGCCTTCACCCTCTCAATCAATACCCTCCCATATAATTTCCCAGGAATACTCAACAAACTTATACCTCTGTAATTTGAGCACTCACCTTTGTCCCCTTTGCCTTTGTACAATGACACTATGCAAGCATTCTGCCAATCCTCAGGCACCTCACCATGAGTCATACATACATTAAATAACCTTACCAACCAGTCAACAATACAGTCACCCCCTTTTTTAATAAATGCACCTGCAATACCATCCAAACCTGCTGCCTTGCGGGCTTTCATCTTCCGCAAAGCTTTTACTACCTCTTCTCTGTTTACCAACTCATCCTCCCTAACCATCTCACTTTGCACACCACCTCGACCAAAACACCCTATATGTGCCACTCTATCATCAAACACATTCAACAAACCTTCAAAATACTCACTCCATCTCCTTCTCACATCACCAGTACTTGTTATCACCTCTCCATTAGCCCCCTTCACTGAAGTTCCCATTTGTTCCCTATAATGACCGATATGCATTAAATATTTTTCAAGTTATTTTCAATCCTTAAGGTGATTTCAACAGAAAACAAGTGATCCACATCCAAGGATTTCTTGTCCCTTGCTTCTGACATCATCATAATAAGAGAAAATAACAAGAAAAGTTTTCTAACAAGTTGGTAAAGCTGAGAGGAACACAAGTGGCTGTTAAAATGGAAAACTGCAAGAGCTTATCGACCTTTAGATGCCATGTACAACAACCCAAGTCGACTGAATAAGGTGGAGCTATGCCTACGAAATGACCATCACAAACTCACTGTAACTCCTACAACAGACCTAAAGGTGGGACAGAGAAAGGAAATGTAAATAGAGGGGCAAAACACCTTTAGTATCTCCATCTCTTGGAATCAAGTACAGTTTCCTAAGTCAAGCGGTTATGAGGAGGTTGCACATAAAGGACCCACAAACATTAAAAGATATTAAGATATGGTACTTCAAGAAATAATGCATTTGCAAAATATACCACCTAAACTGCATGCTCAGGCCCCAATCACTCAAAATCTTTTTAACTCAATCTTTCCACCTTCAATTTGGTCTCCCACTTCTCCTCATTCCCTCCACCTCTGACACATATATCCTCTTTGTCAATCTTCCCTCACTCATTCTCTCCATGTGACTAAAATAAGGGACATAACTTGAGAGAAAAAATTTCAAAAAATAAGAAAATTTCTTCCAGGAATGTTACAATAATCAATGATGAAAATTTCAATTCCACCAGATGAATAATTACTAACATGTGATAGAAAAGAGAAAAAGGATAGAGAGATAGAAAGATTATAAAGCAAAATTAAATGTTCCGAAGAATTAAAACAAAAAGAATACTCACACTAGAATCCACATTGGCACTGGAGTTTGAACGTTCAACAACCATCTTTTCTTGCCGTGGTGTAGAGCCACCCGTGGAAGATATGCTTTTGCGCTCTTTTAAAGACATATTACTGCGATCTCTAGTGAACAGTTTATTCTTGTTGCTGTAAAGAAATTTCACATGATAGCACAATCAATATGATAGCACAATTCATATGATAGCACAATACTCACTCAAAGCAAATTAAATAAAATAAATAAATAAATAGCACAATCAAATCCAGGAATGAATAATATATCAAGCAAATTGAACTTCAATAACCCTTTTGGAGCTACAAGCAAGCATGTTAGCTCACACATTCATCGCCATCATTGACAAAGGAACATGATCAACCAACAATTTCGGAAAAAGCAGCTGTGAGTAACTCCAAAATCAATGCTTGCAAACATATATTTTTATTTTATTCTATTTATTTTGCTTTGTCGCCGTCTCCCACGTTAGCGAGGTAGGACAAGGAAACACACGAAAGAATGGCCCAACCCACCCACATACACGTCCACACACGCAAATATACATACCTATACATCTCAACTTATACATACACAAACACACACAGACATATACATATATACACATGTACATAATTCATAGTCTGCCTTTATTCATTCCCATCGCCATCCCGCCACTCATGAAATAACAACCCCCTCATGTGCGTGAGATAGCGCTAGGAAAAGACAAAAAAAAAGGCCACATTCGTTCACACAGTCTCTAGCTGTCATGCAACAATGCACCGAAACCACAGCTCCCTTTCCACATCTAGGCCCCACAGAACTTTCCATGGTTTACCCCAGACACTTCACATGCCTGGTTTAATCCATTGACAGCACGTCGACCCCGGCATACCACATCGTTCCAATTCACTCTATTCCTTGCACGCCTTTCACCCTCCTGCATGTTCAGGCCCCGATCACTCAAAATCTTTTTCACTCCATCTTTCCACCTCCAATTTGGTCTCCCACTTCTCGTTCCCTCCATCTCTGACACATATATCCTCTTGGTCAATCTTTCCTCACTCATTCTCTCCATGTGACCAAACCATTTCAAAACACCCTCTTCTGCTCTCTCAACCACACTCTTTTTATCACCACACATCTCTCTTACCCTATTAGCACTTACTCGATCAAACCACCTCACACCACATACTGTCCTCAAACATCTCATTTCCAGCACATCCATCCTCCTCTGCACAACTCTATCTATAGCCCATGCCTTGCAACCATATAACATTGTTGGAACCACTATTCCTTCAAACATATCCATTTTTGCTTTCCGAGATAATGTTCTCGACTTCTACACATTCTTCAAGGCTCCCAGAACTTTCGCCCCCTCCCCCACGTTATGATTCACTTCCGCTTCCATGGTTCCATCCGCTGCCAAATACACTCCTAGATATCTAAAACACTTCACTTTCTCCACTTTTTCTCAATTCAAACTTACCTCCCAATTGACTTGTCCCTCAACCCTACTGTATCTAATAACCTTGCTCTTTTTCACATTTACTCCCAGCTTTCTTCTTTCACACACTTTACCAAACTCAGTCACCAGCTTCTGCAGTTTCTCACATGAATCAGCTACCAACGCTGTCTCATCAGCAAACAACAAACTGACTCACTTCCCAAGCTCTTTCATCCACAACAGACTGCATACTTGCCCCTCTTTCCAAAACTTTTGCATTCACCTCCCTAACAACCCCATCCATGAACAAATTAAACAACCATGGAGACATCACACACCCCTACCGCAAATCTATATTCACCGAGAACCAATCACTTTCCTCTCCTCCTACACGTACACATGCCTTACATCCTCGATAAAAACTTTTCACTGCTTCTAACAACTTGCCTCCCACACCATATATTCTTAATACCTTCCACAGGGTATCTCTATCAACTCTATCATATGCCTTCTCTAGATCCATCATTGCTACATACAAATCCATTTGCTTTTCTAAGTATTTCTCACATACATTTTTCAAAGCAAACACCTGATCCACATCCTCTACCACTTCTGAAACCACACTGCTCTTCCCCAATCTGATGCTCTGTACATGCCTTCACCCTCTCAATCAATACCCTCCCATATAATTTCCCAGGAATACTCAACAAACTTATACCTCTGTAATTTGAGCACTCACTTTTATCCCCTTTGCCTTTGTACAATGGCACTATGCAAGCATTCCTCCAATCCTCAGGCACCTCACCATGAGTCATACATACATTAAATAACCTTACCAACCAGTAAACAATACAGTCACCCCATTTTTTAATAAATTCCACTACAATACCATCCAAACCCACTGCCTTGCTGGATTTCAACTTCTGCAAAGCTTTTACTACCTCTTCTCTGTTTACCAAATCATTTTCCCTAACCCTCTCACTTTGCACACCACCTCGACCAAAACACCTTATATCTGCCACTCTATCATCAAACACATTCAACAAACCTTCAAAATACTCACTACATCTCCTTCTCACATCACCAGTACTTGTTATCACCTCCCCATTAGCCCCCTTCACTGATGTTACCATTTGTTCCCTATAATGACCGATATGCATTAAATATTTTTCAAGTTATTTTCAATCCTTAAGGTGATTTCAACAGAAAACAAGTGATCCACATCCAAGGATTTCTTGTCCCTTGCTTCTGACATCATCATAATAAGAGAAAATAACAAGAAAAGTTTTCTAACAAGTTGGTAAAGCTGAGAGGAACACAAGTGGCTGTTAAAATGGAAAACTGCAAGAGCTTATCGACCTTTAGATGCCATGTACAACAACCCAAGTCGACTGAATAAGGTGGAGATATGCCTACGAAATGACCATCACAAACTCACTGTAACTCCTACAACAGACCTAAAGGTGGGACAGAGAAAGGAAATGTAAATAGAGGGGCAAAACACCTTTAGTATCTCCATCTCTTGGAATCAAGTACAGTTTCCTAAGTCAAGCGGTTATGAGGAGGTTGCACATAAAGGACCCACAAACATTAAAAGATATTAAGATATGGTACTTCAAGAAATAATGCATTTGCAAAATATACCACCTAAACTGCATGCTCAGGCCCCAATCACTCAAAATCTTTTTAACTCAATCTTTCCACCTTCAATTTGGTCTCCCACTTCTCCTCATTCCCTCCACCTCTGACACATATATCCTCTTTGTCAATCTTCCCTCACTCATTCTCTCCATGTGACTAAAATAAGGGACATAACTTGAGAAAAAATTTCAAAAAATAAGAAAATTTCTTCCAGGAATGTTACAATAATCAATGATGAAAATTTCAATTCCACCAGATGAATAATTACTAACATGTGATAGAAAAGAGAAAAAGGATAGAGAGATAGAAAGATTATAAAGCAAAATTAAATGTTCCGAAGAATTAAAACAAAAAGAATACTCACACTAGAATCCACATTGGCACTGGAGTTTGAACGTTCAACAACCATCTTTTCTTGCCGTGGTGTAGAGCCACCCGTGGAAGATATGCTTTTGCGCTCTTTTAAAGACATATTACTGCGATCTCTAGTGAACAGTTTATTCTTGTTGCTGTAAAGAAATTTCACATGATAGCACAATCAATATGATAGCACAATTCATATGATAGCACAATACTCACTCAAAGCAAATTAAATAAAATAAATAAATAAATAGCACAATCAAATCCAGGAATGAATAATATATCAAGCAAATTGAACTTCAATAACCCTTTTGGAGCTACAAGCAAGCATGTTAGCTCACACATTCATCGCCATCATTGACAAAGGAACATGATCAACCAACAATTTCGGAAAAAGCAGCTGTGAGTAACTCCAAAATCAATGCTTGCAAACATATATTTTTATTTTATTCTATTTATTTTGCTTTGTCGCCGTCTCCCACGTTAGCGAGGTAGGACAAGGAAACACACGAAAGAATGGCCCAACCCACCCACATACACGTCCACACACGCAAATATACATACCTATACATCTCAACTTATACATACACAAACACACACAGACATATACATATATACACATGTACATAATTCATAGTCTGCCTTTATTCATTCCCATCGCCATCCCGCCACTCATGAAATAACAACCCCCTCATGTGCGTGAGATAGCGCTAGGAAAAGACAAAAAAAAAGGCCACATTCGTTCACACAGTCTCTAGCTGTCATGCAACAATGCACCGAAACCACAGCTCCCTTTCCACATCTAGGCCCCACAGAACTTTCCATGGTTTACCCCAGACACTTCACATGCCTGGTTTAATCCATTGACAGCACGTCGACCCCGGCATACCACATCGTTCCAATTCACTCTATTCCTTGCACGCCTTTCACCCTCCTGCATGTTCAGGCCCCGATCACTCAAAATCTTTTTCACTCCATCTTTCCACCTCCAATTTGGTCTCCCACTTCTCGTTCCCTCCATCTCTGACACATATATCCTCTTGGTCAATCTTTCCTCACTCATTCTCTCCATGTGACCAAACCATTTCAAAACACCCTCTTCTGCTCTCTCAACCACACTCTTTTTATCACCACACATCTCTCTTACCCTATTAGCACTTACTCGATCAAACCACCTCACACCACATACTGTCCTCAAACATCTCATTTCCAGCACATCCATCCTCCTCTGCACAACTCTATCTATAGCCCATGCCTTGCAACCATATAACATTGTTGGAACCACTATTCCTTCAAACATATCCATTTTTGCTTTCCGAGATAATGTTCTCGACTTCTACACATTCTTCAAGGCTCCCAGAACTTTCGCCCCCTCCCCCACCGTTATGATTCACTTCCGCTTCCATGGTTCCATCCGCTGCCAAATACACTCCTAGATATCTAAAACACTTCACTTTCTCCACTTTTTCTCAATTCAAACTTACCTCCCAATTGACTTGTCCCTCAACCCTACTGTATCTAATAACCTTGCTCTTTTTCACATTTACTCCCAGCTTTCTTCTTTCACACACTTTACCAAACTCAGTCACCAGCTTCTGCAGTTTCTCACATGAATCAGCTACCAACGCTGTCTCATCAGCAAACAACAAACTGACTCACTTCCCAAGCTCTTTCATCCACAACAGACTGCATACTTGCCCCTCTTTCCAAAACTTTTGCATTCACCTCCCTAACAACCCCATCCATGAACAAATTAAACAACCATGGAGACATCACACACCCCTACCGCAAATCTATATTCACCGAGAACCAATCACTTTCCTCTCCTCCTACACGTACACATGCCTTACATCCTCGATAAAAACTTTTCACTGCTTCTAACAACTTGCCTCCCACACCATATATTCTTAATACCTTCCACAGGGTATCTCTATCAACTCTATCATATGCCTTCTCTAGATCCATCATTGCTACATACAAATCCATTTGCTTTTCTAAGTATTTCTCACATACATTTTTCAAAGCAAACACCTGATCCACATCCTCTACCACTTCTGAAACCACACTGCTCTTCCCCAATCTGATGCTCTGTACATGCCTTCACCCTCTCAATCAATACCCTCCCATATAATTTCCCAGGAATACTCAACAAACTTATACCTCTGTAATTTGAGCACTCACTTTTATCCCCTTTGCCTTTGTACAATGGCACTATGCAAGCATTCCTCCAATCCTCAGGCACCTCACCATGAGTCATACATACATTAAATAACCTTACCAACCAGTAAACAATACAGTCACCCCATTTTTTAATAAATTCCACTACAATACCATCCAAACCCACTGCCTTGCTGGATTTCAACTTCTGCAAAGCTTTTACTACCTCTTCTCTGTTTACCAAATCATTTTCCCTAACCCTCTCACTTTGCACACCACCTCGACCAAAACACCTTATATCTGCCACTCTATCATCAAACACATTCAACAAACCTTCAAAATACTCACTACATCTCCTTCTCACATCACCAGTACTTGTTATCACCTCCCCATTAGCCCCCTTCACTGATGTTACCATTTGTTCCCTTGTCTTACGCACTTTATTTACCTCCTTCCAAAACATCTTTTTATTCTCCCTAAAA
Source organism: Panulirus ornatus (assembly GCF_036320965.1). Classification (NCBI taxonomy): domain Eukaryota; kingdom Metazoa; phylum Arthropoda; class Malacostraca; order Decapoda; family Palinuridae; genus Panulirus; species Panulirus ornatus. The sequence goes on along the minus strand of NC_092260.1, from coordinate 12,023,679 downwards.
TCTAATGATACTCCCTCACCCCAACTCTCATTTGCCCTCTTTTTCAACTCTTTATCATACATAATTCTCACATGAATCAGCCACTAGAGCTGTATCACGGGCGAAAAACAACCGACTCACTCTCATCCCCAACAGACTGCATACTTGCCTCCTCTCCTAAACTCTTGCATTTACCTCCCTAACCACCCCATCCATAAACAAATCAAAGAACCATGGGGACATCACACACCCCTGCTGCAGACCGACATTCACTGGGAACCAATCACTCACCTCTCTTCCTACTCATACACATGCCTCTGGTAAAAACTTTTCACTGCTTCTAGCAACTCACCCCCACACCATATACTCTTAAGACCTTTCACAAAGCATCTCTATCAACTCTATCATATGCCTTCTCCAGATCCATAAATGCTAAATACAAATCCATCTGTTTTTCTAAGAATTTCTCATACACATTCTTCTAAGCAAACACCTGATCCACACATCCTCTACCACTTCTGAAACCACACTGCTCTGTGCCAATTTGATGCTCTGTACATGCCTTCACCCTCTCAATCAACACCCTTCCATATAATTTCCTAGGAATACTGAAGAAACTTATGCCTCTGTAGTTTGAACACTTATCTTTATCCCCTTTGCCTTCAGTAAATGGCATTTTGCATGCATTCTGCCATTCCTCAGGCACTTCACCATGATCCATACATACACTGAATATACTTACCAACCAATCAACAATGCAGTCACCCCTTTTTTAATAAATTCTACTGCAATACCATCCAAACCACCACCTTGCTGGAATTCATCTTTTGCAAAGCTTTCACTACCTCTTCTTTCTTAAGCAAACCATTCTCCCTGACCCTCTCACTTCGCACACCACCCCAACTAAAACACCCTACAGCTGCCACTCTATCATGAAACACATTCAACAAACCTTCAAAATTCTCACTCCATCTCATTCTCACTTCATCACTGCCTGCTATTACTTTTCCACTTGCCCCCTTCATCAATGTTTCCATTTGTTCACTTGTTTTACGCATGTTATTTACCTCCTTCCACAACATCTTTTTATTCTCCCTAAAATTTAATGATACACTCTCACCCCAACTCTCATCTGCCCTCTTTTTCAACCCTTGCATGTTTCTCTTGACCTCTTGCACTTTCTTTTATACGTCTCCCAGTCATTTGCACTCCTTTCTTGCAAGTATTGTCCAAACGCTTCTCTTTTCTCTTTCACTAACAACTTTACTTTTTCATCCCACTACTCATTACCCTTTCCAATCTGCCCACCTCCCACCTTTCTCATGCCACATGAACTTTTTGCATAAGCTGTAACTACTTCCCTAAATACATCCCATTCCTCACCTATTCCCCTCACATAATTTGCTCTCACCTTTTGCCATTCTAAACTCAATCTCTCCTGGTATTTCCTCACACAAGTGTCCTTTCCATGCTCACTTACTCTTACCACTCTCTTCTCTCCAAAACTCTCTCTTCTTTTTTGAAAACCTTTACAAATCTTCACCTTCACCTCCATAAGACAGTGGTCAGACATCCCTCCATCTACCCCTCCCAGCACATTAACATCCAAGAATCTCTCTTTTACGCACCCATCCAATAAAATGTAATCCAATAGTGCCCTTTGACCATCTCTCCTACTCACATACATATATTTATGTATATCTCTCTTTTTAAACCAGGTATTCCCAATCACCAATCTTTTTTCAGCACACAAGCCCACAAGCTCTTCACCATTTCCATTCACAACACTGAATACCCCATGTACACCAATTATGCCCTCAACTGCCACATTACTCACCTTCGCATACACATACATACATACATACATACATACATACATACATACATAGACATACACAACCCAGACATATACATATAGACACATGTACATATTCATACTTGCTTGCCTTCATCCATTCTCTGCGTGATCCCACCCCACAGGAAACATCATCATCATCCCCTGTGTCAGCGAGGTAGTGCCAGGAAAACAAAAAAAAAGGCTACATTTGTTCACATTCAGCCTCTACCAGATTTCACAGCCTGAAGTTTTTAATTCACTGGTAGCTATCGTGAAGATTTCAAGGAAATCTGTGAAAGATCTGTGTCCCCATGTTATGCTATAACTTGTGAAGCTGTGATTCTCTTACAAGATAACTTACAGATGAAGCCCCTTTGTAATCATAAATCTCTACGAAAAGATGAAGCCCCTGTGTAATCATATACCTCTGAGAAAAAAAATACTTCCAAAAATACCATTATCTCACTATATATGCCTCACAGTACTGAAGTACCTCATGCCTGACAACAGACTGGCATTGAAGTACCTCAAGCCTAAAAGCAGACTGGAATGAGTTAAAAGGGGTACAGTACATATAAAGAATACTTCACCCAAGAAAGCGCAAAATCATTCAAATCAGAGTGGTGATTTAGTTAATTGTAATTAAAATCTTATGGAGATTTTTCCTTAGAATAATTGAAAATATCCAACACAGAGCATACAATGGACATCAGGGCTGCTACTGTGATAAAGTACGCAAACTGACAAGCTGATCAAAAGGAAATGCAAAAAAATAAATAAAATCTACAGATGACCAGCAGTGATCCTTATGGAAATAAATGAAGACAAAAATAAGCAAACAGGTTATGACATGGTCAACTAGAAAAGGTTAACTCTCTGATTAACACTTATTTCTCATACTTTTTAACCAAAAGGTTTTTCCACCCCTGGTACAAAAATCCCTGACTTTCCCTGAATAATGGGAACCTTTTTGAGCACTGCTGTGTTTTTTCAACATTCAGCTAAATTTGTGCGCAATTTACATAGTCTACTTCATCCTTCCTACCTCTTATTCTTGTCCTCCCTGGGTGGAGATGAGGCCAAACACTGGGGATCGGATTGTTCTTGATCTGTCCAGTTCTCCATATGGTCGCTGTCAGCTCTTTTGCTGCTCTCATCACTTAATCTATCTGCTCCAACTTTGTCTGCTGAAATAGTAATCTGTCATTACTGAAAGACTCATATGAACATAAAACACTTAAAACACTTTAATGCATATTTGAATATATAAACACATAGGGGAAAGGGTTAATCTTCAACTCTCTTGAATTCAAAGTCTCAACTGTATGTAAAACAAAAACTGTGTGTATAAGATGCTTAAATTTTTGGTCTGCAACACAGGAAAAAAAAAGGATAATACAAGGAAAAGAAAAAAGGGTCTGAAAGAAGAAAACTATTTCTCTACTGTAGGAACACTTAAAATATGAAAGCACTTGCTTGATGGAGTTGAATCCATGAATAGTCAACCCCTTCAACCACCAAAAGGTATGAGGCCAGCAGAGGCATATTCAGACACAAAATTAAAGGAATCTATCACATCTTAAGAGAACATAGGTCAGATACAAGATAGCACCATCCACATTGATCATTCACTCAATTATGGTGACAATCTTGGACTTCCTACAGTTCAGATAGGGAAAACAATATCAGAAAGGAAAAAGGACATATTATGGAAGGGAGAGGTAAATTAACTGATGCTCATAAGACTGCATACAATAGATAAAAGGAATTTCCTTCTTCAAAACCACAATTTCTCAGTCATAAACATAAACAAAAAAGAATCAGAAAATCTACCCATACGAAGGAGAAGGGACTTCAGACAAACCATAAGAAAAACTAAAATAAGAATGTATACTTAATTTATACTAAGATGAAGAGGCTACATGTTTCTATTGAAAAGCTATCTTAACAATCTCCTTCAAACTGGCCAAAGATATCATTAGATGTCATGCTCTATGTCAAAATGGTTCCTGAATACCACTCTTGTGTGAAATAGTAATGTTACTAAGCTTCACTCTTGTCAAAAAAATAAAAGAGAAGAAGAAAACTTTAAACATATTCAATCAGTTACAGCTGATACCTCAAAATCTCTGAAAGAGACATGAAAATATAATCAAATTATCTGGTAATGACTCTGAGTAGAGGGGAAAACATATCTAAAAGATTATCTGTTAAGTATACTCTATATTATCTTCCCAACTTTTTATTTGAAAACTCCAAATTCAAAGACTCCACATCACAAAACTTAATGCAAGGGATCTGGGACATCGGTAGAAATCTCTTGCACAAAGGTTGTCCTATCCAATTGGGGGCTACTGAAGTCACATAAACTTGAAAAAAAGCATTTGGATAATACCCATTTAGAGAATCTTTACTGAAGGAAATTGATAATCATACTACAAACACTGACCCCAATGCTTCTGAACTGAAAAAAGGAGAAACACCAGTCAGCAAGATGGCACATGCCTCTGCAACAGAGATCCATTTGAGCATTCACTCTTAATAACATAATCTATCTAAGAGCAGCTAATCCCAGTAACATCTCATACATAGTCCTTGACTCCTTAACTCCTCTCAACAGATATTTATGCAAAAAAAGCAACTTCTGAAGAAGGCAAGCAATTTTTGATGAAAATTCTTTATTGCATTAAAATTTCATGCAGATGCTAAAAGCACTTTTATAAAAAAAAAAAATAATGTAAATGATACTGAATGAACATTATGAATGAGTTTACAGTAGCCACCAATACATGAATATACAAACAAAAAGAATGTAATGAGCAGCCATGCAGCAGATCTCCCCTTCTTATTCAATGACTGACATGGCATGTACAAAACATGCCACAATCATAGGCCATCTCAAGTGAAAGGGAAAATGTAAGAAAATATACAAATCATTAAGGACTCTGCAAATCTTCACAGATTTGTCTTTTAGAGGTAGAAAGATTACAGGATGAGGAAATAATGAATGGTGGAGATAAATTCCACAGCTTAGCTGTTCAAGCATGAAGGTAAATTAATGGGAGCCCTTCACGTAACCAGTCTCTACAGAAAAAATGTACAAATCAGCAGCCATGCAGGGCATCTCACAAAGGCAGTGGCCAAAATAATACCAATCAAACTAAGAGACAGCGGCAACATCATGGAATACAGAAAGAGATGGCTGAAGAGAGTTGATGACAGAAGAATCAATGAGATGAAAAGATTCTGACTTAATTCTCGGTAAGAGAGGTAGATAAAGAACCACCCCAGATGTAGGCAGTAATCCACAACAGAGTGAATTAAACCCATGCAAATATGAAATAGTTGCTCACAAGAAAAATTACTATAGCACCTCTACAACACCCCAAGCCTTTGGGAACCAGACTTCATCATGCTGATTATGTGGGGTTTCCATGAGATAGTGGAGGATATGGTTATCCCCAACATGGTTATGTTGTTACAAGGTAGAACTGCAGTGCTTTGAAATTAAATTCAAAGCAAAGAGTAGAAAATGACAGACTCTCAGAGAGAGACACAGGAAGACATTGTGCTTTAGTAATTTCAAAGTAAATCAGGTTACTGTTTCCCCATTACAAAAACCTGCATAAGTCCTAAATGAGAGAGGAAATATGTTTTGTACGAGAAAGATAATGAAAATTAGGAGCAGCAGGGGAAGGCAAGAGAGATGAAGAAAGAGAAATGGAATCATCAGCATAAGAGTAAACTGGTTCAGACACAGAAGAGAGATCATTAAAGGAGAAAAGGAAGAGAGTAGACAACATGACAGAACCATAAAGGACACCACTGGTGATACAATAAGAGGTCTCCACTCTCAGGGATAGGATGCACCAGAGAATCATCTCAAGACGAAAAAGAAGTCTGAGTGTGTAGAGAGAAAAATAAGGTAAGCAAGCAGAGGCTAGGTCAGAGGTACACTCCCCTAGGACTCAAGGAAGTATGACATCTGGGCCTTACACTTTGTCCATTTGAAGCTAGGAAAGTACTTGACTGAAATTGTGTGAGGAAAATATACAAGATGGCATAGGTTTAATGGGAGGAGATGGGGCAGAATATTAGATGCAACATCATCAAAAGTTGAATTATAGGAATATGAATGACCATATAGAGCTGCTTTATCAGTTGGAAAGCTAGTGATGTTAATAAAATGAAAGATAAAATACAGGGAACAATGACAGCTGATGTAAAAGAGGTAAACAAACAAATGAGAAACACAGAAAACCTTTTGCCCATATAACTGAAAAGAACAAACATCTATTTAATGCTTAAAAGTTATGAAAAAAGATTAAAAACCTGTCAAATTGGTAATTATAATAAAATAGTAAATGAACCACTCTTAACCTTGTAAGTTGATTTTGGGGAGTCATGTGTAGTTGCCTTTGACATATCTAAGGATTGGACAGCGTGTGGCATCAGGGTCTCATCTTTAAGCTTCCTCTTTTGGCTTCCCTCCCTCACTTAGCTCATTTGTATCCAGCTTCCTCTCCAGCCGACTCTGGGTTGTTGATGGACCAGCCTCTCCCCCTTTTCTCCACCAACAGTGGTGTCCTATCCCCTATACTTTCTCTCCTTTTCTTCAATGATTTCCTTTCCTCAACAAATAATCCAGTGCACTCACATGCTGACGATTCAACATTGCATTCATCCACATCTTTCAATTCTGGTCCCTCTTCTCTCACTTGATCTGCATCTTGTCTTGACACAGCCATCTAAATAAACTCAGACTTGGACAGGATATGTCACTAGGGTACACAAAATCTTGTTTAATTCAATGCTTCCAAGACCCAATTTCTATCCATCTCTCTATCAAAAACTTACAACTCTCGTCTTTCCTTTGACAGTTCTGTAATTCCACCTTCTGACTCCAAGAACATACTTGGTATTGCTGTAACATCCACTCTTTCTTGGAAACCCTACATTGTAGAAACAGCTAAGTCTGCCTCTATGAAACTCGGTGTCCTGTTTAGATGTTGAAACTTCTCTTCTGAACAGTTGCTTTGTTTATACAAGGGATTGATTTATCCTTGTCTGGAGTACTGCTCTCACATTTAGGGTAGTTCTAGCTCTGTATGCTTACTTGACAGAGTTGAGTTGAAAGAGATCTGACTTATAAATGTCCCAGGCCAACTTCCAAACTTGACCTTCTTGTCCTACGCTAGCTGCTAGTGTGCCTCCACCACTAGCTAGACCATGCAATACATGGAAGACTGTTGCGGCACATGATTATTGTGTGGCCATCAGCAACTCTAGGGTGGGCTATTTTGATAACTACTTTTCCTATATGTCGACTCTGAAACTATCTGTATTCTCATGTTTTTCCCAATAACTATGACCTGGCACATTTCAAAAGACAGGTCTTTCGCTTCCTCCAAAATTCATAAACACTTTCCCTTGTCTTTTCTTTTTCAATTACACATAATTCTCTCAAAATTTCACTTAAGGCCTGGCCATGTTATGGACTTTTGTCAATGACTGGACTCTCTAACTTAAAAAAAATTCAGTTATAATCATCCAAGGACCAATTTCTATGAAACAGTCCTGGTGTTACCCAGGACCTATTTGAAGGCTCCTACAGCCCAAGAATGCAATACTTCCAGTAGCAGGGGAAAAGTAAACTCCTTTGGAATGAGAAAATCTTTGATGAGAATACACTCCCAATGATACAGCTTCAAAAAAGGTAACTTTTCAAGTAAGGTGTAAAATTGAGCAGGTCAAGTCTGGTAACACCTACAAACTACAATAAGTAAACAAATGAGGAAGGTAGAAGCGCTCTTACCTATACACTTGAAATTAAGCGTGCTTTTCTAAGAGATGTAAAACCATAAACAGTTTGTCAAATTATCATTCTCTTATAACTGCATCCCCTACCTGAGCAAGGTAGTATGCTTACTCTTTTCAATCATATGGAATGATTTTCTGGCACTCTTGGTTCCAAAGCCTTGCCAAATTAACCATTTTGCTGGACCAACTGTGATCACCTAATAATAATTCATCAAAACATTTTAACCCACTAATTACACATCTCCCATGTGTTTAAAGTATACCATGGACTGCTAGATCTTGAAATTAAATAAAAATTAAATGTAAATCAAATAAATAAATGACATACATTATACACCTGCCCAGGACTGAGGTACTCATCAGCCATGAGTTTTGCAAATTCTTCTGCATACTCGGCAGCTCCTTCATGGTAGGCAGACTGCTTTTCTCCGTACACTTCATTCATGGAAATTCCATGATGCTTCTCGAATCTTTGAATCCATCCTTCACTATAGTCATGCTCATGTTGTAATTAAAGTTCTTTGTGGAACAACTTAGCCTGGTCCATTATCATGCTATCAGACAAGTCCACTCCATCACTCTGACACTGTCGAAAACCAATCATCACTCGATTGTGCTCAGTACTCTTACCATCCTTCATAGTTTTTCCAATCATCATGTGCTTCTTGGAATTGCTGTTTGCATAGAGTTTCAATATTTTCTCCCTTTGCTTCTTTATATCATTAACAGTTGATGAACCAGTACTGTAGATGTCACACAGCTTATGTACCAAAACACCACGGTTCATTTTTTTCAACAGTTCTAGTTTATCTTGGATCGATATGGACTGGTGGTAATGTCTGACACCAAGACTGACACCCTCATATGTCTTAGAAGCCATAGCTAAGGTTAAATCTGAGCAAAATAAGCTAAGAATCTCACAGAATTGCAGTATCACCACCAATAAGTGCAGCGTAAAGAATGTAAATAAGCGCACCCTACACACAACGCCATCTGTGGCCACCCAATAAACTAGTGGCACGGTAATTTCAAGTTCCCTTACGTAATTTTGTCCAGACTAAAGGTGCCGACGAACCATCAGTTGTCAGATAATTGGTCGTGTACCTGTATTATGTTGGAGAAGAATATGCTTTCTCTAACCTGCCATAACTCTTTGCTCAGAGAGAGAGACTTTCTGACCTGCTCTTATTTCAAAGCTTTGTACATCAAGATGACTCTGGTATTCAATGCAAGTTTGCATTTTCATCACTTTCAGATAACAGTAAAATAAAGCAAACTTTATCAAACATTTGGGTAAGTGGGTTCAAGCCTTCCTTTTCTGTTTGTTTATTGTATTTATGTGAGCTGTCATTGTTCAACATTATTCATTTATCATTACACTATTTCAAAAACAGTAATTTGACAGGCTTTCGATTTTGTGCTTATCACTTTCAGGCAAGCGTAAAACATATGTTTATTTTTTCATACTGTGGGCAGGATGATTCCTGTATTCATTACTTGTTTGTCAACTGTATTGTTTTGTTCATAGTGTCTTATTCATCAATCTGTTGACAAAAGTCATCCGAGATTCTGATATTTTTCCATCACTTTCAGAAATGTATAAATTAATGCTTATTTATTTCAAACCAAATGAAATGCTCTTTATTTCTAAATGTATGCGGATGATGGATCCCATTTTCCTCACTTGTTCATTAATCTTAGCCCTCACTGTCACTATCTTGCATTTATCCTTCTACTTATAGAGTAATTAGACATGATTTTAATGTTTTTTATGGCTTTCAAACAAGCATATCAAAAATGTTTATTTTTCATTGTTTTCATTGGAAGCAAAAATGGGTAAAAAAATGAAGATGGTACGAGCCATGCACTGGGAGGCTAACTACCTCGTTCCTGCCTTTCTCATCTGTTTGTTTATTGTATTTATCTGTGCTCTCATTGTTTTAATTCAAATATCATTCTTTTAATAAACAACTGGTATGATGACAAACTTTTAAAGCTTTTTATAACCATGTTTTATTTGTTATTCTAGTAATACTGCACTACCAGTCTGACTAGCTTTTAATACTTTTCAAACATTTTAGAATCATAAAATAAGGTTATTCTTTTCAAAATGTTTATTCCTTTATATCAGTTATGCCCAACCACATAAGTGCAACTTGCAGCCTGGTAAAAATTAACTCTGGCCAGCAAAAGGTAATTTGCATTCATGTAAATTCAGCACTGGTACATTCAGCATAAGTGAGAAAACCAGTACAAAGATGACAACAACAACAGCAACAACAAAATAACATTTGAGTCAAGGAAATACCCTGAATGAAAAATAGTGATAACTATCTGACCTCTTTATTAGTCAGAAATTACAATGGAGATATCATATGTCTATGGTAAGTGAGTGTCAACATGTCTAAAAAGTGCCAGTAAGTTAGCATAAATAATTACTGCAAGGGGTCGCTTAATGCCATTTCACGGCCTTGCTGTAATCTCTCATGCCTAAATGGGTGGGTGGCTGTATGCTCAGTTAGTCCTGTGTACCAAGATTCCACCAGCCTCATATGTTTTAAGACGGTAAAATGGGTGAACCCTAGTGGATACACCACATTTTGAGGGTTAAAATAAAAGTCTTCAACCCTAAACAAGCAAGTACTCTATCAAATGCTCAGAGAATTCTGTCCTTATGTGAGAAAATACAGTTAAAAGCCATTAAAGATACCTTAGTAGAACAAGTTTGACTGATAATCTACACAAGACAGAACCTCATATTACTTAAGAAATGCATCCAGAATCAATAATATTTATTTCTATTTATCATATTTGTCGGTCTCCCGCGTTAGCGAGGTAGCGCAAGGAAACAGACGAAAGAATGGCCCAACCCACCCACATACATATGTATATACATACACATCCACACATGCACATATACATACCTGTACATCTCAACGTATACATATATATAAACACACAGACATATACATATATACACATGTACATAATTCATAGTCTGCCCTTATTCATTCCCGTCGACACCTCGCCACACATAAGATAACAACCCCCTCCCCCCCGCACGTGTGCGAGGTATCGCTAGGAAAAGACAACAAAGGCCACATTCGTTCACACACAGTCTCTAGCTGTCGTGTATAATGCACCGAAACCACAGCTCCCTTTCCACATTCCGGCCCCACAAAACTTTCCATGGTTTACCCCAGACACTTCACATGCCCTAGTTCAATCCACTGACAGCACCTCCACCCCGGTATACCACATCGTTACAATTCACTCTATTCCTTACACACCTTTCACCCTCCTGCATGTTCAGGCCCCGATCACTCAAAATCTTTTTCACTCCATCTTTCCACCTCCTATTTGGTCTCCCACTTCTCGTTCCCTCCACCTCTGACACATATATCCTCTTGGTCAATCTTTCCTCACTAATTCTCTCCATGTGACCAATCCATTTCAAAACACCCTCTTCTGCTCTCTCAACCACACTCTTTTTGTTACCACACATCTCTCTTACCCTTTCATTACTTACTCAATCAAACCACCTCACACCAAATATTGTCCTCAAGCACCTCATTTCCAGCACAACCACCCTCCTCCACACTACTCTATCTATAGCCCACATCTCGCAACCATTTAACATTGTTGGAACCACTATTCCTTCAAACATACCCATTTTTGCTTTCCAAGATAGCGTTCTCGATTTCCACACATTTTTTAACACTCCTAGAACTTTTGCCCCCTCCCCCACCCTATGATTCACTTCTGCTTCCATGGTTCCATCTACTGCCAAATCCACTCCCAAATATCTAAAACACTTCACTTCCTCCAGCTTTTCTCCATTCAAACTTACCTCACAATTGACTTGTCCCTCAACCCTACTGTACCTAATAACCTTGCTCTTATTCATATTTACTCTCAGCTTTCTTCTTTCACACACTTTACCAAACTCAGTCACCAGCTTCTGCAGTTTCTCACCTGAATCAGCCACCAGCAGTTTATCATCAGCGAACATCAAATGACTCACCTCCCAAGCTCTCTTATCCACAACAGACTGCATACTTGCCACTCTCTCCAAAACTCTTGCATTTACCTCCCTAACAACCCCATCCATAAACAAATTAAACAACCATGAAGACATCACGCACCCCTGCCGCAAACCAACATTCACTGAGAACCAATCACTTTCCTCTCTTCCTACACGTACACATGCCTTACATCCTTGATAAAAACTTTTCGCTGCTTCTAACAACTTACTTCCCACTCCATACATTCTTAATACCTTCCACAGATCATCTGTATCAACTCTATCATATGCCTTCTCCAGATCCATAAATGCTACATACAAATCCATTTGCTTTTCTAAGTATTTCTCACATACATTCTTCAAAGCAAACACCTGATCCACACATCCTCTACCACTTCTGAAACCACACTGCTCTTCCCCAATCTGATGCTCTGTACATGCCTTCACCCTCTCAATCAATACCCTCCCATATTATTTACCAGGAATACTCAACAAACTTATACCTCTGTAATTTGAGCACTCACTCTTATCCCATTTGCCTTTGTACAATGGCACTATGCAAGCATTCCGCCAATCCTCAGGCACCTCACCATGAATCATACATACACTAAATAACCTTACCAACCAGTCAACAATACAGTCACCCCCTTTTTTAATAAATTCCACTGCAATACCATCCAAACCTGCTGCCTTGCCGGCTTTCATCTTCCGCAAAGCTTTTACTACCTCTTCTCTCTCTCTCTCTCTCTCTCTCTCTCTCTCTATATATATATATATATATATATATATATATATATCCCTGGGGATAGGGGAGAAAGAATACTTCCCACGTATTCCCTGCGTGTCGTAGAAGGCGACTAAAAGGGGAGGGAGCGGGGGGCTGGAAATCCTCCCCTCTCACTTTTTTTTTTAATTCTCCAAAAGAGAAGGGGAACAGAGAAGGGGCCCAGGTGAGGATATTCCCTCAAGGGCCCAGTCCTCTGTTCTCAACGCTACCTTGCTAATGCGGGAAATGGCGAATAGTATGAAAGAAAAAGAAAAAATATATATATGTATATTGAAGGTGGAAAGATAGAGTGAAAAAGATTTTGAGTGATCAGGGCCTGAACATGCAGGAGGGTGTAAGGCGGGCAAGGAATAGAGTGAACTGGATCGATGTGGTATACCGGGGTCGACGTGCTGTCAATGGATTGAATCAGGGCATGTGAAGCGTCTGGGGTAAACCATGGAAAGTTGTGTGGGGCCTGGATGTGGAAAGGGAGCTGTGGTTTCGGGCATTATTGCATGACAGCTAGAGACTGAGTGTGAACGAATGGGGCCTTTGTTGTCTTTTCCTAGTGCTACCTCGCACGCAAGAGGGGGGGAGGGGGATGTTATTTCATGTGTGGCGAGGTGGCGATGGGAATGAATAAAGGCAGACAGTGTGAATTGTGTGTACATTGAGATGTATGGGTATGTATATTTGCGTGTGTGGACGTGTATGTATATACATGTGTATGAGGGTGGGTTGGGCCATTTCTTTCATCTGTTTCCTTGCGCTACCTCACAAACGCGGGAGACAGCGACAAAGGAAAATAAAATATAAATGAATAAATATATATATCTTTCATGCTATTTGCCATTTCTCGCATTAGTGAGGTAGTGTTAAGAACAGAGGAATGGGCCTTAGAGGGAATACTCTCACCTGGCCCCCTTCTCTGTTCCTTCTTTTGGAAAATTAAAAAAAACGAGAGGGGAGGATTTCCAGCCCCCCGCTCTCTTCCCTTTTAGTCGCCTTCTACGACACGCAGGGAATACATGGGAAGTATTCTTTCTCCCCTATCCCCAGGGATAATTATATATATATATATATATATATATATATATATATATATATATATATATATATATATATATATATTTTTCATACTATTCGCCATTTCCCGCATTAGCGAGGTAGCGTTGAGAACAGAGGACTGGGCCTTTGAGGGAATATCCTCACCTGGCCCCCTTCTCTGTTCCCTCTTTTGGAA